>NC_029778.3:31293884-31316045 GCF_000817695.3 Arachis duranensis | reverse complement strand
CACTGACAACGGTGAAACCCTTGCTTAAGCTTGCCATGGAAAGGAGTAAGAAGGATTGGATGAAGGCTGTAGGAAAGCAGAGAGACGGAAGGGAAGGCATCTTCATACGCTTATCTGAAGTTCCTACCAATGAATTACATAAGTATCTCTATCTTTACCTTTGTGTTATTTTCGTTCATCACTATATCCATTTGAGTTTGCCTGACTAAGATTTACAAGATGACCATAGCTTGCTTCAATACTAACAATCTCTGTGGGATCGACCCTTACTCGCGTAAGGTTTATTACTTGGACGACCCAGTGCACTTGCTGGTTAGTTGTGCGAAGTTGTGTAATGCCATGGTATTGAGCTACCACGTTCTTGGAGCCATTACCGGGGATTATGAGAGTTGTGAAAAAGTATTGTTCACAATTTCGCACACCAGAGCACAAACTCGAAAATTTAAAGGGAAATAAAACATGGAATTGACACCAAACTTAAAATATGAAACTAAACTCAAACAAAAGACTCAAAGAAAAATTAAAAACTAATGAAGAAAAATAATATTTTTGAAAGATTTTTAAAAGGAATAATAAAAGATGCAATCCTAGGGACTCTAAACCAAAAAGATAAATTTTTCCTAATCTAAATAACAAGATGAATCGTCAGTTGTTCAAACTCGAACAATCTCCGGCAACGGCGCCAAAAGCTTGGTGCACGAAAATTACACTCACACTATGTAATTCCGCTCAACTAACCAGCAAGTGCACTGGGTCGTCCAAGTAATACCTTACGTGAGTAAGGGTCGATCCCACAGAGATTGCCGGCTTGAAGCAAGCTATGGTTATCTTATTATTCTTAGTCAGGATATCAATAGTGGTTCTTAGTTTTGTGAAAAGTGAAAGAGCATGAAATGAATACTTGTTACGCAGTAATGGAGAATGGGTTGAAGTTTTGGAGATGCTCTGTCCTTTGAATTTCTGCTTTCTTACTGTCTTCTTCTTCACGCATGCAGGTCTCCTTCCATGGCAAGCTGTATGTTGGTAGATCACCGTTGTCAATGGCTACCAGCCATCGTCTCAGTGAAAATGGTCCATGTACATGGCTAATCATCTGTTGGTTCTCACTTGTGTTAGAATAGGATCCAGTGATCCTTTTACATCTGTCACTACGCCCAACATTCATGAGTTTGAAGCTCGTCACAGTCATCCCTTTCCAGATTCTACTTGGAATATCGCAGATAAGGTTTAGACTTTCCAGATCTTAGGAATGCTGCCAATTGATTCTAGCTTATACCACGAAGACTCTGGTCTCACAGATTGAACGCTCTATTGTCAAGAGAGGCAGTCAAACTCGTGAACCAGGAACCCAAGAGATATACATTCAATCTAAGGTAGAACGGGAGTGGTTGTCAGGCACGCGTTCATAGGTTGAGAATGGTGATGAGTGTCACGGATCATCACATTCATCATGTTGAAGTGCGAATGAATATCCTAGAATAGAAACAAGCATGATTGAATGAAAAACAGTAGTAATTGTATTAATTCATGGAGACACAGTAGAGCTCCTCACCCCCAACCATGGGGTTTAGAGACTCATGCTGTCAAAGATATAAATTCAGATGTAAAATGTCATGAGGTACAAAATGAATCTCTAAAAGTAGTTTTTATACTCAACTAGTAAACTATGTTTACAGAAAATGAGTGAACTAAGATAGATAGTGCAGAAATCCACTTTCGGGGCCCACTTGGTACGTGTTGGGGCTGAGCATGAAGCTTTCACGTGTATAGGCCTTCTTTGGAGTTAAACGCCAGTTTGTAACTTGTTTCTAGCATTTGACTCTAGCTTGCAACTTGTTTCTGGCGTTTAACGCCAGAATATGGCAGAAAGCTGGCGTTAAATGCCAGTTTGTGACGTCTAAACTCCGGCAAAGTATGGACTATTATATATTGCTTGAAAGCCCTAGATGTCTACTTTCTAACGCAACTGAGAGTGCACCATTTGGACTTCTGTAGCTCCAAAACATCCATTTCGAGTGCAGGGAAGTTAGAATCCAACAGCATCAACAGTCCTTTTTCAGCCTCTGAATTAGATTTATGCTCAGGTCCCTCAATTTCAGCCAGAAAATACCTGAAATCACAGAAAAACACACAAACTCATAGCAAAGTCCAGAAATGTGATTTTTTCATAAAAACTAAAAAAAATATACTAAAAAGTAGCTAGATCGTACTAAAAACCATATGAAAATACACCCAAAAAGCGTATAAAATATCCGCTCATCATGGAGGTACATGAGGTCATACCTCAAGAGTTGTACAAGAAAGTTAAAAAGCCTTCAACCTTGGCAAGGTTGGCATTTCCCCATCTTATCTATCATCTATGCAATTCAGCTGGAATTGTCATAGAAGGAGACATGGCCATTGAGGAAGACAAGCCGATCACTAAAAGAAGGATGGAGCAAACAAGAGAGGATACACATGCACCTCAACAAGAGCATGTGGAGCAGCCTCAACAAGAAATCTCTGACATGTCTCAAGGGATGTATTTTTCTCCCCAAGGCTATTAGGACCAATTGCAAACTTCTCTTAGAGAATTGAGCTCCAGCATGGATAAGTTGAGGATGGGACATCAAGAGCATTCCACCATCCTCCATGAAATAAGAGAAGATCAAAGGGCCATGAGGGAAGACCAAAGTGATATGAGGAAAGAACAACGAAGACAGGGGCGTGACATAGAGGAAATCAAGCACTCCATTGGATCCTCCAGAAGGAGTAGTAGCCGCCATCACTAAGGTGGATTCGTTCCCTTAATCCCCTGTTGCCTATGCTATTTTTTCTTTTTTCCATGTATTTTATCTTATTGTCTGTTTCTAGTGCATGATCATCCTTATTTTATGTCTTAAAGCTATGAAATATTCCATTCATCTCTCACCATTCTTAAAAGAAAATTCTAATTAAAAAAGAAAAGTAAAGTACATGAATTTTGAGTTAAATATTAAGAATAGTTCAATTATTTGATGTGGTGGCATTGCTTTTATTTCTGAATTCATGGATGAACAGTGCATATTTGATGTTGGAGTTAAAGAATATTGGCTCTTGAAGGAATGATGATGAAAGTGAAGTATTATTGGTGATCTTAAAAATCCTAAAATTGATTCTTGAAGTAAGAAAAAGCAGCAAAAAAGCAATAAAAGAAAAAAAAATAAAATGCGAAAAAAAGTAAGCAGAAAAAATGAAATAAAAAGCAGAAAAAGCCAATAGCTCTTTAAACCAAAAGACAAGAGCAAGGATCCAAGGCTTTGAGCATCAATGGTTAGGAGGGCCTAAAAGAAATATCTTAGCCTACGTAGTTCAAATGAGCTGCTTCCCTAACTATATGCTTGGGGTGTGAAGGTGTCAAGTGAAAAGTTTGAGACTGAGTAGTTAAAGTCATGATCCAAGGCAAAGGGTATGCTTAAGAGCTCTGTACACCACTGGCTGGGGATTCTAGCAAAGTTGAATCACAATCCGAAAGGGTTCACCTAGTTAAGTGTTTATGGCGTTTATGTATCCGGTGGTAATACTGGAAAACAAAGCACTTAGGGTCACGGCCAAGACTCTAAAGAAGTTGTGTTCAAGAATAAAAGAGAACTTAACTAAGAGAATCAACAGTATCATCTGGATTTTAGGTTCCTAAAGATGCCAATCATTCTGAACTTCAATGGAAAGTGAGATGCCAAAACTATTTAGAAGGAAAAAGCTACTAGTCCCACTCATCTAATTGAAACTGAGTGATGTGAAAGAGGATTATGCTAATTCGGAAAATAGAATTTCTTCCGTTGCAAGTATAGTCCAAACCGGCAATGGATCCTCTCAATCAAATTTTAAATTCAGAAGATGTCACAATCCAAAACAAATATAAACCGGGAGTTTTTAAGTCCCGGGTCGTCTTCCCTAGGAGTTGCAAATGAAATGCTCTATCATTTGCTTTGGGGGATTGGGGGGTTGATTATAAGAAGCAAGAAATTAAAATGGCAAGTAATTAAATAGAAAACAAGTAAAAGCAATGAAAATGGAAATTAAATGGTAAAAAGAGCTCTTGGCAAGAATTGGGCAATTAAAGATTCTTATCCAAGTTATGGACCACAAACATGGTAATTGTGTAGAATTAATCCCAATTAGTCAATCCTAACATCGAGAATCAGTCAAAAGGGCATAATTGATCTCAATCCACAAGTCCTAGCCAACTCTATTAATGGAAGGCTTAGAGTTAGTGGAAACCAAATCAACAAACAATCCTCACACAATGTGAAATGGATATCCACCACTCAAGTTCACCCAATTTCCCAATTTCCCAACCAAGAGTGTGAGAAACTAGGCAAAAATCCAACCAAGCATTTTATCAAACACTTGGGAGGCATAAAAAGAAAGCATGGTAAAATAATAAGAAATAATAAAACCTACAACTACCAATTGTAAGAAAAGAATAATAACAACTAAATTAAGTAATAAAAAACATAAAACATGAATTACATTAATTAAAATTAAAAGTAACAAAGTGTCATAAACATCAAAGAACAAAATAAAGGAAATAACAAGTAGAAGTAAAGAACAGGAGTGCAAGAACAATAAATGGCAAGGAAAACTAATGGAAAACAAGAATTAAACCTAAATTTGAGATCTAACCTAATCTACCCTAATTCTAGAGAGAAGGGAGAGCTTCTCTCTCGAGAATATGACCTAAAGCATATTTCTAATCTACCTTAATTGCTCTCCACTTGACATGGAGTGATGCCCTTTTGATATAGCACTCAATCAGCTACAGAAAGTCCAAAACTGGGCTCTAGAGGCCCAGAAATCGCCCCCAGCATTTTCCTTTAAGTGAGTCACGTGCTCGGACTTGTGTGTGTATGCATACTTGCTGATTTTCTTCTTGTGCGTATGCACAGATTGTCGTGCGTACGCACACTTGCTGTTGTGCTTCTTGTGCGTATGCATAGTAGGTTGTGCGTACGCACACTCCAATGTGTGCTTCTCCTTTGTTTTCTTCATGTTTTCTCCCTATTGCATGCTTTTCCTCCACTCTCATCAAGCCATTCCAACCTATTATACCTGAAATCACTCATCAAAACCATCAAGGCATCAAATGGAATGAAAGTGGAATAAAATTGGTTAAATTAAGCACAAAATAACATGATTTCACAATTAAGCTCAATTTAGGAAAAAAACACAAAAGCATGCTATTTAGATGAATAAATGTAGGTTTATATGATGAAATGCACTCAAATCAATCCAAAATTCATCGTCAAATATGGATTTATCAACTCCCCTAGACTTAAACAATAGTATGTCCTCATGCTAATCACAATCAAAGGAGAAGTGTAAAAGGGCAAGCAATTTATTCAATGCAACTATTTATATGCATGCAACTATACTAAATGCTATCTATCTATATCTATACTATGGTTTCTTATTGAAATCGGCAAAAACAAATAAAAGAATCTCAATCAATCCAAAGTAAAACCTTAGGGCTAAGGCAATAAAATGTAGCAATATAATCAATGTCCAAAGATTTGATTTGAAAATTTCAAAAACTAACAAGCAACTTGCATGAAGATATAAGAGAAGAGACGGAAGCATAGAATCGAGCAATCGAACCCCTCATCGGATGTGTATACACTCTACTCGCTCAGTGTGTAGGGCTTAATCACTCAATCCTCCTTTAATCATGTTTTCTAGGATTTTCTAGTCATATAACAATCAACAAATACTTGATGAATGAATGCAAATATCATGAGGTCTTTGGAGGGTTGTAATGGGGTTAGGGTAAAGGTAGGATTAATATGGTTAAGTGGACTAGCAAATTGGACCTTTGATTAGCTCAAGTATCCCACCTAATCCTATATTAACCTATTTACACTTAAGAACACAACCTAACTTCCCATTCTTTTCCTTTTCTCACTTTCACTCATGCATCTTCTTTCTAATTCACACACATATGCATTCCTTATTTGCATTCTTATTGTCATTCCTTTTTTTTCATAAATAAAGTATGTACACCAAAATCTTTTCTTTTATAAAAAAAAAGAGATGCATATGTTTTAAGTAATAGATGCATGAGTGTTTACCCATTTTTCTACAATTTCACAATGAAAACTGTTCCAAGGGTTACCTGAAACTGTAGGTCGATCTCAGACGAGATCTTCAGTGCTGGTCGGGGGTGTTGTGTCCGACTAGGTGATGATGCTGATCCTTTGTCCCCGGAGGGTGGGGGTACCTACAAGGGACTCCGATGCTTAAGTTAGCAAGGGTATTAAGCAGATATTGAGTAGAATCAGAGTATGAGTTATACCTGGGTGCTCCAGTGTATTTATAATGGTGTAGAGTGACCTTTCTGGATATAAGATAGTTATCTTATCTTATCTTATCTTATCTTCGAGTGAGGTCCTCTTATCTTCAAGGGAACCGCCTTTATCTCTATGGGCTTGGGCTGCCCTTGGATTTGGGACGTGTTCCTCTATTTGGGCCCTTTGTTTGGGCTTTCCTGTGACTTGGCCGAGCTCTTTGAGAAGAGGTCGGGTTGTCCTGACCTGAAGAGGTCGGTCACTTTGTCTGTAGAACATCCCGGGTCGGACAACTCGACCCAGGGTATGAACAGTGCCCCTGCTCGAGCTCGGTCTTCCTTTTTGAGGTCGAGTCTTTAGTTTAGGACTTCGATCCTTCTTTGGTGAAGCCAAACTCGAGCATTTTGTCGATTTCTTTTTGTAGAGTTCTCCCTTTTTGAATGCAGAACGTCTCTATTCCGTTTCCTTTGAAAGCACGCGCTTTTGCGATTAGTGACCTGGCCTTGGGAATGCGCGAGGGTTTTAATGCCCCATTAATTGGTTTTCAATGCCCCGTTTCTCTTGCTTCTTTATTTTGAACTTCACACGCAGAGCGATTTTTTCTCCCTTCTGTAACTTCCCCTTTTCTTTCTTACTTTTGTTTTCCCTGAAAGCTTACATTTCTTGGTGTCTCAACGTGGTTTCGCCGATCGTGAGTGCTTCTGATGGCAACTTCTGGTCTCTTCATCTTCAACCCTCTTCCACATTCTTCTCCTTTTTCAGGTTGGTTTTTCTTTTTCTTCTGTCGTCTATTTTGCTGCTCCGTATCTATTTTTTCTTGAAGTTCTGACAGAGTGCATGTTGGAAAGTTTGGATCTTTGTATATTATCACGCTCGGTTTATCACTGTGATGCATGCATTTTGGTCTTCTTGTTGCCTTTATGTATGCTTCTGGGTGTTTTCTCCTGATTTTGCTTTTTAGGGCTTCGTATGCCACTTCCTGTTTTGCTGAACTTTGTTTGTTTTGAGGGAGTTTGCTCCTTTTGATGGCCTTTTTGATCTTCTTTGCCTTTGTTTTTTCTTGGAAAGGGTTTCTGCTGAGACGTTAGTTTTTTCTTGGAAAGGGTTTTTTGTTGAGACATTAGTCATGTGGATTTTCCTGAATCTTTATTCCCTGATTGCCTCCAAAGGATGCCCCTGGACTCTGGGTTGTGTCCTGTAGTGTTCCTTTTTGTCTGTACCGCGCTGGAATGTGCTGTCCGAGTTATTTTGATTTCGTCTGGGATGTCTTTACCTTTTTAGTAACCCAATCTTTTTTCTTGCTTTGTAGGATTAGTTGGCCATGTCTTCCCGAAAAAATATTGTCGAGGCGTCTTCTGAGGTTCCCGAAGGGATGTCCAATTGGCTGGACTCTCTTGTCTTGCTGTGTGTTTCTTTAGTCGATTCAGAATTTTGTGCGACGCTTAGAAAGCATCATCGTGTCTGTAGCAGTGCAGATCAAGAGGGCAATTATGAGTTAGTAGTAGCACCTGATTCTGGTGATAGAGTTTGCTTTCCAGTCCTGATCCAAGGGGAGCGTCCCTTCTTCTATGCTTATGACTTCTTTTTTAGCCAAATGAACATCACCTTCCCTTTTACTTCTTTTGAAACTGACCTATTATGGTCTTGTAATGTAGCCCCTTCACAGCTCCATCCGAATTCATGGGGCTTCATCAAGATTTTTTAGCTTGTTTGTCAAGAATTTGGTGTTACGCCTTCTCAAACTCTTTTTCTGTATCTTTTTGTGTTGACCAAACTTGGGACTACCAAGAAAAAAGCTTCTTGGATTTCTTTTAGGTCTACCCAGGGGCACAAGGTCTTTTCCATGTATGACGAATCTTTCTGAGATTTTAAGAACTACTTCTTTAAGGTCCGGGCTATTGAAGGAGCCCGACCTTTCTTTCTGGATGAAAATAATGAGCCCTGCTTTCCCTTAGAGTGGCAGAGGAACGTAGTGGTATCCCGATATACTTGGGAGATGTTGAGCGAGGTCGAGCAGTCCTTTGTGAGTGATTTGGAGGATATTTGGGGAGAACCTCCCCACTTGGATACTAAAAAGTCTTTGGGAGATCCGTCCCTTATTCGAACTGCTTTGGGTACTACCTTGATATATCTTGTTATCTTTGTTTTTCTCCTGCTTTTCTTCCTGGCGTGATAAATTGTTGTTTTTCGTTTTGCAGAGATGGCCAAGAATAATGATGCAATAAAGGCCTTCAAGAAGGCGAGGAAAGCTATTGCAGCTCAAAACATCTCGGCCCGGGCTGATGGGGAAGGAGCTTCCCAAGCTCCTTTGAAGCCATCCGTGCCAAGCTCTCCTGGCCTGAGGAGAATGATCCCTACACCTCGGGTTCGTTTAGTGGATCCCCCTCAATCTTCTACTACTGTTGTGGTTTCTTCTTCGGCCGCTCCTCCTCCAAAAAGACCTCGAACTGTTAAACCTTTCAATCTAGATGCCCCAGATTTTGATCCTATTAGTTTTGTGGACCAGCAAATCGCACCTTATGGTGCTCTTTCAATGGATGATGTATCTCTCCTTTATCACTTGGATTTTATAACTCGGAGCAGTGTCAAGATGGCTCATATGGGAGCTGCTTTGTATCGTACTACCCAAAATCTACCTCTGCATGCTACCAAAGCTTTTATAGAGGAAGCTAAGCGAGAATTTGATCAGATGAATGGTCTCAAGGGGGAGTTTAAAGCGGAGGTGACTAAACTGAAGAAGGAGCTGGAAGGGGAGAAGCCCATCTCTCTTGCTCTGGCAGCCTCTGTACGATTGGCTGAGGATGTAGCTTTGAAGCACAAAGAAAGCTATGTCACTTCCTACCGAGAAGTGATGCGTCTTCGGGGGGGAGCTAGAGTCGGTCCGGGTTGATTATTCTGAGCTCTAGGGTCATCTTTTGGGCAGCATTAAAGAACAGGTTCGGGTTATTGCCCCGGAGGCTGACCTTGCCTTGTTTAGCTTGGATAATGTTGTAAAGGATGGTAAAATCGTTCCCGAGGACCCTGATGACGATGATGTTGAGCCTCCTCCTGTTCCTTCTACCAAAGTCTCTATTGTGCCACCCTCTTCTTCTCAGGCAGCCGAAGTCATTCAGCCTGAGTCTGATCCTGATGTCCAGATCCTGAACTGGGATGATGGGACAGTAGATGCAGTGCCTCGTCATACTTGTCCTCCTTCACCCCGGGATGCTGCTACTAGGAAACCTTTGGACTCCCTTTGATTATTTCTGATGTATTTGTGTATAGCCCGGCCTGTGGGCTTTGAACTCTTTTATTTTGTAAATGGTATTTTGTTTGACTTTTGATACTTCTGTTGCTTGTTTGGAAACTTTGTTTTGAAAAACAAAGTGACTTTCGAGCTTCCTGGGCTGATTTGGGTGGCCTTTGAAGCTTGCTATTATCATAACTTAGTAGTTTTTATATCCTGTCTGCTTTGCACTCGTCTTGGCACCTTCATAGGTTTTTGTCTGACATTATCAACTTGATTCTTTGGCCTGACGCTGCTATCATCAATCTTAAATTGTTGTTTATCGTGATACTGAGATTGCCGATTTTTCAACTTGGTTTTTGTTTGTAGCCCTTCTTTTTTGGACCTTACCTAAGGTCTCTTTCAAGGGTAGCTTTATGGTGTCGGTTCCTGTCGATTTACTCAGTAATCCTCTTTTTTTGGACTTTGTTCAGGGCTCTTTCATGGATTTTCTTTGTAGCTTTGTATCTTGAACCGACTTTGTCGTGTCGGGCTTTGTTGAGTTACTTGATAATCCTCTTTCTTGGACCTTGTTCAGGTCTCTTTCAGGGATTTATCTTTTGTAACTTTATCTTTGCGGGCCAACTTTGTCACGTCGGGCCCTGTCGAGTTACTTGATAATCCTCTTTCTTGGATCTTGTTCAGGTCTCTTTCAGGGATTTATCTTTTGTAAATTTATCTTTCCGGGCCGACTTTGTCACGTCGGCCTTTATCAAGTTACTTGATAATCCCCTTTCTTGGACCTTGTTCAGGTCTCTTTCAGGGATTTATCTTTTGTAACTTTATCTTTCCGAGCCGACTTTGTCACATCGGGCTTTGTCGAGTTACTTGATAATCCTCTTTCTTGGACCTTGTTCAGGTCTCTTTCAGGGATTATCTTGTGTAACTTTTTTGTAGGAGTCCGACTTCCTCACGTCGGGCTCTTCGAAGTTATAGTAATGCTCTTTTATAGGGTTGGCCAAACCTCTTTCCAGGGCTTTACTTATAACTTGGTTTGTTGTGGCTGGTCCGACTTTTTGTGCCAGCCAGTCTTTAAGTTATTTTATAGCAATCCATTTTGTTAGGACCTCGTCAGGTCCTTTCTATGGATCACTTTCTATAACTTCTTGCATTATTCTGTTTTCATCTTTGCCGATTTTGTAGAATTTGGATTTTTAGCCCTCATTTTTATCGTGATCACGCAGTGAATTCGATTTTCACTTTCTGTCGATCTGTAGCTTTACAATCGGGTGATGAATGTTTTCAGAATAATACGACTTGAACGTTTGTAGAGAATCTGAATAAATTTTATTAAAAGAAAATGAAAATATACATGAGGAGTTAATTTCCTAAGTCGGATGATTTGTAGGTCTTGGCAGGGCACCTCGTTAAAAAACCTTTTTCAGGAAAAAGAGTGTGCCTTGTCCAAGATCTTTTATCATCCCTAGCTATAGTACCTTCTTAGGTTGCAGCCGTGCCATGATCTAGGAAGCTCTCGCCCGTCGAGTTTGGAAAGCCTGTAATAACCCTTTCCCAGTACTTCTATGAGTCGGAAGGGTCCTTTCCAGTTTGCTACCAACTTTCCTTCTCCAGGTCGAGTTGTTCCTATATCGTTTCGGATTAGGATGAGGTCATTTTCAGCAAAGGCCCGCTGTATTACTTTTTGGTTGTATCTGGAGGCCATTCGTCGTTTCAGCACCTCTTCCCTTATCCAAGCTTTTTCTCGAATTTCTGGAAGTAAGTCAAGCTCTTCCCTTTGAAGTTGGGAATTGGCTTTTTCGCTAAAATAGATCACTCTGGGTGATCCTTCTTCGACCTCCACTGGGATCATTGCCTCCATTCCGTAGGCTAATCGGAAGGGTGACTCCTTTGTCGTGGAATGTGGAGTCGTTCGATATGCCCATAGGACTTGCGGGAGCTCTTCAGCCCAGGCTCCCTTTGCATCTTGTAATCTCCGTTTTAGCCCTGCTAATATAACTTTGTTAGCAGCTTCAGCTTGCCCATTGGCTTGGGGGTGCTCAACAGAGGTGAATTGTTGTTTTATATTCAGGTCAGCTGCTAGTTTTCTGAAGCCTGCGTCTGTGAACTGTGTACCATTGTCTGTAGTGATGGAGTATGGAACTCCGAACCTTGTGACAATGTTTCTATATAGGAATTTTCGACTTCTTTGAGCTGTGGCATTGGCTAGGGGTTTTGCCTCAATCCATTTTGTGAAGTAGTCTATTCCTACTATGAGGAATTTGACTTGTCCTGATCCTTGAGGAAAAGGTCCGAGGAGATCGAGTCCCCATTTTGCGAATGGCCAAGGTGAGGTTACGCTGATGAGTTCCTCTGGCGGAGCGGTGTGGAAGTTGGCATGCTTTTGACATGGCAAACATGTCCTTACAAATTCTGTGGCTTTTTTTGTAAAGTTGGCCAATAGAATCCTGCCCGAAGTATTTTTTTGGCGAGTGCTTGCACTCCGAGGTGATTGCCACAAATGCCACTGTGTACTTCTTCTAGGATATCCTTAGTGTTGGAAGTCGGCACGCATTTTAGCAATGGTGTTGAAATCCCTCTTTTGTATAGAGTATTATTTATGATGGTGTAGTATTGTGCTTCCCGTTTTAACCTCTTTGCCTCTTTCTAATCTGTAGGGAGGGCTTCTGTCGTGAGATAATTAATTATGGGGGTCATCCATCCCTGATCGCGACCTATTATGGCTAGGACCTTTTCTTCTTCTGAGATTGATGGATTCTGTAGAATTTCTTGGATAAGGCTTCTATTGTTGCCTCCTGGTTTGGTGCTGGCTAGTTTTGAGAGTGCATCGGCCCGGGCATTCTGTTCTCGTGGTATGTGTCGAATCTCATACTCTCCGAGTTATCCGAGCTGTTCCCTGGTTTTGTCCAAGTACTTTTTCATAGTGGGATCTTTGGCTTGGTAGCTTCTTGTTATTTGTGAAGCGACTACCTGTGAGTCGCTAAAGATGATAAGTTTTTGAGCTCCAACCTCCATAGCCAGCTTCAAACCAGCTAGTAGTGCCTCATATTCCGCTTGATTGTTTGAGGCAGGGAACCTGAATTTGAGGGAGAGTTCGATTTGGGTCCTCTGGTCGCTTTCAATTATTACGCCTGCGCCACTTCCCGTTTTATTTGAGGAGCCGTCCACATATAGATTCCATTCTGCGGGGATTTTCGATGTGTCCGTAAATTCCGCAATGAACTCGGCCAGATATTGAGATTTGATGGCCGTCCGAGCTTCGTATTGAAGGTCGAATTCGGACAACTCGACTGCCCATTGCAAGATTCTGCCTACCAAGTCTGTTTTCTGTAAGATTCCTTTTATGGGCTGGTTGGTCCGAACTTTAATGGTGTGAGACTGGAAATATGGGCGAAGTCGTCGAGATGTTAATATAAGAGCGTAAGCGAACTTTTCTATTTTCTGGTAGTTCTACTCGGACCCTTGTAACGCTTTGTTGATAAAGTATATGCGTTGTTGCCCATTGTTGTCTTCTCGGACCAGTGCTGAGGCTATTGCCCGATTTCCCACTGTGAGGTACAAGATGAGTGGTTCTCCTTCCCGTGGCCGACTTAATATAAGTGGCCGTCCCAGAAATTTTTTGAAGTCTTGGAAGGTTTGCTCGCATTCAACTGCCCATTCAAACTCCTTTCCCTTCCTTAGAGTGGCGTAGAAGGGGAAAGATCTTATTGCTGATCCCGCTAGGAATCTGGACAAGGCTGCCAACCGCCCGTTGAGTTGTTGTACCTCTTTGATACAAGTCGGGCTTTTCATGTCGAGTACGGCCCTGCACTTGTCCGGGTTTGCCTCGATTCTTCTCTGTGTGATCATAAAACCCAAGAATTTACCAGCTTCTACTGCGAAGGTACATTTCGTGGGATTGAGTCGCATGCCGTGTCGTCTTATGGTGTTGAACAATGTAGACCTCCATGATAACATCTCTTCGTTTTGCGTCTTCACTAGCATGTCGTCTACGTAGACCTCTATGATCTTTTTGATGTGATTCGAAAAAACTTTGTTCATTAATCTTTGGTAAGTGGCTCCCACGTTTTTGAGACCGAAGGGCATAACAATGTAGCAGTAATTTGCCTTTGGGGTTAAGAAAGAAGTTTTTTCTTGGTCGGGTGGGTACATTGGGATTTGGTTATATCCCGAGTATACATCCATAAAGGAGAGGTATTTGTATCCGGAGGAGGCATCTACCAGTGCGTCGATGTTTGGGAGTGGATAAGGATCTTTCGGGCAAGTTTTGTTGAGATCAGTATAGTCAGTGCACATTCTCCACTTCCCATTTGACTTTTTTACCAAAACGACATTAGCAAACCATAGTGGGTATTTGACTTCTCTTATGAAGTCTGCCTCCAGTAGAGCTCGTACCTGTTCTTCCACTGCTTGAGAGCATTTTGGTCCTAGCTGTCTGCGCCTTTGTTGTATCGGCCGAGATCCTAGGTAGACTGCTAGCTTGTGGCATATTAGTTTGGAATCTATGCCTGGCATGTCTGCGGCCTTCCACGCAAAGAGGTTGGCGTCGTCGCGTAGGAACTGTATGAGTGATTCTTTTATGTCCCCTTTTAGGAGTGTGCCGATGTTGGTTGTTTGGTCCGGGGTGTTCCCGATCTGGATTTTCTCTATTTCTCCTTCAGGTTGTGGGCGGAGCTCCTCCCGCCTCCGAACTCCACCGAGCTCGATTGTGTGGAATTCTTCTCCTCTACCTCTGAGGTTTAGACTTTCGTTGTAACAGCGGCACGCCATCTTCTGATCTGCCTTTACTGTGGCTATTCCTTCTGCGGTTGGAAATTTCATGCATAGATGCGGAGTCGAGACTATTGCACCGAGTTGATTTAACGTTGCCCAACCTATTAGGGCATTGTAGGCTGAGCTTACGTCAACGATGATGTAATCTATTTTGAATGTTCTTGACTGACTTCCCTTTCCAAAAGTTGTGTGGAGCGAGATGTATCCCATCGGTTGAATTGGGGTATCTCCTAGCCCGAACAGGCTGTCCGGATAGGCTCTGGGTTCTTTTTCTTCCAAACCGAGTTTGTCGAAAGCGGTTTTGAATAAGATATCAGCAGTGCTCCCCTGGTCTATCAACGTGCGGTGAAGATTTGTGTTTGCCAGTATAACAGTGATGACCATGGGATCATCATGCCCTGACGCGACGCCGGATGTGTCTTCCTTGGTAAAAGTGATCACCGGGATGTCGGGTGTTTCTTCCTTTTCTGCGACGTGATATACGTCTTTAAGATGTCTTTTGCGGGATGATTTGGAGATTCCTCCCCAGGCGAATCCGCCGTGTATCATGTGGACATGTCTTTCTAGCGTCCAGTATCATCGCGCGGTTGGTCCGACATCTTCTGCTCTTCTTCTTTTCCTTTGTTCATCATCATGGGTGGCCAGGTATTGATCTAGCCTTCCTTCTCATATGAGCTTTTCTATGACATTTTTTAAGTCAAAACACTCATTGGTGGAGTGCCCGCGGATCCGATGGTATTCACAATATTCAGCCCGGTTTCCTCCTCCTTTTTTGCCTTTGAGTGGTCAAGCTGGTGGTATTTTTTCTGTGTTGCAAACCTCTCTGTAGACATCCACAAGAGACACCCGAAGAGGGGTGTAATTGTGGTATTTTTTTATTTTCTCTCCATGGCGATCTTCTTTCTTTCTGGAATCTTTGTCTTTATCCCGAGAGGTGAACCCGGCCTTTGAGGTCTCTCATAATCGAGAGTTTTCTTCCATGTTGATGTATTTTTCTGCTCGTTCCTGCACCTCGTTTAGAGACGTGGGGTACTTCTTTGATATAGATTGACTAAAAGGCCCTTTTCGTAAAACATTAAAAAGGCCCATGATAGCGGCTTCTGTTGGCAAGTTTTGTATATCCAAGCATGTCTTGTTGAATCTCTCCATGTAGTTGCGCAGAGTTTCCCTTTCTCCTTGTTTGATTCCAGTAAGCTTGGCTCATGTTTGATGCATGAAAACTTGTCTCTCAACAAATTTTCCTTCGGCAAGTATACCGAATTGTCATCAAGTAAAACTCACAATAGAGTGAGGTCGAATCCCACAAGGATTGATTGGTCAAGCAACTTTAGTTAGAAGAATATGCTAGTTGAGCTAAACAGAATTTAGATTGAGAACTTGCAGAAATTTAAATGACTGGAAAGTAAATAACAGAAATTAAAGTGCAGAATCTTAAATGAGGATTTGGGGGAATGAGCATGAAAATAAATGGCAGAAAGTAAAGAGAATGGGTAAGATCAGAAATGGGGTAATCATTGGGTTCAGGAGATGTTGCATTCTCTGGATCAAGTTCATTCTCATCTCTTCCTCAATCAATGTTGATTATACCACATGTATTTCCAAATCAAAGTATTGGGAGGATTACATGTCATTATATCCGCCCAAACCCCAATTTGGTCCAACATGAGAAAGCATTTCTAGCATGATCTCCTCATCCATTTTCCAAGGCTCAAAGGAGATCCAATTATGGAGAGTTTCTTTTCCAAGACAACTAACCAATTGAATTATGATCGAAATCTTTCTAGTAAGATCAAGAGAAAAGAAAGAAGAAGAATGAAAACTATAATTGATCCATCAAATTACAACAGAGCTTCCTAACCCAATGAAAGGGGTTTAGTTGTTCATAGCTCTAGAAATGAAAAATGGCAGAAAAGAAGAATCCATGCTAAAAGTGCAGAAAAGTAAATCTATAGAGAGAAGTTCCCAAAAGTGCCAAGCTCCTCTATAGTTCAAAACTACTCCTATATATACTACTCCTCTTGATCTTCTAGTGAGTTCTTCCAGTCTTGGATGTGGGCTCTGGATCTTGAGTTGAAGCATTTCTCATCTTTAGTGGGCCCAGCTTGCAGAGAAATATGAATTAGGCTTGGGTATTTAGTGAGATTAATGTTGAGTGCGATTGTGGGTTCGAGAACGTTAGTGGTATTCACTTTTTCCACTAACGTTGCAACCTTATATGCCCACGTTAACTCCAACGTTGGTGGTCTTAACGTGACCACTAACGTTGCCTTTTCAATTTTTGTTCAACGTTATTGGGACTCACTTTTTCCAACAACGTTGGCTTGTACCCCTCCGTGCATGCACATGATCCGAGGGTGAAAAACTATAAGGCTCCACCTTCAGCTGGTGGGCACTTAGGCTCGGGCTACTGGATAAAACAAATAAACACAAATTGAGGAAAAGTAAGATGTGTGTGGCATGATAAAAGACAATGTGTGTATTCTAAGTATGCACAATTCAAAACACAACACATTGGTCAGTTAAAAAGGTAACCACACAATCAGAAGAAATAACATGTGTTCCTCAATTAAGTGACCTAGGTTGCAAGTAAAGAATAAGCAAGAGATAGGGCACAAACAAACCTAGGTAACCACAACTGAAGTGAATTGAATATATAAGATATTGGATATTGAAGTTGTGCATGTGAAAGCGCAAGATTGATATAGAATGACACAACAAACAATAACCAATCCAATAATAAAAAGAAAACTCCTTATTCATCATGAGACATAATGAGATAGTCACATGGTAAAGGTACTTGTTGCAAAAAGTGACAAGCTCGATAAGAGTCAAGTCAAGTCACTCAAACAAATACAAAGCTTTAAAAACAAACAAGTATCTTGTTATGTGATTGAATTGATATGAAAACCATGATGAACAAGTGATGCAATTCAATTCACTAAAGTAAAAGTGCATAATTCATGATTAAGTTGCCAAACAAGGATATAGTTTAATGCATATGGTAGCTACAACATATGAATTAAACTTACAATTCATTTAGGCAATCAAATAAAGACTTAATGCTTAGTGCGCATATTCATAAAAAATGAAGCTAAATTCCAAGCAAGAAACAACCCAATCAACATTAAACAAACACTTGTAACTTATTTAATTAACAAATAACTAAACCAAAACTAATATAATTACTAAAGTGAAAATGAGATGCAATTAAAACTAGGAAGAATAAGTAGAAAACAAGGTAAAAGGGAAAGAAGAGAGGAGTGGAGAGGGTGGAAGTGTGTTAGGGCTTTATTCGAAGTGCAATAAAAATGTTGTCCAAAACAGCACTTGTACGTATGCACAGACACTTGTGCGCATGCACACAAGGTGAAGAAAGAAGGCGTGCATTCGCATGAGAGTATGCGAATGCTCTGAACAGAGAGGGAATCAAGAAGTGTGCGCACGCACAGGAGACTCTTTTTTTATTAGGGAAAATGGATCATGTGTGCGTGCGCACACAGGTTCGTGCGCCCGCACAGATACGAAAATTGGCAGGGGTTCATACGCATAGGGCGTGCCAATGCTCCCAACAGAATGAGTGCAGATGAGTGTGCATACACACAAGGCGGTGCATACGCATATAGTTCGCAAAAAGAAGGTTGTGTGCGTACGTACAAGGGCGTGCGCATGCACAAAGTGCAAAATAAAGGGAGATGCGTGCACACAAGACATGCGAGCGCTCCCAACAGGGGGACATACAGGTTAGTGTGTGTACGCACAGGAGCGTGCGCACGCACAAGACGCGAATTTCAGTGATTATGTGCGTACGCACAGTGGTGTGCGCACGCACAGTGCCCTGTTTTTCCAAAATGTTTTCTTCAAATTCCAAGGCACTAAGCCTTAGCTCATCAAAAGCTCAACCCAAAACATCCAAAAACCCATAAATTTATGATCCATACAGAAATTAACCTAACAAATATCAAAATTAAACTAATTCTAAGCTAACTAAAAAAAAGCAAAATGCAATAAAGTCAAATTATAAACAAAAAGATAAGGTAAGAACAACGTTACCATGGTGGGTGTCTCCCACCTACCACTTCTATTTAGAGTCCTTAAGTTGGACTTTATTGAGCAGCTCTCTTCATGGAGGCTTGTGCTTCCACCCATGCTTGCATTCTTCATGGCTTTTGAGATTCCAAGGCTTGTGCACCCAATCTTGTTGATTTTCTTCATTCCTTCTTGGTGACAAACACTTGAAATTCTTAATCCTTATAACACAATAGCAACCAAACTCAAATTGCAATGGGTGAGAATTCATAGGATAAAAAGAAAATAAAAAGCAAAGGTGACAAGAACAAATAAAATAAACTCCTAAAACTAGAAAAAACAAGAAATCCATCAAAAACAAACTATTCACATATTCACATATTAAAAATAGCCAACAATATAACACCATTGCAACTCTCCGGAAATGGAACCAAAAGTTTGATGTGAAAGAGGATTTTGCCAATTCGGAAAATAGAATTTCTTCCGTTGCAAGTATAGTCCAAACCGGTAATGGATCCTCTCAATCGAATTTTAAATTTAGAAGATATCACAATCCAAAACAAATATAAACCGGGAGTTTTTAAGTCTCGGGTCGTCTTCCCTAGGAGTTACAAATGAAATGCTCTATCATTGGCTATGGAGGATTTGGGGGTTTTGATTATAAGAGGCAACAAATTAAAATGGCAAGTAATTAAATGGAAAGCAAGTAAAAGCAATGAAAATGGAAATTAAATGGTAAAAATAGCTCTTGGCAAGAATTAGGGAATTAAGGATTCCTATCCTAGTTATGGACCACAAACATGGTAATTGTGTAGAATTAATCCCAATTAGTCAATCCTAACATCGAGAATTAGTCAAAAGGACATAATAATCCACAAGTCCTAGCCAACTCTATTAATAGAAGGCTTAGAGTTAGTGAAAACCAAATCAACTAACAATCCTCACACAACGTGGAATGGACATCCACCACTCAAGTTCACCCATTTACCCAATTTCCCAATCAAGGGTGTGAAAAACTAGGCAAAACTCCAACCAAGCATTTTATCAAACACTTGGGAGGCATAAAAAGAATGCATGGTAAAATAATAAGAAATAATAAAACCTACAACTACCAATTGCAAGAAAACAATAATAATAACTAAATTAAGCAATAAAAAACATAAAACATGGATTGCATTAATTAAAATTAAAAGTAACAAAGTGTCATAAACATAAAAGAACAAAATAAAGGAAATAACAAGTAAAGAACAAGAGTGTTAGAACAATAAATGGCAAGGAAAACTAAAGAAAAACAAGAATTAAACCTAAATCTAAGAGAGATCTAACCTAATCTACCCTAATTCTAGAGAGAAGGGAGAGCTTCTCTCTCTAGAATATGACATAAAGCATGTTTCTAATCTACCCTAATTGCTCTCTACTTGACATGGAGTGATGCCCTTTTGATATAGCACTCAATCAGCTTTAGAAAGTCTAAAACTGGGCTCTGGAGACCCAGAAATTTTCCCCAGCATTTTCCTTTAAGTGAGTCACGTGCCCGAACTTGTGTGTTCGCACAGGTGTGTGTGTACGCACACTTGCTGATTTTTTTCTTATGCGTATGCACAGATTGTCGTGCGTACGCACACATGCTGTTGTGCTTCTTGTGCGTACGCATAGTAGTTTGTGTGTACACACACTCCAATGTGTGCTTCTCCTTTGTTTTCTTCATATTTTCTCCCTATTGCGTGCTTCTCATCCACTCTCATCAAGCCATTCCAACCTATTATACCTGAAATCACTCATCAAAATCATCAAGGCATCAAATGGAATGAAAGTGGAATAAAATTGGCTAAATTAAGCACAAAATAGCATGTTTTCACAATTAAGCTCAATTTAGGGAGAAAACAGAAAAACATGCTATTTAGGTGAATAATTGTGGGTTTATATGATGAAATCTACTGAAATCAATCTAAAATTCATCGTCAAATATGGATTCATTACTAAGCTTTATTGAAAACTCTGAGATTTATTGAATCCTTCTATTTCTTTTTAATCCCACTTATTTTTGGTTGCTTGGAGACAAGCAACAGTTTAAGTTTGGTGTTCTGATGAGCTGATATTTTATACGCTTTTTTGCATCATTTTTATATAGTTTTCAATATGTTTTGTTTAAGTTTTATTATAGTTTTATAAGTTTTAGTACAAAATTCATATTTTTGGATTCTACTTTGAGTTTGTGTGTTTTTTGGTGATTTCAGGTATTTTCTGGCTAAAATTAAAGAGTTTGAGCAAAAGTATGATTCAGAGACAGAGAAAGGACTGCAGATGTTGTCAGGATTTGACCTCCATGCACTTGAAGGAGCATTTCTGGAGTTACAGAAGTTTAAATGCCGCGCTCTTAACAGCTATAGAAAGATAACATCTAGGACTTTCCAGAAATATATAATAGTCCATATTTTGCTTTGCAAATGAAGGCCCAAAACTGGCGTTCATTGCTAGCAACCAGCCTCATTCTTAGCATTCAACGCCCAAAGGGGAGTGGCTGGTGTCCAAAACGCCCCTAAGGAGTCCTAGCATGTGGACACACTCTAAGCTCAGCACAAACACTCACCAAGTGGGCTCTAGAAGTGGATTTTTGCACTATCAACCTTGTTTATCCTATTTCTATAATCCTTAGTTGCTAGATTAGTATATATAGGAGAAGATCAACCATATTTAGGATCTTTCTCCAGCATATCTTATTTTCAAACATTATTATGTATAGTATGAGTCACTAACCTCGTAAGGTTAAGGTTAGGAGCTCTGCTGATTCTTATGAATTAATAATATCACTATTCTATTTCAGTTTATGCTTGATTCTATTCTAAGATGTATCTTCGTTCTTCAACCTTATGAATCGGATGACCCGTTATAATCATCTTCATTCTACATGGGTTCTTGTGAGTCCTTGACGGGATAGTACTGAACCACAAGCTTGATTATCCATCTCTTATGTGGCTAATCCATGGCTTCATTGAGGACTTCTTGAGACATCAGTTTAGCCGAGGTGTGGGGCGATTAGGGCCTTTGTGGTATAGGCTAGAATCCAAGGAGTAGCGTTCTCTAATTCAGAAGATTCGACCTTGTCTGTGACGCTTTGAGTAGGATCACCAAGGGAATGGATTGCTAGAGCTTCACTCCAATTCAAATTGGATGACCGCTGACCCGGCGTTAATCATATACAGCCTGCCATGGAATGAAACAATCAGAAGTTGGAGTAGATGGTTGATGGGTGTTTTTGTGGAAAAACGAATTTCCAACACACAAATCCAACCGGCAAGTGTACCGGGTCGCATCAAGTAATAATAACTCACAAGAGTGAGGTCGATCCCACAGGGATTGATGGATCAAGCAACTTTAGTGGGTGATTAGTTTAGTCAAGCTAACATTGAGTGAATTGTGTGAAGTTAATCAACAGAATTGTAAATGACAGGAAATTTAAAGTTGCAGAAAGTAAAATTGCATAAAACTTAAAGTGCAAGAAAGTAAAATAGCTGAAACTTAAATTGCATGAAATGTAAATTGCATTAAATGTAAAGGGGATTGGGAACAAGGAGATTAAAGCAAGCAGCAAGCAGAACTTGGAACACTTGCATAAGAATTAAATTGCATGAAAAGTAAAAGGACTTGGGTGTTGGGAATTAAAATTCAACAAGAGAATGTAGGGAGCAATCAAATAGAAAAGTAAAAGATGAAATAAGTGCAGCAGATTTAAACAGAAATGAAAAATTGCTTGAAGAAGTAACACAGAATGTAATTAAGCTCAATTGTGAAATTTAAGGAGACAAGAGAGGATCTCAGGGAATCAATGAGACTAGA
>NC_029778.3:31250197-31293851 GCF_000817695.3 Arachis duranensis | reverse complement strand
CCTTCCTTGATTCAACAGCAAATAGATTGAAGAAGAAATAGAGATGGAAGCAGTAAAGAGAGCTTTGATTCAAATCAAAATTCCTTGAATTATGCAGAAGAACAAAGCAGAGATGTTGTGGATGGAGAATGAAAACAGAATTCCTTCCAATCCACCCAAGATTCAAAATAGAAATGAAAACTCAAAGAAAGAGCTATCTACTACTACTACTCCCTAATGGATCAAGCCTCCACACAAAGATGGAAATGATGCCTTATATAGGCTTTACAAAATAAAATGAAAATGAAATTAAAACAAATTACAAAATTGAAAATCCTAATTTAATTGATCCATGTGCCTTTGAGTGATGATGTGGGCTTTGCTTGCTTTGGATTTGAGGAGAAATGGGTTTGGTTGGCCTTGATTCAATTTGGAGAGGAATTGAATTTAGATGAAATTTTGGTTGAATTTTGGCCCATGTTGCTCCCAGGAGGCTGCCCTGCCCTTGTGGAGGGCAGGGCAGGATTTGATGCGTGCAGCCTTGGTGCGAGCGTGGTGCATTAGTGTGTGCTGCAGGATGCTGCCCTGCCCTCGCGGAGGGCAGGGCAGAAAATTCTGGTGCGCCAGTTTGGTGCTTGTGCGTCCTACTGGTGCTGCCGAATTGTTCCTTGGTGCGCCAGAATGGTGCTGGCCGTGCCACAACAAAATGCTGCCCTGCCCTCGCGGAGGGCAGGGCAGTGTTTCTAAATTGAAGTCCCGTGTTCGAGACTTGGCCGATGCATACGCTACCCATTTTTCCTTGGCTTTCTTGGCACCAAAGTAAGGCCTAGTTTCTTGCTTCCTCATGGCCCTTAAAGATGCCTTTTGTTCCTGCCTGAATTTTATGCCAAATATGGATTGCTATATATCGTTGGAAAGCTCTGAATGTCAGCTTTCTAACGCAACTGGAAGCACATCAATTGGACGTCTGTAGCTCAAGTTATAGCCCTTTGAAGGAGGCATGGTCATGCTGTGAGCGCCCAGATTTTACCTTAGCGAAATTCTTGCTTCCAACCTCACTTTGCATCACGATTCTGCCCTGCCCTTGGAAAGAGCAGGGCAGTGTGCGTGCTGGCTGCTTCCTTCTTTGATTTGGTCATGGGCCACGCTTTTAAAAGCGTGGCCTAAGGCTCCAAAGTGTGCTCCAACTTCAAAGTGTGTCCCAAAGCTCTTGGCCTAAGGCTCCAAAGTGTACCCCAACTTCAAAGTGTACCCCAAAGCTCTTTTTTTCTCCTTTTTTTGTGCTTCTTTGCTTCTTTTTCTTCTTATTTTCTACAAGATTTATAAAATTAAAATATCAAGAAAATATATCATTTAAGTACAAAAGCATTCAATATTTAAGCATAAATCATCAATTTCTTGTATGAAAAAGCATAGAAAAATAGGTATATGATGACATGTCATCAATGGTGAGAAATGTTGAACCAAAAGGAAGAAGAATATCTGAAGCCTCAATCGTTCTATCATCACTAATTTCACACATATCTAGTAACATTTTATTTATTTTATGCATTATTCGTGACAAACTATATTTTCTATCCGCTTGACTAAGATCTGCAAGGTATCCACTGCTTGCTCAAACCAACAATCTCTGTGGGATTGACCTTCACTCACCTGAGGTATTACATGGACGATCCGGTATACTTGCCGGTCTATCTGTGCGAATTCTGCGGAGCCAATTTTGTGCACCAATCTCCTAGAGACTTCCAGCCTGGTCAACAGGTTCTGCTCTTTAACTCCAAGCTCAAGTTATTCCTTGGAAAACTCAAGTCACAATGGACAGGACCTTTTGTGGTCACCAGAGTGTCGCCCTATGATCATATAGAACTTTAGAGCCAGTATTCTGATATAAGATTCACTGTCAATGGCCAACGTGTCAAACACTATCTGGGAGACCCAATTGAGCAAGAAGTTTTCACCCTCCTGCTTACATAACAACAACATTGTCCAGCTACTGACAATAAAGAAGCTCTTGTTGGGAGGCAACCTAACTATATGTATAGTATTTCTATTTTCCTTCTTCTCTTTCATTTCAGTTTGCTTTCATGTTATTTTGTTTTTCATTAATTTCCATAGTTTTTCTTTACTTTTTGACGTTTGTAATCATGCGTAGCACGTAGAACAGGAACAGAAATGCTTAGGATTAAAAATAGAACACCCTGGAGAAAACCCCTTAATGGCATTGAATGCCAGAACTGGTGCCTAGTGCCAAGCAAGGGAGGAAGCTTGGGTGTTCAACGCCCATTGAGGAGCCTTCATTGGCGTTCAACGCCAGTAATGGTAGGAAGCTGGCGTTTAAAGCCCCCTATGGAGCACCCAAGACCATTTTCTTGGTCCCCTTTATACGTTCAACGCCCAACCCTGGCGTTGAACGCCCCATTCAAAACAAAATGCCCCCAACTGGCGTTCAACGCCAGATCTGGGCATTGAACGCCCAGAAGGGGGAGGGCTAGATTCAAAATTCAAAGAAAAGATAGAAAGTTGACGTTCCAAACCAAATCCTTTCGAACCTTATCTTTTCTAAACAAATCTTTCCATTTAATATCCTTTTCAACCTACATTTTAAAATTTAAAACTCTTTAATTCAAATCTTCTTGAACAAAATCTTTTTAAATCTTATCTTTTCAAAATCATACCCCCTTCATATCACATCTTTCTCCTCCATATCTCCTCCTTTCAAATCTTTTTCAAATCTTTTATATCTTAACAACCACTATCTTGGCAAACAATATCTTTTCACCCATATCCCCCTTATCTTTTAATTTAAAAAATTGTCATCTTTTTTCTTCTCTTTCTAAAATTGAATTTCGNTTCCTATTTATTGGCCTTCGGCCCCCTCTCCATCTATCACGCCCGCACTCATCTCATACACCCTCTGCTTCTTCTCCCTCTGTTTTCTTCTCTCTTTGCTCGAGACGAGAAACCTCCTAAGTTTGGTGTTGCTTTTTGCTCTGCTCTTTCACTTTCCGACACTCCATAGCACCAAAGGGTGGAAGATCTATTTTAAGAAACAAGAAATAAAAGGATCCCTCAATAGTCACCTATAAGCCCTAGAGATTTTACTCTAAACTTGATGAGGAACACTACTATGATGTAGTAAGCAAGAAGGCCGTAATTATGGAAGTTAAGTTTGACCTGAAAGATAACGAATATCTTGAGATTTAAGAGCGAATCCGAACAAGGGGTTGGGAAACTCTGGCTAACCCTGTAACTAAGGTTGAAATCCTAAAATTTCGAGAGTTCTATGTGAACTTATGGAGGTTAAATAAAAAAAGGAAGAGGGACTGGAATTCAACCCATGGCATATGGTCCGATGGAAGACCTTGCATTATGGTTTGGATAAAGTGGGAGAATGTTTTCCAGCTGCCCCCATTAAAGGATGACCCTAACTCTTTTAATAGGAGAGTGCATGCTGATCCAAGGCTAGACCAAGTCCTATAGGACTTATGTCTCCCAGGAACACAGTGGATAGCTTACAAAAAGGATCAACCGATCTAATTAAGGAGGATGGATCTCAAGCCAGTTACTAGGGGATGGCTGTATTTTATTGGGCGCACTATCCTCCCCACTAGCAACTGCTCTGAGGTCACAGTAAGGTGGGTCGTGATGATCTATTGCATCCTGCTTGGCAATAAGGTGAAAATTCATCAAATAATCTAATCGTGAGATGTGCGAAATTGCAGCCAAGACCTCAACTCAGTCAAGGGTAACTTTTTCACACCTCATCTCTTGCTAGTGTGATGGGCAAGAATCTTCATTGACAGAGATACATTCATTGCAAGAGATGCCCCCAATCACCATGGAAAGCATGGAACACACTAGGAAACCAGCGCAAGGCAGAACTCAGAGGGCGGTTTCCCCCTCTAAGAGGAAGGTGCCCGAGCAGCCTCAAGAACAGAGCATCCCTCTAATTGAATATTGGACTCAGCTCGCAGCCTCCATTGAACAGTTGCAATCCACAGTGGATCAACTAAAAGAGGAGCAAAAAGATCAATCCAGGATGCTTCACAAGCTGACCAAACTGCAAGAGACCCAAGGTCAAGACTTGAAGGAGTTGAAGCACCAGAAATTCTTAGAAGAGGGCAGTGTTCACCATGAGTGAGATGGTGGAGTTCCATCTCTCCTATTCTATCCCTATTTTTAATACTTTCCTTTCTATTTTTCAATTCTAGGCTACATGATCACCATTAGGATTTTTCAATTTCTAGTTTAGTAGTTAATTTCAATTCCTGTTGATTATCTTTTGAGATGTTTTGTATATCCACCATTGAACTTAAAAAAAATTTTAATTAAGAAGCAATAAAATATAAAAGATCTTGAGTTATCACAAGTCGTTCTACTTATTTTAAGGTGGGGGCTTTATCTTTATCTTATGAATGTATGAATTAACTGTGCATAATTGATATTGAGGTTGAGTATATTAGCTCTTGAAGAATAGTGAATTTAGAGAAGTATTATTGATTCTCTAAAAAATAAAAAAAAATTGATTCTTAAAGCAAAAAAAATAGCAAAAAAGAAAAAAGAAAAAAAAGAGAAAAAGAAAACCAAGAAAAGGGTCCAAGGCTTTGAACATCAATGGTTAGGACGGTCAAAATTGGCCTAAAATGCTCAAATGAGTTGTTATCCATAACTATATGCTTGTGGTGTGAAGGTGTCAAGTAAAAAGTTTGAGACTGAGCATTTAAAGTCGTGATCCAAAGCTAAGAGTATGTTTAAGAACTCTGAGCACCACTGTCTGGGAATTTAAGCAAAGCTAAATTCGAATCCAAAGGGTTCCCCCAGTTAAGTTTTTATGGCATTTATATATCCGGTAGTAATACTTGAAAACAAAACGCTTAGAGTCACAACTAGGCTCAAAGGGGGCAAAGCACCAAAAAGAAGCTGTGTTCAAGAATCAAGAAAAATAAAAAAAGAAGAGAATCAATAATATCATCCAGATTCTAGTTCCAAAGGATGCCAATATGTTTGAGCTTTAAACGAAAGTGAGATGCCAAAACTATTCAGAAATAAAGAACTAATAAGCCCCATTCAATAATTGGAACTGAGCTTCATCAACAACTCTGAGACCTCATGTATTTTCCTCTTCTTTAGTTCTAACTTGCTTCTGGCTGCTTGAGGACAAGCAACAATTTAAGTTTGGTGTTGTGATAAGTGGATATTTTATACGCTTTTTCATTACATTTTTATAATGTTTTTAATTAATTTTATTAATTTTATTAACTTTTTGCATGTTTTAGTGCAAAATTCATCTTTTGGATGATACTTTGAGTTTTTGTATTTTCCTATAATTTTAGGTGATTTTTGGGAAAAATTAGCAACATTTGCAAAGTCTTATTCAGAGCTGAAGAAAGGATAGCAGATAATGTAAAATCCTGAATTCCGTGCATTCCAACAAGCATTTCTTGAGCTACAAAGGTCCAATTGATGCGTTTTCACCGATGTTGGAAAGCTAACTTTCAGAGCTTTCCAGCAATATATAATAGTTTATACTTTTCTACCAGATCATTGCCCATAACTGGCGTTGAACGTCCACATCTGGAGTTCAATGCCCTAAAAGGAGCAAGCTCAGTGTTGAACGTCCAAAACTGGCGTTCAACGCCACCAAGGAACCCAGGGAGCACGCACTCACCCCCAATTGGCGTTCAACGCCCCATTCTCCAAGTTGAACGGCAGGCTTGGACGAACACAAGACCAAAGTGGACCCAAAGTGGATTTCAACACTCTTTAGCTTAGTTTCGTCTATCTTTGTAGATTTTAATTTTAAATAAACATCTTTTAGGGTTAGCATCTCCTATATAAAGAGGAGACTACTTAGGATCAAAGATCAACTTGAATCATATGTTTAGACCTTAGTTCTCTTTGTAAATTATGAGCAACTAAATCTCCTAGGTTAAGGTTAGGAGCTCTACTGATTCCTATGTATTAATAATATTACTTTCCCCATTTCAATATTTGTTTGATTCTATTCTATGATGTATTATCGTTCTTTATCCAAATGAGACTAGGCATGTCCCATTTTCTACATGAGTTCTTGCGAATTCCGACCTGGCTAATCAAGGATATGTGACATATAATCCGGTTACTTATGAATAATGAGGTTCCTGTGGCGCTACGACTAGAATATTGAGCTTCATTCTTCAATCTGGAAGATCTGACCTTGTCTGTGGCGTTTTGAGTAGGATCACAAAGGAGAATGAATTGCGTGAGCTTCATGATAAACCCCATTTTGTAAGGATTATCTTGTGCTTGATTTAGGGGATTTTATAACCTTTTACCCACATTTATTCAATGAAATAGCATGGTTTTGTATATTCTCCTTTAATTGTGCTTAAGAGTAAAAACATGCTTTTTAGGACTCAAAATAGATAAATTTAATTCACCTTGATTCTATTAGATGTCTTGATATGTTTGTTAAGTGATTTCAGATTTAGGAGGCAAACATTGGATCAAGGGAATGAAGAAAAAGCATGTAAAGTTGGAGAACTCATGAAGAAATGATGGAACCAGAAAGCTGTCAAGCCTGACCTCTTGGCACTTAAATGACCATAACTTGAGCTACAGATGTTCAAATGATGCGGTTTTAGTTGGGTTGGAAAGCTAACATCCGGGGTTTCGAAACGATATAAGATTTGCCATAGTTGCATCGCGCATAGGGGCGCGCACGCGCACAGTACGCGGACGCGCCGATGGTGGCACATGACCCACTTAATGCAATACGTGGCCAGCGATTTTAGAAGCCTTATGGGCCCAATCCAACTCATTTCTGATGCTATTTAAGCCAAGGATTGAAGAGGAATCAACTTACTTTTGATCATTAGTCATAGTTTAGTAGTTAGAAATAGTTTTTAGAGAGAGAAGCTCTCACTTCTCTCTAGAATTAGGATTAGGAATTAGGGTTAGATTAGGATCTCATAGTTCTAGGTTTAATTCAAGTCTCCTTCTACTTCTACCTTCAATTGATGATTGCTACAGTTTGGTTCTTCTTTCTATCCCTATCCTCTTGTTGTAATTTCTCTTATTTTGTTTCTAGGTTTTGTAATTGAGATATTTTTGTGGATTTTAGAGTAGAATTTTATACTCTTGGCTTGGAAAGGTAACTTAGGACCTCTTGAGTTACTAATGTCCAAGTAATTGATGATTGGGATCCATTGACTCTAGCCTTCATTAATCCAATTAGTGGAGAGTTAGGACTTATGGACTAGGATTGATATAGCTCATTTGACTTTCCTTTACTACTAGTTAGAGGATGATTTAATGAGATTAATCCTTGCCAATTCTCATATTGTGGTTAGTGATTAGGATAGAGATCCTTGACCACTAACCCTTGCCAAGACCTTTTTAGGCCTTAGTTTACTTTCTTGCCATTTATCTTTCATGCTTCTTATCAAAACCCCAAAATAACTCACAACCAATAACAAAACACTTTATTGTAAGTCCTAGGGAGAACGACCCGAGGTTTAAATACTTTGGTTTATTAATTTTAGAGGTTTGTACTTGTGACAAACAAATTTTTGTATGAGAGGATTATTGTTGGTTTAGAGACTATACTTCGACGAGATTTCATTTGTGAAATTCTAAACCGTCAAAAACCTAATCATCACTTCACCCTCGTTTATATTGAATGACCATTGACAACAGAGTTTGATATGAATTAGAGGAGATTAACTTGATGAGAGGACATGAGTTAATCACTTACAGCTTTGCCATAGAATGAATCATTCATTATTAATGTAGTCTACAAGAAGTATTAATCCAGAAAGATAAAGCATCTCCAAAGTCTTAACTGATTTCTTATCATTGTTTCTACGTTAATTCATTATTACTTTCTTTACTATTTGTTTTATGCGCCTACAACAACAACCACTATCTTTCTATTCGCCTGACTAAGATCTACAGGATGACCATTGCTTGCTCAATCCAACAAACTTTGTGGGATCAACCCTCACTCACCTAAGGTATTACTTGGATGACCCGGTGCACTTGCCGGTGAAGTTGTGCGAGTTCAATTTCACGTACCAACTTGCAACGAAGAGATTATTTTGTTGAGAAAATTCTAGACCAACGATAATTCTCACGTCATGTGTCACAAATTCAGATTGATGATGAGGACTATGATGATGATGAGGATTATAGTTGATATTTTTAGTATGGTTGAACAGTACACTAGGATTATGGTTGATGTATCAATACACTTGTGTTTATGTTTTAAATTGACTTGTTTATTTATAGTAGTTTTCTTCTAATTTGATAATATGATGAACTTATTTATTTTTTTAAATATTATGAATTTTCTAATACAAGTTAAATGAAAAATTTGTCTTGATTAAATTTATATTTATTTTGTATGAAAGCAGATTTATTTTGCAATGAAAAAAATTTTAAAAAATTCTATTTTTTCTTACTGACAGATTTACCGACGAAAAATTTCGTCTGTATGCAGAGTTGTAAATACTTTTCTAGGTTCTAATTATCAAAGAAAAATCTGTTAGTAATAGAAAAAAAATTGTTGGTAAATTATAGACAAAAAAAATTTGTCGGTAAATAATTTTTGACAAGGCTTTTACCAATGGACAAAATCTGTCGATAACTAAAAACGTCTGTAATAAAGACCAAATTTATCTATAACTCTCTCTGCAATAAGAAACTTTTTTGTATTGTTCTTCTGAAGAGGACCCTGATAAGGACCCAAACTGAAGTTCCAATATATTCGCTGAGCCAGCTACAGATGTTGGCAGAAACAGAGGTGTTGCGAGTGATGTTCAAGATTAGTTTTGAGATGACAACTGTAGATTTGTGCCATGACGGTGTATGATATTTGATTTGCTGTTATGATTATTTGTTGGTTATTTGATTCAATTAAGTGATAAATGATTTTTATTATATTCTGTATATTGTTTTTCAGCTTTTAACTATGATTGGGATCTAATTTTAAAATTGTAAAACATGTAAAATCTAGTTAACATATGTGAGTCTAATAACACGACATACTCATTGTATATAAATAATATAGAGTTTAGAATTTTTGGGTTAATTGAGAAGTAACCCCTTATAACCAGTAATGATCTGGACTTATCGAAAATTGGATCATTAATTATATATTGAGAGTTGGGTCACTATGATGATAAACGTGAAATGATGATAAGAAAAAAAGAGAGTGACTCAACTCTCTTAAAGGATAAAAAGAAGACTTTGTGCTCCAAAATTACTCTTAAAGAATAATTATCAAATGTGATAATTATTTAAGTATATTGTGATAAGTATGAATATTGTGGATGACCATTAATAACGTGGATGGCTCAATATTTTCATGGTAAAATGCTCATATTACCAAGAGAGCCTCCATTTAATGAAGGTTGAAAATGTGGATCCTATTCATGTATTAATAGGAGGTTAAGCCTCCGTTGATGACATACTACAATCAATAAGAATTCTCTTTCTCTATATTCTCTATATACAAAACTCTTCATCTCTTTCTTTCTTTCATACGCTCATACATATATATAAATATATAAGTATCATATTTTATATTGAGATAGTAATTGTGGTTAATATTGTTATCTAATTATATTTCTTTACTTTATGTTTGTTACCTCTTTCTTATTTATTTATTTATTTATTTTACAACACGTTATCAGCACGAAGCTTTAACGAAATTTTAGGAAGACTTCAGGTAACAAATTTTTATTATGTCAAAACTCTTTCATCTTGAATATAATGCTCTTGATATATTTGGAAATAATTATTTATCATGGATATAGATGTTAAAATCCATCTTGATTCAATGGATCTAGGAGATACCATTGAGGCTGAAAATAATACATCTCAGAATGATAAAGCCAAATCCATGATTTTCCTTCGTCGTCATCTTGAAGTATGATTGAAAAATGAATATCCCACATTAAAAGATCCTGCAGATCTGTGAAAAGACCTTGAAGAAAGGTACAATCATGTGATACTTCCTCAAGCCCGATATGTTAGAGAAATTTTCTCGATCTTCCATGTCTCGAATGTGATCCTGCAGTAGAAGTATCGAGAAAAAGAATTTAAAAATATTCTGAGTTAATTTCTTACTTTCTTGTTGCTGAATGCAACAATGAGTTACTTTTAAGAAATCATAAAGCACGTCCAGATGGCGCAGCCCCATTTCCTGAAGCAAATGCGGCAAATTATAACCATAGAAGAGGTAAATGGCAAGATTTTGATAATAAGAAAAATTATGGAAGGAAAATGAATTATGTTCACAAGAAAGGATCTCACCAGAAGTGGGATAAAAAAAGGAACAATGGGCAAAATAGATCAATTGAGGGTAAATGCTTCCATTGTGGTGGAAAGTGCCATTGGACACGTACCTGTTGTACCCCAAGGCACCTAATTGATCTTTATCAAGCATCCTTGAAAAAGGATGACAAAGGAAAGGAAACAAATTTTGTTTCAAATGATAAAAATTCCACCACTCATTATGATGTATTTAATTTCTTTAAGGATTCTGAAGGAAACATTGGCTATTTGATCAAGATGGAATAGTTTGATATGTGTATGTGTTTGTTAAGTATTCATGTGAATAATTTTTATTGTGCATGTACTTTTGCTCATTTTATTATTATTATTATTATTATTTGTTTTTAAAGAAAAATGGCAAGGACATATCCTGAAGATATTTGCCTTGCGAATAGTGCAAGTTTGCACACTATTCTTAAAAGTACTATATATTTTACCCATCTTGTGCCAAAAGAAGAATATGTTAATACTATTATTGGCTCAGGCAATGTGATAGAAGGCTCCGAAAGAGCTATAATATTGTTTCCTGGAGGAACAAAATTTGTAATAAATAATGCACTATTATCTACCAAGTCTCTGAGGAACTTGTTGAGTTTCAAGGATATTCGCCGAAATGGATATCATATTGAGACTATGAATGAGGGAAATCATGAGTATTTATGTATCACAACTCATGATTTAAATAAAAGGGTTATATTAGAAAAGTTACCCTCACTTTCATTTGGATTGTATTATACCAAGATTAGTACAATTGAATCACATGCCATTGTAAACTAGAAGTTTACTAGCCCAAATGAATTCATAACTTGGCATGATAGATTGGGTCATCCGGGAACAACCATGATGAGGAGAATTATTGAAAACTCTCATGGACATTCACTAAAGAACTAAATGATTCTTAAAACTAGTGAATTTTGTTGTGTTGCATGTTCTCAAGGGAAGTTAATTTTAAGGCCATCACCAGTAAAGATTGGATTTGAGTCCCCTGAATTCCTAGAAATGATTCAAGGTGATATATGTGGACCTATTCATCCACCATGTGGATCTTTTAGATATTTTATGGTCCTGATAGACACATCTTCGAGATGGTCACATGTGTGCTTATTATCTTCTCGCAACCAGGCGTTTGCGAGATTATTGGCTCAAATTATTCGATTAAAAGTACAATTTCTAGAAAATCCAATCAAAGCAATTCGTCTTGATAATGTTGGTGATACAAGCAACTTCCAATAGTGTTATAGGAATTCAATCAACCTCACGGAATAATCATACCTCATCACCCAAAGAGACAAACAAAGATGCAAATGCTAGGATGATAATGCCAAGGAAGACATCATGAGGTTGTATTGAACTGTCTCGGAGTTATAGTACTTTAATTGAAAAATGATTGAATATTGTCCTAGAACCCTTCATATTCTGCTTGTTCCTCTTTACTCACATCTAAGTGTGTTGGTCTAGTCCATAGCTTTCATCTTGCTTATATATATATGCTTGTCCTTTAAGTCAATCAAAAAGAAGATGTTATGAAAAGAACAAAAGTGGAGTTATCTTGTGAAGTAAATTCTGAATGTTTGTGGTAGGGTGATTAATTAGCTAAGTTAGTTCACCCTCAAGGTAGGAAGGCAACTATCTATCCTGAATTATATGCTTGAAACACACTCCATGAGACTAACTAATTAATAAGATCCTAATAAAAAAGAGAAAGAGCAATAAAAGTTGAAAAGGAAAGAAAAACAATAAGACATAATGCTAGGCACCAAGGGTTTGAATATTGAGGCATGTGTCTGTGGTGTTCCTGTGCAAGGGATATGCTTGGATGAATAAGCTCTTAGGGGTGCCTTATCACTTGGTATCTTGGGTTAACTAATCCGGGATTACAAGCTGAAAGTCTACTATCAAGAGCAACCTTTGCTACAGAGCACTTAGTAACCCAAAGAGGTGCTGGACACCAAGGTCTCAAGAAAGAAAAATAACAAACCATGTGCCTATGGTGTGTATGTATGGGGGAAAGAGACTTGAGGGAGTAAGTCCTTAAGGGTGTCTCAACACCTAGCACCTTGAACCAACTGGTTCGGGAGTGTTGGCTGAAAGCTTATTATAAAGAGTCACCCTCTTACAGAGCACTTAGCCTAAAAAGGAATGCAATAAACTTTGGAAAAGAAGGATGGATCAATAATAAGAAGTCTCAAAGGATACAATCAAGCAAGTGTTCAAGGGCATGATAAAGGCCTGGAAACCAGTAAAGGAATGAACCTAAGTTGCTATGCATGAAACCCCATAAAACCAAGGACTTGACTTCCACAATAATGACTCATTTCTCTTGACATGTCATTCATCATTCTCATGTGTCAGTACTTGCTTAGGGAAAAGCAAGCTTTAAGTTTGGTGTTGTGATGCCAGGGTATCTAGGCCAGTTTCACTGACCTTTTCTTTACTGTTTTAGAGTAGTTTCATGCATTTTCTTAGGAAATAAGCAAGTTTTGGATGAAATTACATTTACACCTTGATTCAAGCAACTATTGTGAATTTTACATGATTTCATAAGGATTATGCAAGGATTGAATGACAAATTGATGATGCATAATCTCATGACTTGGACTAGAGCTTTGATGCACTTTATTTGCTTGATTTCAGGACAAAAAAAGCAAGGAAGAACCACGTTAGTAGCCACGTTAATCCAATTAACGTGACCACTAACGTGGAACGGAAATGAGCTTGCAACGTTAATGAGAAAAGTGATCGCCAATAACGTCTTCGAAGCCATCATAGCCTACGTTAATTGCCACGTTAACTACATTAACGTGGTAGTTAACGTGGAGAAAAAGGGAGCTCCAGTGTTAGTGGTAAAAGTGAATACCACTAACGCTCCAAATTGGCAATTGGCCACGTTAAGAGTCACGTTAACTTAGTTAACGTGAACTCTAACGTGGAAGGGGAAGAGAACGCCAACGTTAGTGACACTCTCCTTTGTCACTAATGTTGGATTAAGCCAATATTGCCCACGTTAGTGGTCACGTTAAGACCACTAACGTAAGAGATAATGTGGAGCTAAGCATAATGAGCCAACGTTAGTGACACTCACCTTTGTCATTAACGTTGGAGATGGCATTCACTACCATGTTAGTGGCCACGTTAATCCAATTAACGTGAGCCCTAACGTGGGAAGGAGGGGCGTTTGGAGTGTTAGTGATAAAGGTAAGTGTCACTAACGCTCTCGAGGCTTAGGCATGCCCACGTTAAGAGTCACATTAGTTATACTAATGTGATCTCTAACGTAGGGAAAAGGGCACAATGCAACGTTATTGGAAAAGGTGATTCCCAATAACGTTTGCAAAGAACCATAAGGCAATGTTAGCGGTAATGTTAGTGCCACTAACATTGAAGTTAACGTGGACCATTTTGGGGTTGGAACGTTAGTGAAAAAGGTGATTGCCACTAATGTTCTCGAACCCACATTTTCACTTAACGTTAACACCACTAACGTCCTATCCAATGCCCATGCCTAACTCGCACTTTTCTGCAAGCTGAGCCCACCGAAGATTGTAACTGCTTCAACTCAAGATCTAAGGCCCACATCCAAGACTTGAAGAACTCACTAGAAGATCAAGAAGAGTAGTATATATAAGAGTAGTTTTGAACTATAGAGAAGCTTGGCACTTTGGAGAACTACCCACTGTATATTTACTTTTCTGCATTTTCTAGTTGAGCATGTATTCTTCACTACCATTTTCCATTCCCAGAGCTATGAACAACTAAACCCCTTTCATTGGGTTAGGGAGCTCTGTTGTAATTTGATGGATCAATTATAGTTTTCATTCTTCTTCCTCTTTCTTTTCTCTTGGTTTACTAGAAAGCTTTCGATCTTAATTCAATTGGTTAGTTGTCTTGGAAAAGTAGAAACTCTCCATAATTGGATCTCCTCTGAGCCTTGGAAAAGGGATGAGGAGATCATGCTAGAAATGCTTTCTCATGTTGGACCAAATTGGGGTTTGGGCGGATATAGTGACATGTAATCCTTCCAACACTTTGATTTGGAAATACATGTGGTATAATCAGTGACCATACTTCATCTCTTCCCATGAGCACTTAAATCAAGGAATTGGGCAATTGTTCAAGCTTAGAGAGATTGGATTGCCAAGGAATTAGGATCCAATCACTTAAGATTGCCAAAGAGATCAATGAATGCATTGATTGAGGAAGAGATGAAAATGAACTTGATCCGGAGAATACAACATCTCCTAAACCCAATGAATTCCCCATTTCTGATCTTACCCATTCTCTTTACTTTCTGCCATTTATTTCCATGTTAATCTCCCCATATCCCCATTTATTTTCATGTTAATCTCTCCAAATTCCCATTTATTTCCATGATAAGTATGAATAATGTGGATGACCATTAATAACGTGGATGGCTCAATATTTCCATGGTAAAATGCTCGTATTACCAAGAGAGCCTCCATTTAATGAAGGTTGAAAATGTGGATCTTATTCATGTATAAATAGGAGGTTAAGCCTCCGTTGATGACATACTACAATCAATAAGAATTCTCTTTTTCTATATTCTCTATATACAAAACTCTTCCTCTCTTTCTTTTTTTCATACGCTCATACATATATATAAATATGTAAGTATTATATTTTATATTGAGATAATAATTGTGGTTAATATTGTTATCTAATTATATTTCTTTATTTTATGTTTGTTACCTCTTTCTTATTTATTTATTTATTTATTTTACAACAAAGTACATGTTTTTAGTTTATTTGATTAATTAGTTCTTTTACTGGTGTAAATAAAACTAATATGATACGTTATCTCATTGCTAAAATATCTCTAAAATATTTTAGTATAGTTTAATTGATTAGAGAATATCGATGATCATGAAAATCACTTACTAGTTGAATTTAGACATGTAATTATGTGGTCCAAAAAAAGGTTTTTTATTATATACTAATAAAATAATATTTGTGAATAGTAACTCAGATGTTTTTATTTTTGATATGTATTTGGCTCGTTAAATTGAGTCAAATTATATACACGATTTTCTTGGATTTCAATAACAACAAATTCTAAAATTTTTATATAAAATATCAGGTTATTAGAGTTGGCATGGATGGATGTGACTATAATGATATTATGTAAAGGAGATAAATGATGCATGTTTCTCATATTCTGGGGATGAATAGAGACGGATATGATAACGATGGTTTCCTCTAGATTTGCTAACGATGCTATGTGTGAAAATACATTAGAGCCTAGTGATGGAGACCTTCTGTTTGATTTGATTTTCCAAGTGAAAGGAACAATGTTATTAAAAGAGATATTGGAGATAAAGAAAAGATGTTTTGGACTAATTATAGAAGGGAAACTAAATAGATTTGGTTTAGTTAACCCCCGGTGTTAGGAAATTGGGACAGCTAAATGCGTTATTGTTTCAATTGTGCTTGGGGGTTATTAATAGATAAAGAAGGTAAAGCGAAGATTTGGACTTGTAAGGAAGAAAATTAGGGTTATGATTTAGATTTAACACAAGCTATTATGATAGAAGTTAATTGGCGCCTAGAATATTTAGGGTCGCGTTTCAATATGTAGTTGTTAATTATTCGATTTCAGAATTCTGGTAGGAATCGTTAAGTTTTCATCCGTTGCTATTTACCTTTTTTTTTATAAATAAATAATTTAATTATTTTATTTACTGAAATAAGCTTTATAGTATATTATTTATAATATACTCATTTATCTTATTTATAATATAAACGAAATAATTATGATTGCATCTCGTTTATACTATAAATGAAATATATAGAATTTGATAAAATACACATATATTGTTTACAGTATAAATAAAATACATTTATAATTATCTCGTTTACGCTGTAAATGAGATATGTGTATCATTATTAAAAAATTACAGTTAAAATAATATTATTTAATAATAAGTTTTTTAATAATAATACACATATTTCATTTATATTGTAAACGAAATATGTGTATTTTTTTATATTTTATATATTTTATTTATATATTTATTTTATAATATTGTATAATCTACCCTTGCATTTTTCTTTGAACTTTTTCTCTAATGTACTCATCCTAATTACTTCTTTTTTAATAATGTCTGTTGTGTATGTATATAAATAAGCGAAGCTTGCAAGCTATTAGTATTATTGTTGTTAATGTTAGAAAATTATTAAAATTTTATTAATTTTGGATATTATTTAACTATTAATATTTAAAAGTATGAAAATATATTATTGAATTATTAGACTAAAAAAATTAAACAAAAGTAACTGAGTTAATAATTAAGTAATAACAAAAAATAATAAATTTTGATGATAATCTAACATTTTCTTTATTATTATTACCTATATGCTATTCAGAGTTATAGATGAAGAGGTAGAATAATATACTCACTAATATCCTATTATGACTGCGGTATATCGGGTTTGTTATCTAGGGTGTTACAAGAGACGAGAGAGGAAAGCGAAAGGGGAGGTTGTGAGAAGATGAGATAGAGTAGCAAATTGCAAGGCAAAGAGGTAGTGAAAATTGGAGTGGTGACATTTTGGCAAGGCTGAGAAGTGATTGAGAGTGATGGGAATCTGTGATGATAAAGCCACGAGAACGGAGGAAAATTGTTTTGGCCATTAACTTAGTGACACAAAAGTGGCTTCTTTTACGCGAGATATAGGTTTGGCAGGCTTTTTTAGTTTGGTGGGTTCAAAGTCTTCACAAGTTCATATGACCATTTTTCTTGTTCTATTTAGCGAATCAACCCTGGTTCGATCTGTTTTGACACTCTAAAATGACTACTATGTTCAAATTTCTATTATGTTTAAAGAGTAATACTAGGGAGTTAGCAATATTTGTAATTGGTAGCCATTAACTAGTTATGAATGATGATTTGATAGTGTGAGATTAGTGTGAGATTTCATCCAATGACTTATCTTTCTTTGTTAGTTACATGTTGGCCAAAATATAATAAAATTGCTGGCCCTTAGACTTTTTCATGTTTAAAATATAATATAGTACAAAATGACAAAGAGAGATAAACGGGATAATTAAGATAATGATGACACAACATTCTTGAAGGTCATACCTCGTGACTTGAATTATATATATATATATATAATGGTGAAGTGTGAGAGTGAATGTTCACCATGACACTTCAGCGTATTAATATTATATTCAGCATATGTTAGCTTTATATCCTTAGCCTGTTCCTTTTTCTAAGAATTGAAAAACTGTTATCTCCCTTTTTTCTGTATCAAAACCCACAAACAAATTATAATAAATAAAGTATATGTGAAGCCTTCAACTGCTGTAAAAATAGTACTAGATAACTTGCTTAATTATCAATTAATTGCAATATTTAAATGTATATACTTATAGTAGATTTTGTTGTTCCAACTTATGGACTAATGTTATATATATCATCCATTAAGACTCCAAGACCATTTTTAAAAAATAAGTAAGGTTAGAGCTACACGTTTTTCTATATTAGTCAATATTTTTTTTCAACACCTGATTTTTATATTATTAAAATTGGAATGTAAAATTTAGGATATACTACTTATTAATTTAGAATATTGACTAAGTATCGACTAAAAATAATAAATTTTATTTTTCATATAATATTATTCTTTAAAAATTTAGATTTCAATAAATCATCGATATATAAATTACATTATAGAAAATTTGACTAGCTACTTTAAACTAATTAATTCAAACATAGAAAGAAAAAAATGCTTCTAATAATAATCAAAATTAATACTTAATTAAAAAGTCAAAGTATAAATTTTTTCAAGTATAAAATCGTTTTTTAGTCTTGTCCATTTTTATTTTAGACAATTCGCATTTATCGATTGAAAAATGATAACTCACTACAAAAAAAAGTTTAAAATGACATTGATATTACGACAGTTTTAAAAAACTGCCGTAATATCCGATTATTATGGCATTTTTGATTGTTGCCATAATTAACTTTGTGTTTGATAGCGGTTTTAGTGATTATGGTGGTTTTGAACTGGCGTTTTCACAGGTATATAAAACAAAAGTAGGGGTGCACATGAGCCGGATGAAATCGGGGTTGATGGGACCCAAATCCGACCCAAAATATACACCGAGTCTATTTATTAGACCCGAATCTGACCCTAGACCCGATGAAACCAATACACTTTCGGGCCACAATTATATCGGGTGAAAATCGGGCCGTTAACATTACATTACGTTGATACTTTCTTGTAAGCTAGCATGTAAAAATATCTAAATTTCCAAGACTCCAACCATTATTTAACATGGTAAAATTCACTTAGAAAAATATAACAAGAACCAACCCTTCTTTAAAATTAAAGCATAACCACAATCAATACTAATATTGTCTAATAATACCAAATATTTAAATCAATACAAATAACACAATATTATGCATTAGTCTAAAGTCTTATGCATTCTAAACATAAAACATTAACTTATAATCTTATAATGACTAATAACACAAAATATTAAGGTTTACAATATTTAAATTTCACATAAGAATAGTCATGATCCATCACTAATAACACAAAATATTAATTGTGTATGATGATCGAGCCACCAGGCCGACTTCGGGTGACCCGAGTTATGGCCCGGACTCGACCCGAAATAATGACTGGGTCTATTTTTGAGACCCTTACCCGACCCTAAATCCAATAAAATCACACCAAATTAGCCCCTAAAATGTTCGGGACCGGACAAACCTTCGGGCCGGGCCAGTCTGTGCACCCCTAAACAAAAGAACTGCAACCCTAACTCATTAAACGAAACACATTATGGCGCTCTCGATCTCCCTTCTCTTTCCTTCGTCTCCTCCGTGTAAAGAAGCTCTCCGACAACACCGTTCTTCCCTCTCGGGCTTCTTCTCTCTCCGCCAGTTACAATTTCTCTAGGTACCTCTCCCTCTCAAGTTAAACTGAAACAGTTACTAATTTGTTTCTCTACAGCTCCCTCTCAAGTTCTTTAGAGAAGGTGAAACCGAAACTAAAATTACTGATTTCTTCATTTTTGCTCGGGCTATGATTTCAAAATTGTTTTTGTTGCTGATTTTTGGGGTTTTTGTTTCTCTGCAGCTCCGCGATTGGGTCTTATGTTGAAGCATTTGATTGACGTTGGTGCGGGGGTGATTGACGCTGATCGGGTCTTGTGTTCAACCAGTCGATGATCTCAGATCTTGGATCTTGGATCTTCCTTCCTCACATCTGCCGTCAACACTGCTTGCAAAGCCGGCGAGGTTGTTTTCGTAACCTCTCACTCTCTCTCTCTCTCTCTCTCTCTCTCTCTCTCTCTCTCTCTCTGAGATCTAGTGTCAATGTCTAATGTTCTGAATTGATTATGTTGATTAAAGACCACTTCTTATCTGAACTGGTTTTGTTATGTTGATTCAAGTATCTAGTGTTCTGACTTGTTTAAATTTGCATTTGTATCCATTTCTGATTTAGACAAGTTTGGGTTTGTTAAATTATATTATTTTGTTAAATTTGTTTGCTTTAATTGAATTTTATTGGTTCAGACAAGTCAACTACTCTTTTTTCTTTGATTCATTTCTTTTTTTTCTTTGATGTATGATAATTTAACTATATCCAGCAACATATATGTTGAATTAGAATTATTTTTCTAGCTTATTTTTCAATGAACTTGATATATAAGTTTCTTAATCATTATCTGGATGAGGTGCCTAGTTTATTCTCCTAATGTTATTCCTTGATGCTTATGATAAGTGTTGATTATTTAAGTTTTCATCAAATAAAGATAAATTTAAATTTAGCTAAATATTTTACAGTACTACTATATATTGGATATGCAAATAATGTTTGATAGTTAATCAACAGTCCATTGAAATAAGAACAAATGAAAATGATAGGTATTAAAAGTAAACTATATTTAACTTAAGAAAAAGTGGACACAACATAATTGTCTTTAATTTGCATACCGATCCCAAAGCATTGGTGTTGAAAGATAAAGAGTTGGTAATAGTATTAGCCATTCTTTTCTCACGTATGTGAAATCTGCTTCAGTCTGACTCCTGAATTATCTGCGGATTTCAGTGTCAAATTCAACATGAGCTGCATTCATAATGACTGAATTTATCTTTGCTGCATTTTTTGAGCTTATTAACAAGTCAAAAATTGACATTGATTATAGTTGTTGCTGTTGCACTCAATTGCAAACTGATTTTAATAACTCACTGCAACTTGAATGCTTTCAAATGACATATGTAAAACTACAGTAAAAGGTTACTTATGTCCACCAAATACTCTAATATATAGAATATCTTGTTCATGTGGGTGACTGCATTGATTATTGTAGGTCTGTTGATGGTTGAGTTTATCTTTGCTGCATTTTTTGAGCATATTTATTGATATATAGTTGCTACACTCAGTTGCAAAATGTTTGTAATACTAAAGTACATTCCGATCTGCTGTACTACAAATATGTGCCAATACATGTACCACCAATATATTTATGATATTTAGATTAATTGATGAATTAATTTTAATTCTTTTTAACCTACATTAACAAAATTGATACATGTTTTGTGGTTTAATTGGAGGGAGAAGGAGACAACAAGTTGGGACAGCAGACCTGAATTCCAATTTGAATGCTTAAATACTTTAAAACAATATGCATGGCGTTGATTATTCCACCCCTGTGGTTATGAGCATCAAGGATGGTAGTGTGTAGTCTGCCTATAATCTGTGTGACGGTTTTTGGCTTCTTCGCTAACTGTACTAACTCAAATGATAAAAGTATAAAATGGAAAGCCCTTCTTTGCCTTATTTTCCTCCGTTTGCTTGATGCGAGAAGTTAATGTACTTCCTTTTTTATCCTTTCTTTCTGTAGAGTGAGCTTCCATTAGTTGGGAATATAGTACCTGATTTTAAAGCAGAGGTTGTTTTTTATCAGAAATTTATCAAGGTATATTTCTGCCAGCCTAAGCAAATATTACCAAAATGCCAGCCAGTGAAGTCCTTTTCTTTCTCTTATTATTAATGTATTATTTATGCCTTTTCAGGTTAAACTATTTGAATACATTGGAAAGAAATATGCTTCGGGCTCTTTTTTTATTTTTCTTTTTGTAAAAAGGAAAAAAGAAAAATGAAATAACTAACTTATTTTTTTATCTCTAGAGTCAATTTTAAAGTGCATTCTATTTAATTTGAGAATCTCTCTACCTAATTACTTGTCTCTTTTAGTTATTTATTCAATTTTTGTTACATTACTAATTAATAATTAATATTTTATTCAGTAATGATAATTAGCTTTACTTTGTTGCAGTCTTTGCACAAGTAAACGGGTTCATGGAATTAGCTTTCATGCTTGTAATCACGTGATCTCATTCGTTCTTCAAAGAAGTGGATCTCATTCAGGTTAGTGAAAATTAGTGAAGTACTTAAGAATTAGTGAAGTACTTAAGAATTGAGGGTATGTGGCTGAAGAAGCTCTTATAGTTTTCTCTCGATACTTAGAAGGGATTGAGACAAGATTTAATAGGCCACTACGTGTTGATGATCGTCCGGATGGTAATTATAGTATACATGTTGATTCGCTTTTTTCACAAATGGATAACTCTAAAGAAGCTTTCACAGTATTTGAGTTGTCACCTATGGAAAAAAAACAAGCACATCGCTATGTTGTTCTAAATTGTCCATATGTCAAACCGTTCATTGAGTAAGTACTTAAGAATTTGTTTACATGTTTTTTATTTACTTGAAAATAGTTGTTTAGTTAGAGTTAAACTTTCATATCTGACAGTGACTTCAAAGATTTTGTACGACGACGATCTAAGGGTAGAAGGCCTTCAAATATAGAGATAGAAAAAAGAGTCACTAAGATTTTGTTACATGGTTTCCTACACAGGTAAATAGAAAAGTGATCATTTTTTGCTAATATTGAGCAGTATTTGTGGATATAACAACTAATATGTTGTTCTATCATAATAGCTTATGAACCCAGACATTATGAATAGTGTGCATGAGGATTTGAGATACTTAACAAGGGGTCCATCACGATATGCCAAGAGATTTTCTACATTTAGTATCAATGGGTTCTCCTTTCGAACTTCCAATCGAGACAATGGGTTAAAGACCCAGACTAGCGGAGTTTTCCTAATGACTTCAACTCCTTGTGTTGCTAGCGCTAGTGATGCTAATGTTAGGAATGCTGATTTGTCATAATATGGCAAATTAGAAGATATTATAGAACTAAACTACAATGGCCGATTTCAGGTTACTTTATTCAAATGTAAATGGGCTGACACCATTAGAGAACGAGGCTGTAGAAAGGATAGTTGGGGTTTTACTTCTATTAATTTTTCACGAGTAATACACAGTGGTGACCGAGATGAGGATGATCCATATATTGAAGCCTCACAAGCTCGAATGGTGTATTTTGTCAATGATGAAGTAAATAAAGATTGAAGTGTTGTCGTGCATTTGAAGTCAAGAGACTCGTATGATATGGGAGGAAATGAGGATGATGAAGCATGCGAGAATAAGCCATGGTTAGAGCAAAACTTGGATTCTTTATTTGAAAATGCTGATAATCTATGATTGTTAAGAGATGAGATAGATGATGAACTACTAGATGATGACATTGGAAAAGACAAACACATGTCAGAATAGTTAGTAGGTTAAATTAATTTATGGTATGAAATTCATATTTAAGTTTTCATTTAGTTATAATTCACATTTTATCTATACTTATTAATTATTTTATTCCCAACTATTATTTTATCTACAAAATAAAAAGGACAGAAATGAAAATATTGTTATTTGAAACCTGTAACTAATTTTGTTTGTAAATTTTATATAAATTGAGACAAGATTTAATGGAACTACTAAGTTTTGATGCACATTTTATTCTATATTTATTAATTATTGATTTGATCTATTATGCAGATATGCTAAAGCAAAAGAGGTACAAGAATCTACTTAAAGCAGCAGCAGCTGCAAATTCTTCACAAAACAAGTCGGTAGCTTCAAATGCATCACAAGTCAAGTCCGCAGCAGCTACAAATTTCTCCCGAGACAAGTCGGCAGTAGCTGCAAATTCCTCCCAGGACAAGTCGGCAGCTTCAAATTCTTTTGAGCCATCATCAGTTGCTCCAACTATATCTAAGCATCCATCTGAACCTAAACGTAAACGTGGATGTGAATCTAAACATTATTGGACTGTTGATGCCATAGGTATGTCTAGATGTTTTATTAGTATTTTTAGATATATAGATGTTATAATATGTTATTATTACCATATTAAGTTCATCAATTAACTATAAATTAAATTACATATATATTTATACAGAGTTACATGAAACTGATTTTAAATCAAGGAGTAATTCACTCTTTTTTATCTTTAAATACATCTCTCTGATCTCTTGTATTAGAATTCAAAACATAAGTACTTACTCTCCTAGTTAAATGTTGTCCTTTTTTATCGCCTTTGGAATATATATAATTATTAAGTATACCCACTAAAGAGCCTTATATGAAACAGATATTGCTGCTGCCTGCTCTTGTATTTTATTTTATATAGAGTTGAATGCATGTTTGCCTCTATTTAATTGTGTCCAAATTTAACTTGCAGAAACTTTATAAGAGGAATCAAGAAATTTGGCAAAAATAAATAATTCCTCATACTTCAGGTGCTAAATCAATTGCAAGAAGAAGGGCTAAGTTGGTAATAAATTAATGCATGCATATCTAATCTATCTCAAATATAATGCATGCATCATCTCTTAATTTTCTGCATCATCTCAAATAATAATTAGATGAATGATATATATCTGATTGAAGTTAGTAGGCTGCTATTTTTTGATCGAGCCTTTCTACTTTTCTTAAATTTTAGATGGAAGAGACGGGAAAAGAAGTTAGTACGGTTCAAATGTGGGACATCACTCACAAGAAAATAGATAGAAGTTATGTTAATGAAAAGGCTAAAAAAATAGCGGTAAGACTAAAGTTATGTTTGTATTTCTTTTTCTTTCTTTTTTATAAGATAATACTATTTTTTATTTTTTCTCTTTTTTTTATATATGTAGGAGAAGATTGAAGCACATAGCAGCCAACAACTGATGGAATCAACTGTTAATTCTCCTCTTGATGCTCTTGGAGTAGTTTTTGCGAAAGAGCACCCTGGTCGTGTTCGTGGTTTAGGTATGAGAGCTGTTCTAACAATTGCTTTCAAGAACAACACTACAAGGATTAGTCAAATGAATTTAGGTTCTTCAAATGATGCTGACACATCATCTACTTGTGGTCCAAATGTGTAAGAAGAGTTGGATACCGTTAAAGTACAATTACAAGCGCTAGTCTCCTATATTGCTTATAAGGAAGGAGGTAAAATTCTAATACAATTGGCTAAAATGTTCCATACTCAACAAGTTTCACAGGTACAAATACAATTATCCTCTTTTTTTTCCTTTGCTTTATCTCCTTTAGTTTTTTTCTTAGGTTTATAGTAAGGAAATCCTTCCTCAATTCATTAATGGAATGTTGTTAGATTAGGAAGTTATAATCCTATAGCTATTTATGGATTAATTCATAAATTAAAAACATTGCAAGAAATATGTTGAATATTGATAGTTTCTTGTTGCTGCTTATGATTCCTATTATTAATATAATTAGTAGTAGTGCTAGCTTATGCGAGAATGATAGTAAACCTTGTCTTCTGTGTACAGTATTTCGCATCTTCCTCTTTGAAGAGATGGGGGCTGAATTGTGTTTTTCTCTTAGGGCCTAATCTAAATTAAGGATTTTGACTTTTTAACAAATTCGTGCAATAAAAAGGTGTAATTGAGAGTGTGATGGGCCCTTCCAATTGGGCTACCCTAGGCACTAGGCAGAGCAGTTAGAGTGTTACGTTCTTAATTAAACCCACATACATTTTTAATAGCATAGATCCATTATATGAAATTATACTTAATTAAATAACACTTTTTTTAGGCTAATTAGTTTTCATGTGTAGTTGGCTCTATAATCTGAATTTGGTTTCATTATTGTATCAATGCTATGTGATTAGACATGATAAATGTGTTAAGTTTCACTTTGTTTTAAGATATGGTCAGAATAATTTTTTAGTCATTTAGGCAACTGCCAGCTGGTATTATATTCATCCCTTATTATTACTTCAAATTTGACTCTCATCAGTAGCAAATGAAAGACAAATCTTATATGCATGAACTTTGAGGAAAGATATGCCGTTTGCAGGTTCTGGTGTGTATAGAATAATATATAAGTATTGATATTGATGCTCTATTTAATTATGTCGAATAATAGTGTTAATTAAACAAATGTGTGTTCTTTTATATAATCCTATAGCGATAGAATTTCTTGTTGCTGCTTATGATTCCTATTATTAATATAATTAGTAGTAGTGCCAGCTTTGTTCTTTGTTGTAGCTATCAATTCCTTTATGAAATGGAACACTAGGATTAGACATAAACATGACAAGATCGTACTGAAGAAAAGTAACACTGCTAGAATTGCTGATTTTCCTCAGCTATTCAACATCAAAACTCTTCTTTCTCTCTCTTTTCTCTTTTCTTTTTTTATAAATTAAATCAGACCTAAAATATATTTTTTTTTTTTGTAGAGATCGGATTAGAAGAGTGAGATTTCATCACTAAAAGAGTTAGGAAGTAGGTCTTCTGGAGCAAGCAACAAGGAAGCATGACCTTGCTTGATATGTTAAGACATATATTAAGGATTTTATATTAAGACGTATTATTGAAAAATGTTACTTTATTTGGATTATGACATTTCAATTATGACTTGGATTATAACTTTTGGATCATGTATGAATTAAAAATCATCTTTATGATATTTGATTTATGGCTATGCCTTTTGGTTATTACGAGATTTTTAAGTGAGTTTTGAAAATATCACTTTAAATTGGTGGTTTCAATCTTATTTTAAAAAGCATAAAAATGTCATCATAATTAGGTAGAAAAGACGGTTAAAAACCCCCCATTTTAAATGAAAACGATGCCATTATACGCTGGTAGAAACGGCGGTTAAAAACTGCCATTTTAAACGAAAATGATGCCATTATATTTTGGTAAAAACGGCGGTTAGAAAATACCATTTCAAACACAAAAGATGCCATTATAACCTGGTAAAAATGGCGGTTATAATGGTAAAAACGGCGGTTTTAACCGCCATTTTAAACAGAAGTTATGCCACAACATCCTGGTAAAAATGGCGGCTGTTCAAAAACCGTCGTATTATCCACCGGTTATTACGGCGGTTTTCTGAAAACTGCCGTAATAACCAGAATGACGCCCAGAATAACGACGTTTCTTGGATGCGCCAGTTTTGGTCATAATGGCAGTTCTAACCATCGTAATTCTCCAAAATAACTACTTTTTAACCCTTTTTTGTAGTGACATTTTTTCTATCCTTCCTTTCTGTTAGATACATGGACCTTTCTGTGAGAATTTCTGACAAGTTTTGATAAGATTTGATGACATGTCAGATTGGGCTCTATGAAGCTGCGTCACTTCTCCTCCGTGAACTATAACTATTCGATTAGGACACTTAAACCTCTGTAGAATCATCAAAACGACATTGTAAATGGGAGTGAAATGAAAGGTCTCTCATGATATTGGCATTTTTCCTCCAAAATATTGCTGATGAAGAGATTCAGTGAGGTGGTCATGACGATACTATAAGGGAAGAATAGAGCTACTAACAGAGGTTTTCATGGAGTAGCAATGGTGTGTCTATCGCTTTCATCGAGGTAACTTCTGTTTAATCTTTTTTAAACTGCATCTAATGGTCCCATTTTTGTCGTTTTTTTGGATCCTTCTTTAACCACTTTAATAGAAAATGCTATTTTAATATGTGATTATGTCAGTAATCAATTAATTAATTTTTTAACACCTAATTTGGAGGCTAGATTGCATGTTCTTAAGGGGGATAAAGAGACTAATGAAATGTGTGATAAAAAGATAGAGGATATGGAGACTGATTTGTAGGTGATGTACCTTGACCATAATATAAATAAGCCACAAGTTTTGAATGATATAGCAGATAATGGAGTTGAGGCAGAAAATGATTTCTCCTTCTTTGATGGGTATGAAAGTACAGAAGATGAGGCTTATGAACCTCCCCCTCCTGGATTTGAGTCTCACAATAGTAGTAGTGTTGAAAAAATTCCAACACCAAAGGGAACTACTAAGAAAAAAAGTATTAAGAAAAAGAGTAGTGAGGGGCCTAAGAAGAACTCTAAAAAAAAGTTAGTGGGATTCCTAGAAAGAAAAAGATAGATCACAAATAGAAATAGAAATGGATGTTGGAGGCATATCTCCTATGAGCAAAAAGAAAAAAAAAGTGTTAAAGAGGTATGTTGGAAGGATAAGGAGACATGTTCTTTCACAAAGTGATGTTGGGGTGGGCAAAATAATGGCCCAAATGGTCAAAGTAGGCCAAATGTAAAGGATTATAAGGGTGGTCTTGATTTGGGTGCAGGGCCAAGCCCAATTTAGATTTAGTTGTTGAGGAGGTAAACTTAGATATTAACAAGCCTTATAACTGTGAATATGAGGCTTTTGACTCTCCAATTTCGATGAGGATACTGAGTATGATGAAGTGCAATTTGAGTTGGGACCGATTTTTCCCACAATGGCAAACAAGCTTTGAAGGACATATTTGTGTTTTAGGAAAAAGAGCTTTAGTACTTGAAGAATGAATCAAAGAGAGTTAAAGCAACATGTGTTGAGGAAAATTGTACAAAGTTGGTGTTCTGCTCTTACAATAACCAAAGTCTATCCTACCAAATCAAGATTTTCTATGGAGATCATACATCTCAGAGGAACTTGAGCAGGAACATGGTAAATAGGGCTTGGGTGACAAGCGAACTGGTTAAAAGGATGTTGACCTAACCATTAATAACTCCTAAAGAGGCATTGGAGCACATGAAACAAGATTACAATGTGCATGTTAATTACATGATGATAAGTAGATCTTTAAAGGCAGCAAGTGATTAGACCATAGGCAGTGAGAGAGAATAGTATGGAAAACTTCAAAACTATATACACAAATTTCCTAGAAGTAAAAAGAATGATTGGTGCACGAAATTGTGATCACAATTTTTCCAACTCTGCACAACTAACCAGCAAGTGCACTGGGTCGTCCAAGTAATAAACCTTATGCGAGTAAGGGTCGATCCCACAAAGATTGTCGGCTTGAAGCAAGCTATGGTCATCTTGTAAATCTCAGTCAGGCGGATTCATATGGTTATAAGAATTTAATAATTAAAGGATAAATAAAACGGAAAATAACATAGAGATACTTATGTAATTCATTAGTGGGAATTTCAGATAAGCGTTTGGAGATGCTTTGTTGCTTCTGAACCTCTGCTTTCCTATTACCTTCATCCAATCATGCGTCCTCCCTTCCATGGCAAGCTGTATGATCCTCTCAGTAAAAATGGTCCAGCTACGGATTCTGTACGGCTAATCAATTGTCGGATTCTCATCTAGGATGAAAAATACCAGGCACAGCTACCGCATGGCTAATCATCTGTCGGTTCTCACTTGTGTCGAAATAGGATCCCTTGATCCTTTTGCACACTGTCACTGCGCCCAATAGTCGCGAGTTTGAAGCTCGTCACAGTCATCCCGTCTTAGATCCTACTCGGAATACTGAGGTTTAGACTTTTCGGAATTAAACTAAATATAATTAAACTAAATTCAAGGATAAATTCGAAATTCATGTACTTCTTGTTCTTTTTGAATTTTAAAAACATTTTTTTATTTAAGAGAGGTGAAGGATTCATGGAATTATTTATAGCCTTAAGACATAGTTACTAAATACTAATGATCATGAAGTACAGACACAAAATATAGATAAACATGAAGCATAAAAATAAAAAAACAGAAAAAATAAGAGCAAGGAATGAGTCCACCTTAGTGAGGGTGGCGCCTTTTGAAGGTCCAATGGTGTTTTTTGAGCTCCTTTATGTCTTTTCCTTGCTTCTGTTGCATGATCCCTAGTGATTTTGGTGTTCCTATCCTTAGTTGCTTCCAATAATTATGTGGAGGAACATGTATCCCCTGAGGTATCTCAGGAATTTCTTGATGAGGGAATTTCTTATGCTCTCTTGATGTACAGTCAAATGCTCTTCTACTGAGCCATGGACCCTTGAGATGAATCTCTCCATCTCCCTTGACTTAGAGGTGGAAGCTTTTGTCTTCTCTTTTCTCTTTTTTTTTTGAGGTTTCTCTGGCCTTAGGTGCCATCAATGGTTATGGAAAAACAAAAAGCTATGCTTTTACCACACCAAACTTAGAAAATTGCTCGCCCTCGAGCAAGAGAAGAAAGAAAAGATGAAGAATAAGTGGAAGATATAGAGGAGATGGAGGGATGTGTGTATTTGGCTATATGGGTGGGATTGGGTGGGAAAGAGAATTTGAATTTTGAAGGTAGGTGGGGTGTATGGGGAAGAGTGGATAGATGTGAGTGGTGAATGAAAACAGAAGGGATAACCATGAATGGAGAGAGAGAGGGTGAGGTAGGTGGGGATCCTGTGGGGTCCATAGATCCTGAGATGATCCTGTGGGGTCCACAAATCCTGAGGTGTCAAGGATTTACATCCCTGCACCTATTAGGCATGTAAAATGCCTTAGCATACCATTCTGGCGTTTAAACGCCGAAGTGGTGCACGTTCTGGGCGTTCAACGCCCATGTGTAGCATGTTTCTGGCGTTGAACGCCAGTTCCATGCTTGTTACTGGCGTTCAGCGCCAGCTTTCCTCAGGGCACATTCCTGGCATTTGAACACCGGGAAATTGCTTGTTTCTGGCGTTCAACGCCAGATCCATGCTCTGTTCTGGCGTTGAACGCCAACCAGATGCTCCTTACTGGAGTTTAAACGCCAGTAAGTCCTTCCTCCAGGGTGTGATTTTTCTTCTGCTGTTTCTGATTCTGTTTTTAATTTTAATATTTTTTTGTGACTCCACATGATCATAAACCTACTAAAACACAAAATAACAATTAAATAAAAATAAAATTAGATAAAGAAAAATTGGGTTGCCTCCCAACAAGCGCTTCTTTAATGTCAATAGCTTGACAGTGGGCTCTCATGGAGCCACACAGGTGATCAGGTCAATGTTAGGACCTCCCAACACCAAACTTAGAGTTTGAATGTGGGGGTTCAACACCAAACTTAGAGTTTGACTGTGGGGGCTCTGTTTGACTCTGCATTGAGAAAAGCTGTTCATGCTTCCTCTCATTACCAAATAACTTGGCATTTAGCTTCATGATGGCTCCTAGATATTGAGCAACTTGCTCTCCAGTTACATCTTCATCCTCTTCAGAGCTCATGAATGGAAGAATGAGATTTAATGGAATCTCTATTGTCTCTATATGAGCCTCAGATTCCTTTGGATCCTCAATAGGGAACTCCTTCTTGCTTGAGGGACGTCCCATGAGGTCTTCCTCATTGGGATTCACGTCCTGTCCTTCCTTTCTAGGTTCGGCCATATTAATTATATCAATGGCCTTTCACTCTCTTTTTGAATTTTCTTCAGTATTGCTTGGGAGAGTACTAGGAGGGGTTTCAGTGATTTTCTTACTCAACTGGCCCACTTGTGCCTCCAAATTTCTGATGAAGGACCTTTTTTCATTCATGAAACTTAAAGTGGCCTTAGACAGATCAGAGACTAAATTTGCTAAGTTAGAGGTATTATGTTCATAATTCTCTGTCTGTTGCTGAGAAGATGATGGATAAGGCTTGATATTGCTGAGCCTATTTCTTCCACCATTATTAAAGCCTTGTTAAGGCTTTTGTTGATCCTTCCATGAGAAATTCGGATGATTTCTCCATGATGAATTGTAGGTGTTCCATAAGGTCCACCTATGTAATTTACCTCTGCCATTGCAGGGTTCTCAGGATCATAAGCTTCTTCTTCAGAAGATGCCTCTTTAGTACTATTGGATGCATTTTGCCATCCATTCAGACTTTGAAAAATCTTGTTGACTTGCTGAGTCAACATTTTGTTCTGAGCCAATATGGCATTCAGAGCATCAATTTCAAGAACTCACATCTTCTGAGGTGTACATGAATTGGTTATTTTCAACCATGTCAATAAGTTCTTGAGCTTCTGCAGGCGTTTTCTTTAGGTGAATGGATCCACCTGTAGAATGGTCCAATGACATCTTAGAGAACTTAGATAGACAATAATAGAATATATCTATCATGGTCCATTCTGAAAATATGTCAGAAGGACATCTTTTGGTCATCTGTTTGTATCTTTCCCAAGCTTCATAGATGGATTCACCATCTTTTTGTTTGAAGGTCTGAACATCCACTCTAAGCTTGCTCAGCTTTTGAGGAGGAAAGAACTTAGCCAAGAAGGCCATGACCAGCTTATTCCAGGAGTCCAGGCTATCTTTGGGTTATGAATCCAACCATGTTCTAGCTCTGTCTCTTACAGCGGAAAAGCATGAGCCTATAGACTTCAGGATCTACTCCATTCGTCTTTACAGTCTCACAGATCTGCAAGAACTCAGTTAAAAAATTGATAGGGATCTTCTGATGGAAGTCCATAAAACTTGCAGTTTTGTTGCGGATCTTCTGATGGAAGTCCATGAAACTTGCAGTTTTGTTGCATTAGAGCAACTAGTTGAGGTTTCAGCTCAAATCTGTTTGCCCCAATGGTAGGGATTGAGATGCTTCTTTCATCAAACTTGGAAGTAGGTGTAGTATAATCACCAAGCATCCTGCTTGCATTATTGTTGTTAGGTTCGGCTGCCATGTCTTTTTCCTGTTCGAAAATTTCAGTAAGGTTGTCTCTGGATTGTTGTAATTTAGCTTCTCTTAGTTTCCTCTTCAGAGTCCTTTCAGGTTCAGGATCAGCTTCAACAAGAGTATCTTTTTTCTTGTTCCTGCTCATATGAAAGAGAAGAGAAAAAGAAAAGGAAGAAGAATCCTCTATATCTGGACAAAGAGGATCCTTATTATTAGTAGAAGAAGAAAAGAATAAAAGTGGAGAATCCAATCACAAGGGTGAGGATAGAGGCAGTGATTAGAGATGAAGAGAGGTGAAGAGAAGTGTTAGTAAATAAATAAATAAATAGAAGAAGAGAAGAGATAGAGAATTTCGAAAATAATTTTGAAAAAGTAGTTAATGATTTTCGAAAATTAAAGATAAGATATAATTACAATTAAAATTTAAAACAATTAAAAAGAATTTTTGAAAAAGAGATGAGATATTTTCAAAAATTAAAGAGGGAAAAGTAGTTAGGTGGTTTTGAAAAAGATAAGAAACAAACAAAAAGTCAAATAGTTAGTTGAAAAAGATATTAAAATCAAATTTGAAAAGATAAGAAGATAAGAAGTTAGATAAGATATTTTGAAATCAAATTTTTGAAAAAGATAAAATTTTGAAAAAGATATGATAAAAAGATAAGATAAGAAGATATGATAAAAAGATAGGATTGAAAAAAGAGTTAATTTTTAAAATTAAAATTAATTACTTGTCTAACAAGAAACTAAAAGATAAAATTCTAGAATTTAAAGATTGAACATTTCTTAACAAGAAAGTAACAAACTTCAAATTTTTGAATCAATCACATTACTTGTTAGCTAATTTCGAAAATATGATGTAAAAGATAAGAAAAAGATTTTGAAAAAATTTTTGAAAAATATTGTTTGAAAATTTTCGAAAAACAAAGATAAAATTGAAAAGATATGATTTTTGAAAAAGATTTTGAAAAGATAAGATTTTTAAAATTGAAAATTTGACTTGACTTGTAAGAAACAACTAATTGCATGTTTTAAAAATCTCTTGCATTTTTTTCGAAAAACTCATGCATTCATGGTGTTCTTCATGATCTTCAAGTTGTTCTTGGTAAGCCTTCTTGTTTGATCTTGATGTTTTCTTGTTTTGTATTTTTTGTTGTTTATCATATGCATTTTTCGTTTGTTAGTATCCATGCATTAAAGATTTCTAAGTTTGGTGTCTTGCATGTTTTCTTTGCATCAAAAATTTTTCAAAAATGTGTTCTTGATGTTCATCATGATCTTTAAAGTATTCTTGGTGTTCATCTTGACATTCATAGTGTTCTTACATACATCATGTGTTTTGATTCATAATTTTCATGTTGTGAGTCATTTTTGTGTTTTTCTCTCTCATCATTAAAAATTCAAAAATAAAAAAGATTTTTCTCTCTCATCATTAAAAATTCAAAAAATAAAAAAAATATATTTTCCTTAATTTTTGACTTACCAAGAACAACTTGAAGATCATGAAGAACACTATGAATGCATGGAATTTTCAAAAAAAATAATGCATAAATTTTAAAAATATGCAATTGACACCAAACTTAAAAATTGACTCAAGACTCAAACAAGAAACACAAAATATTTTTGGTTTTTATGATTTTATGATTTTTTTGTATTTTCTTTTGATTTTTTTTCGAAAAACATTTAGGAAAAAAGAAAATAAGAAATTCAAAATTTTTAATAAGAATTCCAGGAATCAAAGATTAGTTAATCAAAGACCTTATTTTAGCTTACTTGGCTATACATATATCCTCACCCTTACCTTATCCCCATTACAACCTTGAAAAGACCTCATGATGTTTACATTGGTATACTAAATACTTGTTGATTAGTTAGATGAAGAACAAAGTTTTAGAAAGCACGATTAGAGAAGAGTTGAGTGATTGACCCTAGACACTTGAGAGATTAGAGTGCATATACACTTCCTGTGAGGGTTCAATGCTTGATTCTATGTTCCCTGCTTTCATGAGCTATCTTCTTACAAGTTTACTTGTCTTTTATTTTATAATTTGAATTAGTGAAATCCAGTTCGTATTTCTTCTTGAAGGATTTGTTTACTTTTAACCAAGTAGGTAAAAGCATTTAGTTGCATTCATATAAATAGGTTGCATTTCATACATCATACCATTCCTCTTCACTCTTTAGTTCTCTTGAGCTTAGCATGAGGACATGCTAATGTTTAAATGTGGGGAGATTTGATGCACCACTATTTCATGGTACATCTTGTGCTTAATTGAGTGAAATTTATCCACTATTCTCACTTTTATTCATAGAATCCGCATGTTTTACGCTTTCCTTCCTGAGTTTGTACTATGATTGAAAACATGCTTCTTTGGCCTTTAATTTACTATTTTTAATCTTCTCTTATTACCATTCGATGCCTTGATATGTGTGTTAAGTGTTTTCAGAGATTACAGGGCAAGGAATGGTTTAGAGGATGGAAAGGAAGCATGCAAAAGTGGAAGGAATACAAGAAGCTGAAGGAACTGTAAAGCTGTCAACCCTGACCTCTTCGTACTCAATCGATCATAACTTGAGCTAAAGAGGTCCAAATGAGGCGATTTTAGTTGCATTAAAAAGCTAACATCCGGGGCTTCACAACGATATATAATTTGCCATAGTTGCTTTGCTGTTAAGCGACGCGCACACGTGGATTGTGCTGTAGACAAGTGACGCGTACGCGTGGGCGATGCGTACGCGTGACAGAGCCGCGACCTGTACGTATCAGAAATCACCCCCAGTGATTTTTGGGCTGTTTTTGACCCAGTTTTCGGCCCAAAAAACATAGATTAGAGGCTATAGAGTTGGGGAATCCATCCATTCAATTGTTGACATCTCATTATTCATAATTTTAGGTTTTAGATATAGATTCTAGAGAGAGAGGCTCTCTCCTCTCTCTTATATTTTAGGATTTAGGATTTCTCTTCTACTTTTAATTCTTCTAGTACTCTAGTTTATTGCTTTTCCCTTGTTGATTATCTGATGTTGCTACTTGGTTTATGAATTCTCATGTTAGATTTTATTTCTCTATTTAATGCAACTTGAGGTATTTCATATTGATGATTTTAAGTTAGCTTTTTACATTCTTAGCTTGTGTTGAGTAATTGGAGACACTTGAGTTATCAAACTCTTCGTTGATTGAAAATTGGAATTCTTTGCTGATTGATTTGAATTTCCCTAACTCTAGTCTTTTCTTAGGAATTGACTAGGACATGAAGAACCAAATTGATTTATCCACTTAACATACCTTCATAGTTAGAGGTTGACCAAGTGGGAGCAAAAGCCAATTCTCATCACAATTGATAAGGATAACTAGGATAGGACGTCCAGTTCTCATACCTTGCCAAGAGCTTTTCTAGTTATTAGTCTACTTCTTTTACCATTTACATTCCTTGTTCAAACCTTTCAAAAACCCAAAAAAGATACTTTTCTCATAACCAATAATAACACACCTTCCTGCAATTTCTTGAGAGACGACCCGAGGTTTAAATACTTCGGTTATTAGATTTATTAGGGGTTTGTTACTTGTGAAAACCAAGTTTTTTGTACGAAGGGATTCTTTGCTGGTTTAGAAGCTATACTTCCAACGAGACTTTATTTGTAAAATTCTTTACTAGCAAAAGTCCGTTCGTCAATGAATGACCAAGATGTTCCAAACATAGTTTCATTAGGTCTATGCTGAACCAGTTTAGTTTTCCATACTTTAGTAAACCAAAAACACAAACCATTCACAACCTTCGGCCCATCACATAATCAATTACGGCAATAGGCCCAAGCAACTTAATCAACAATAAATTCACCACAATCTAACAATTTAATCACAAACACAAGTAAGAAGGTTCAATCACAATCAAGCAGTTACATTAGGTAGAGTGATTAGCAGTTAAACATAATTATTCACATAGGCAAACCAATTACAATATGCACACCCAACAATGTCACATAGATATATATGATGAATGCCTGCCCTATAGCTGATGAGTCTCACCTGTCGGTTATAAAGCCAAACCCGACATGTTCGATAGCTAACCCTGGATAGAATACCAAACACAGAGCAAGTGGGACAACGCCACAACCTTTATATCTTACCCGCGTACCCAGAGCAGAGGACAACTTTACCCTTTCTCTTACCTAGGTGGTGTTACGGTTCTCAACCCGGAGCAAGCGGTGTTAGAAATCAACCCTTACATCTTACCCGGAGTCTCGAACTCTTATCCAAAGCAAGTGGATAACACCACTTCATCTTACCCGACTTTCTCGCCTCTTACCCGGAGCCCGTAAATGACACTACTACATCTTATCCGGAGGCATAACACAATCAATTTCAATCTCATTATCATTATGATTCATTCATTTACAAACCATCATTTCCGCACTTCCTCAACAATCCATATCAAGTCAAATCATCATTCATGCCATATATCACTTTCCCTCAAATCACTTTACTTTGAAACCAAAGTCAAACTCATCTATCTCAATTTCAAAATTCTCATATCTCAAGCTATTTCAAGCTCAAAAACCACTTTTTTTTCTCAAAAATCAATTTTCTTTCAAAACGGAATCACTTTATATAATATTTTTCCAACACTTCCAAACAATTTCAATTATCATATCATATGATAAATTTTCTTTGAAAAGACTCAAAATCTTTCCCTTTAAATCACCCATTAAACTACTTTAAATCAGAGTTGGTAATTAATTACCTTAGCAAAGACTCAAGACTCTAGGGGAGAATAACCTATCTCTTTTCTTAAATTCTCTAAAAATCCTCGAAATCATAGTTACTTAATTTAGAATCAATTATAATGGAGATTTAAAACCAAAACCAAAACCAAAGCATGTAAGCTAAAAGTTCTAAACCAACTTCAAAAAAACAAATTATTTAAACCTAAGACCAATTTTAATTTCATTCTTAAATCTGAAACATTTCCAAAGGCTTGGAATTTGTTTACTTTTGCTAAATTAATATTTAAAGAATACTTTAAAATTTTTCCTCAAAACGTTGCAGAACGAAATCAATCGATTTAAAGTTCAATTTCTTTTAAACCCACTAAAACTCCTCCAAAGATACTTCTTTGATCAAACTCCAAAACATAGGTCTTTTCATATTTAAATCAACCTGAAAACATATACTTTTCTTAATAAATCTAGAATCACATAATAGAATCTCTCAAATCCAATTATTTTCTAAATACCATTTTAAACAGAGTCTTAAATTTCATAACAAAATTTCGACAACATCTCTCCTAAAACTTGGACTTTGCCACCCTTTTTGGGTCCCAACCACACCATTCCACAACCCTTTTCAACGGGTTCAAAACCAAATTAGTTTAAAATCAAGTTGATTCCAACAATTCATATCATTTTCATATTTCAAAGAAACCAATTTAAACTTGGATCATTTTCAACAGATTAAGCCCATTTTTAAAACTTATTCAGCAATCGTCCATTTAACAAAACTAAACGATAATTCAATCAAACAACAATCATATTCATCCAAAATAGCCAGACAATACATAAGACGTATACAATCACCAAAAAGTGTATTTCTCACATCAATATCTATTTATAACAATTTCAAGTTATAAAATTAAGTTTTTAGAAAAGTCTCTACCTGGACAAGTTGAAACCATAAATTAAACGTGTCAATGGAACTCTTTTCTCTCAGCCCAAAATCGATGACAAACAAAACCTTAGCCCTAGATCACTTTCGTAGCAATCACAACAACTTAAAAGTGGCATGCAATACTCAGAACTCAACCCTACAGTACCAAAACCTCAAAACCTTTAACAACCCATAACAGAATACTTATAAGCTAGCGAGGAGGGTTTCGGATCCGAAATGCCTATTGCAACAGGGAAGAACAATTAAACCAAATAGCAGAATGACTCAAAATAGAGGCGACAGCAATGGGATAGTGACTCCCATGGCGGCGCACGATAGAAATCGGTGACCATATATCCTGACACAGACAACCTCAATAACAACTCTCATGGTAATAACCAACATAACGGACAATGAAGCTGAAGCAAGGTTAGAGCTTACCAAACAGACACAGACTTCAGTGGCAATTTTCGTGGCAGCAGAGACAGCCTGGATCTCTGGTGATGCAGCAGCCGGCGAGGGTGGCCTCTTTCCAGCAGCGGCGACGGGTTGTGAATGGTGGCTGGGTGCGGCGGTGACTCAACACGCGACGGTGACTGATGCATTCGCATATTTGCTATATTAGCTAGTTAGTTTAGTTGGTTTTAGTTTAAGTTTTATTCATTTTCTCTAAATAAACAAGTATTATTATAAGTTTTGTTCCCATGAATAGAAATACCAAGGACAATGTCAATTGTGGCCAATTTCATGCAAATGAGTCAAGAATTGCATAAATAAATAAATCTCATGAAGATTGATTCAATTGATTGCATGAATTGGTGAGACTTTAAAGCAAGTTTCCTTGTTTATGATAGGTGGTGAAACAAGAAAGCATTGAAGCAAGAATGAAGCAAGCAAGTGGCTAACAGCTCTTTCTAGAATAGCAATGTGCACGTTGCCAACTTGGAGAAAGGGTGAGTGTTTGAGAGCAACGCCAAGCAGCCCTGGAGAGTGAACAAAGAGGAGTTGCACGTTGCCAACTTGCACTTCAACTAGAGTGTTCATCAACAACGTCCAACAATGTAAGGCAGCCCTGGAGAAGCACATTTGGGCGTTGCCAACTTGGAGAAAGGGGTGAGTGTTTGATGGCAACGCAGGCAAGCAAGGAATTTGGCCAGGGAGGAGCTCGAGGGCGTTGCCAATGTGGGAATGAAGAAGCATTATTCAAGGCAACGCTGAGCTAGAAGATTTCACCCAGAGAAGAAGTTCGAGCACGTTACCAACGTGCTACTACATTTGAGTGTTCCTTGCAACGCACACAAGCAAGGCTTCGCCCAGGAGGAGATTAAGCTGGCGTTGCCAATGCCAGGAACAAGGGACGTGTTCTTTGGCAACGCCCACAAGCAAGCTTGGCCCAAGAGGAGGAGAAGCTGGTGTTGCCAACGCCAGGAAGATAGGCGTGTTCTTTGGCAACGCAGCAAGAAACCTTGGGGAGCTAGTCCAGAGCCTCGAGCACGTTGCCAGCCTAGAGATGAGGGGCGTGTTTGAGGACAACGCAGGCAAACAACGCTGAATAGAATACTTGGCCCAAGAAAGGGTGTGATGCACGTTGCCAACGCCAAGTTCTGAAGGCGTGTTCCTTGGCAACGTAGCAAGCAAAGCTTGATGCTAGCTTCTAGCCTCGAGCACGTTGTCCACCTGTAGTAACAAGGGCGTGTTTGAAGGCAACGCGTGTGTGGCAACAACGCAGCAACCCTGGCAGCCTGACCTTGCTCTCTTCCATGGAGTATATATTGAGTTGTAGACCTTCAAATGATGCACTCTCAACGGCATTGAAAAGTAGGCATCCAAAGCTTTCCAACCATATATCATAGTATGGGGTTGACATTCGTTTAAAGCTTCAAAAGCGGGCTTCATTTAGAGCTTCAGAATCTGAAGGCGTTGGCAACTTGGAAATAAAAAGGCGTTTTTGCCAAAAACGCCTGCGATTTTAGCAGCCTGACCATGTCCCTTTCAATGGAGCATAACTTGAGCTACAGAGATCCAAATTGAGTGATTCTAGTTGCGTTGGAAAGCTGACATTCAAAGTTTTCCAACCATATATAATAGTCTATAGTGAAGCATGAAATGGAAGCTTGAATCAGAGTCATCTTTAGGTCCCAAAAACAAGAAAATGAGGTTGAAATTTGAGGAAGCTAGAAACTAGCCCTGGAGGGAGCACGAGCACGTTGCCAACGTGCTAACAAGGGGGCATGTTTGGTAACAACGCCAGCCTCATGTCTCAGCCTTGGGAGGCTTGGCACGTTGCCAACTTGGGAGGAAAGGGGCGTTTTCAGCAACAACTTGGCAGCTTGACCTTACCTTCTTTGAGGAAGCATAACTTGAGCTAGAAAAATCCAATTGAGATGATTCCAAGTGCATTAGAAAGAAGACACTCTAAGCTTTCCAATGATGCATGATAGTTCATATTGAAGCAGAGGATTGACACTCAAATTCTGGGCAACATTAGGCATGAGAGAAGAGTCAAGAAGAAGAAAAGCAAGTTGTTGGCAATAACTTGGGCCAGCAACGCCCAAGTCTCAAAGCTCACTCCCAGGAAAACACCATGCACGTTGCCAACGTGCATTAAGCCTAGAGTTATTGCCAATAACGCCCCTTAATGGGCCAGAATTGTTGCCAACTTGCTCTGCTTCCTCTGTTCCTCACAAAGGCCAGCAACTTCTTTAATTGAACCAGAAATTCAACAAAGAGAAAGCCCACATTACTAGCCCAATTGAAGATCTTTGAAGGAGTTTTAGGACTAATATAAATAGAGAAGGAGTTTGTACTTTAGGGAGGACTTTTTGACACTTAGATTTCTAGACTTTTAGCACTTACTAGCACTTTTACTGGGAGAACTCTCTAGCACTTCCGGAAGGATACCCGGAGAGCTATTTTGGTTCTTCTTGGAATTTTTCTTCTTCAGTTTTGAGTTTTTAAGCATTTTCTTCTTCTTCTTCATCTTTCTTGACACTTAGTTTAATTTTCATTTATGGCAATTGTTGTTGAAATTGGAGCTATGATTCACTAAACCCCACTTTCATTAGGGGGAAGAGCTCTGCTTGTTTGAATGCATTGATACATCATCTTCTCCTTCTCAATTCAAGTGGTTAATCCAAGAGGAAATTCTTGTTCTTCAAAGATTCAACCACCATCGAGAGAAGGGTTAATCTATATGAAGTATGTGGTGAACTTGAGAAATGAATCACATAGTTCAGTTTAGAGTTCATCCTCTCATAATCTCCTTAATCAATACACTTTGGTTGGTATGTGAGATGTAACCTCCCTAAGTTGAGATTCTGGACATTGTGTGGCTTGGATTAGAAATTGAGCTTCATCTCTTCTCATGAACAATTAGATCACGAGAGTGGCAATTGATTATGTTGAGAGAAATTGAATCACCAAGAGATTGGGATTCAATTACCCACTTGCCATGGATTTATACCCATGATTGAGAAGGAATTGATCAACATCAATTCATGAGAACTTGTATCTCTGATCCCTAATGATCCTCTCCATCATTAATTCTTATTTCCTTTGCTCTTAGTTATTTGAACACCCATTACCCCATTTCCCTTCTACACTCTTGCAATTTATTATTCTTGTCATCTATATTTTGTCTCTTTATTTCTTGCTCTTTGCTCTTATGCTCTTTAAATTTCTGCAACCTTTAATTCCTTGCAATTTATCTTTGATGTCATTTAAGTTTCTTGCATTTTAAGTTTCAGTTATTTACTTTCATTTTATTTTTATATTCCAGTTCTTTAAATTCCTAGCCATTTAAAATTCCTGCAATTATGTTCAAAAATCACAATGCTCATGAAATCAAAACCATGTTTGCTTGACTAAATCCATCATTAAACTAAAGTTGCTTAATCTACCAATCTCCGTGGGATGGACCTCACTCTTAGTGAGTTTTATTACTTGATACGACCCGGTATACTTGCCAGTTATACGTGAAATCAAATTTTTACGTATCAAGTTTTTGGCGCCATTGCCGGGGATTGGAAAAGATTGACAATGATTAAGTGAATGGTGGTTTAGATTAAGCATTTTTTTTAGTGTTTTTGTTAAGCCCACTAACTGTTTGATACATTGTTTCACTAACTCCAATTCCACTCTAGTTCTAGAGTGTTTCACTTGTGATTTTGGTCTTGTTTGTGTATGTCAGGAGCTAATAGACTTAATATTGAGGACGAGAGATCCCTCCGAAGGGTAAGGAGAGCAGAAAGAGGAAAGGGGATAGTTGGTGAAGAGGAATCAGAGAAAGAAGACCAAGTCATGGAGGACGACATGCACAATCCTCCTGGAGGGGTCAACAACAATGATGGACCACCTAGAAGGGTGCTATCTTCTTATACCATCCCTGATCCAAGACATTGTGGGAGCAGTATTGCCACTCCAAGTGTTCAGGCCAATAACTTTGAGTTAAAACCCCAACTCATCACTTTGGTACAAAACAACTGCTCCTATAGAGGGGGACCTCTTGAAGACCCAAATCAACATTTGTCTGTTTTTCTGAGGATATGCAATACAGTGAAGACAAATGGAGTGCATCCAGATGTCTACAAACTGCTGCTATTCCCATTCTCTTTGAGGGACAAGGCCACCCAATGGCTAGAGTCATTCCCCAAGGAAAGCCTCAACAATTGGAATGACGTGATGGGCAGATTTCTAGCTAAGTTCTACCCACCTCAAAGAATCATCAAGTTGAAGACAGAGATTCAAACTTTCAGGCAAATGGAAGGGGAATCATTGTATGAAGCTTGGGAAAGATATAAGGCACTAATGAGAAGATGTCCACCTGACATGTTTAGTAATTGGGTCAAACTCCAAAACTTCTATGAAGGCTTAAACTTAGAAGCAAGGAAGGGACTAGACTACTCATCAAGAGGATCACTCAAAATGATGAAAACTGCTGAAGAGGCTCAAGACCTCATTGAGATTGTAGCAAACAATTAGTATTATTACTCATCAGAGAGGCAACATAACCCGACCCCAAAGAAAGGCGTAATGGAGCTTGAAGGTGTTGACGTTATCTTGGCACAAAATAAGTTAATGCACCAACAAATCCAACAACAAATGGAAATGATAACAAAGAGAATGGATGGTTTTCAACTAGCATCAGTGAACACAACAAATCAATCATCACTTGAATGGGGCCAAGGTGAAGGGACCACTATTGAACAGCCACAAGAACAAGTTCAGTACATGCAAAATACTTCAAATTCTCAGGATGAATTTCATGGTGATACATACAACCCATCCTGGAAAAATCATCCCAATCTAAAGTGGGGTGAAAACCATTGGCAAAAGAACAACAACCATAACCACACCCGTAACACAAATAACCAAAATCACCATGTCATTGGTGCATGAAATTGTGATCAATACTTTTCACAACTCAAATAATCCCCGGTGATGAAACCAAAAACTTGGTGTTCAATACCATGGCATAAACACAACTTCGCACAACTAACCAGCAAGTGTACTGGGTCGTCCAAGTAATAAACCTTACGCGAGTAAGGGTCGATCCCACAGAGATTGTTGGTATGAAGCAAGCTATGGTCACATTGTAAATCTCAGTCAGGCAAACTCAAATGGGTATGGTGATATACGAATAAAACATAAAGATAAAGATAGAGATACTTATGTAATTCATTGGTAGGAATTTCAGATAAGCGTATGAAGATGCTGTCCCTTCCGTCTCTCTGCTTTCCTACTGTCTTCATCCAATCCTTCTTACTCCTTTCCATGGCAAGCTTAAGCAAGGGTTTCACCGTTGTCAGTGGCTACCTCCCATCCTCTCAGTAAAAATGTTCAACGCACCCTGTCACGACACGGCTAATCATCTGTCGGTTCTCAATCAGGTTGGAATAGAATCCAGTGATTCTTTTGCGTCTGTCACTAACG
>NC_029778.3:31249054-31250038 GCF_000817695.3 Arachis duranensis | reverse complement strand
GTTCATAGGTGAGAATGATGATGAGTGTCACGGATCATCACATTCATCAAGTTGAAGAACAAGTGGTATCTTAGAACAAGAACAAGCGGAATTGAATAGAAGAACATTAGTAATTGCATTAATACTCGAGGTACAGCAGAGCTCCACACCTTAATCTATGGTGTGTAGAAACTCCACCGTTGAAAATACATAAGAACAAGGTCTAGGCATGGCCGTGAGGCCAGCCTCCCAATGAGGGTTCAATCATCAAAACATGATCAAAAGATCCAAAGATTGAAAGATCCCCCTAATACAATAGTAAAAGGTCCTACTTATAGAAAACTAGTAGCCTAGGGTGTACAGAGATGAGTAAATGACATAAAAATCCACTTCTGGGTCCACTTAGTGTGTGATTGGGCTGAACAATGAAGCATTTTCGTGTAGAGACCTTTTCTGCAGTTAAACGCCAGCTTTTATGCCAGTTTGGGCGTTTAACTCCAAGTTTTATGCCAGTTCCAGCGTTAAACGTTGGAATTTCTGAGGCTGATTTGCCATGCCGGTTTGTGCCATCAAATCTCGGGCAAAGTATGGACTATTATATATTTCTGGAAAGCCCAGGATGTCTACTTTACAATGCCGTTGAGAGCGCGCCAATTGGGCTTCTGTAGCTCCAGAAAATCCACTTCGAGTTCAGGGAGGTCAGAATCCAACAGCATCTGCAGTCCTTTTCAGTCTCTGAATCAGATTTTTGCTCAGGACCCTCAATTTTAGCCAGAAAATACCTGAAATCACAGAAAAACACACAAACTCATAGTAAAGTCTAGAAAAGTGAATTTTAACTAAAAACTAATAAAAATATACTAAAAACTAACTAGATCATACTAAAAACATACTAAAAACAATGCCAAAAAGCGTACAAATTATCCGCTCATCACAACACAAAACTTAAATTGTTGCTTGTCCTCAAGCAACTGAAAATCAAATAAGATAAAAAGAAGAGAATAT
>NC_029778.3:31247996-31248921 GCF_000817695.3 Arachis duranensis | reverse complement strand
GGTTCTTAAGCACACTCTTTTTGCCTTGGATCACAACTTTATTTCTTTCTTTTCTCTATTTTTTTTCGAAATTTTTTTTTTAGAAATTTGTTTTTCTTTTTTTTTTTCATTGCTTTTTCTTGCTTCAAGAATCATTCTTATGATTTTTCAGATCCTCAGTAACATGTCTCCTTTTTCATCATTCTTTCAAGAGCCAATATTCATGAACCACAAATTCAAAAGACATATGCACTGTTTAAGCATACATTCAGAAGACAAAAATATTGCCACCACATCAAAATAATTAAACTGTTATAAAATTTAAAATTCATGCAATTCTTCTCTTTTTCAATTAAGAACATTTTTCATTTAAGAGAGGTGATGGATTCATAGGATATTCATAACTTTAAGGCATAGACACTAAGACATTAATGATCACAAGACACAAACATAGATAAACATAAGCACTAAAATTCGAAAAAAAGAAAAATAAAGAACAAGAAAATTAAAGAACGGGTCCACCTTAGTGATGGCAGCTTGTTCTTCCTCTTGAAGATCCTATGGAGTGCTTGAGCTCCTCAATGTCTCTTCCTTGTCTTTGTTGCTCCTCTCTCATGATTCTTTGATCTTCTCTGATTTCATGGAGGATGATGGAGTGTTCTTGATGCTCCACCCTTAGTTATCCCATGTTGGAACTCAATTCTCCTAGGGAGGTGTTTAGTTGCTCCCAATAGTTTTGTGGAGGAAAGTGCATCCCTTGAGGAATCTCAGGGATCTCATGATGAGTGTGGTCTCTTGTGTGCTCCATCCTCTTCTTAGTGATGGGCTTGTCCTCATCAATGGGGATGTCTCCCTCTATGTCAACTCCAACTGAATAACAGAGGTGACAAATGAGATGAGGAAAGACTAACCTTGCCAAGGTAGAGGACTTATCCGCCACCTTATA
>NC_029778.3:31246499-31246681 GCF_000817695.3 Arachis duranensis | reverse complement strand
GTGTTCATCTCTTTGCATCATGGGCAAGTTGAATGCCAACCTTATATTTTCTGGACTAAAAACCAAGTATTTCCCCCGAACCATAGTAAGCTAATTCTTAGGATCCGGGTTCATACTTTGGTCATGGTTCTTGGTGATCCATGCATTGGCATAGAACTCTTGAACCATCAAGATTCCGACTT
>NC_029778.3:31240816-31241290 GCF_000817695.3 Arachis duranensis | reverse complement strand
GGGTTTTTGGGGAAGAGGTGTTGAGGTGATTGGTGAATGGGGGAAGAAGAGAGAGAGTGATGGTGGGGTCCTGTGGGGTCCACAGATCCTGTGGTGTCAAGGAAAAGTCATCCCTGCACCAAATGGTATCAAAATTCACGTTTTGAGCCAATTCTGGCGTTAAACGCCGGGCTGGTGCCCATTCCTGGCGTTTAACGCCAGGTTCTTGCCCTTTCCTGGCTTTTAACGCCAGTCTGGTGCCCCTTTCTGGCGTTAAACGCCCAACTGCTAGGCTTACTGGCGTTTAAACGCCAGCAGCATCTTCCTCCAGGGTGTGCTGTTTTTCTTCCTGTTTTTCATTCTGTTTTTGCTTTTTCAATTAATTTTGTGACTTCTCATGATCATCAACCTACAAAAAGAGATAAAATAACAAAAGAAAATAATTAAATATAAAACATTGGGTTGCCTCCCAACAAGCGCTTCTTTATTGTCACT
>NC_029778.3:31238377-31240716 GCF_000817695.3 Arachis duranensis | reverse complement strand
CAGGATTCCTTTCAGAAGTGTACATGAATTGGTTATTTGCAACCATTTCAATCAGTTCTTGAGCTTCTGCAGGCGTCTTCTCCAAATGAAGAGAGCCTCCAGCAGAGCTATCCAAAGACATCTTAGACAGTTCAGAGAGACCATCATAGAAAATACCTATGATGCTCCATTCAGAAAACATGTCAGAAGGACACTTTCTGATTAATTGTTTATATCTTTCCCAAGCTTCATAGAGGGATTCTCCTTCCTTTTGTCTGAAGGTTTGGACTTCCGCTCTAAGCTTACTCAATTTTTGAGGTGGAAAGAACTTTGCCAAGAAGGCATTGACTAGCTTTTCCCAAGAGTCCAGGCTTTCTTTAGGTTGAGAGTCCAACCATGTTCTAGCCCTGTCTTTTACAGCAAAAGAGAAAAGCATGATCCTGTAGATTTCAGGATCTACTCCATTAGTCTTAACAGTCTCATAGATCTGCAAAAATTCAGTTAAAAACTGATAGGAATCTTCTGATGGAAGTCCATAGAATTTGCAATGAGGATCTTCCAATGGAAGTCCATGGAACTTGCAATTCTGTTGCATTAGAGAAACTAATTGAGGCTTAAGCTCAAAGTTGTTTGCTCCAATGGCAGGGATAGAGATGCTTCTCCCATAGAAGTCGGGAGTAGGTGCAGTAAAGTCACCCAGCACCTTCCTTGCATTGTTGGCATTGTTGTTGTTTTCGGCTTCCATGTGTTCTTCTCCTTTGAAGAATTCGGTTAGGTCCTCTATAGAGAGTTGTGCCTTAGCTTCTCTTAGCTTTCGCTTCAGGGTCCTTTCAGGTTCAGGGTCAGCCTCAACAAGAATGCTTTTGTCTTTGCTTCTGCTCATATGAAAGAGAAGAAAACAAGGAAATATGGAATCCTCTATGTCACAGTATAGAGATTCCTTGAGGTGTCAGAGGAAAAGAAAGATAGAAGACAGAAGTAGAAAATTTGAATTTATCAAAGAAGATGGAGTTCGAATTTTGCATTAAGGAATAGTGTTAGTCCATAAATAGAAGGATGTGAGAAGAAGAGAAGTAATTTTCGAAAATTAAGTCAAAGATTTTGAAAACATTTTTGAAAAACACTAATTGATTTTCAAAAATCAAGAGTGGAAAAGAAATCAAGTGATTTTTGAAAAAGATTTTGAAATTAGAAATCAAAAAGATTTGATTGAAAGCTATCTTGAAAAAGATGTGGTTAAGAAGATATGATTAGTTTTAAAAAAATGTGATTGAGAAGATATGATTTGAAAAACATTTTAAAAAGATTTGATTTTGAAAATTAATGACTTGGCTAACAAGAAAAGATATGATTCAGACATTAAACCTTTCTCAACAGAAAAGGCAACTTACTTGAAATGTTGAATCAAATCATTAATCGATAGCAAGTATTTTTGAAAATAGAAAGAAATTGATTTTGAAAACACATGATTGAAAAGATATGATTTGAAAAAGATTTGATTTTGAAAAACTTTGAAAACTTGAAAAAAAATTGCATTGAAAACAAAATCTTCCCTCTTGTGCCATCCTGGCGTTAAACGCCCAGAATGATGCACATTCTGGCGTTTAACGCCCAAAACTATACCCTTTTGGGCGTTAAACGCCCAACCAGATACCCTGGCTGGCGTTTAAATGCCAGTCTGTCCTTCTTCACTGGGCGTTTTGAACGCCCAGCTTTTTCTGTATAATTCCTCTGCAGTATATTCTGAATCTTCAATTCTCTGTATTATTGACTTGAAAAGACACAAATTAAAAATATTTTTAGATTTTTAATAATCAAAATGCAACTAAAATCAGATAACAATGCATGCAAGACACCAAACTTAGCAGTTTGTATACTACTGACACTAATGAGAATGCATATGAGACACACAAAACACTCAAGTCAAACACTAACAAAATGAAAATGCATATGAGACACTCAAAACACTCAAGTCAATAGAATTCAAAGATCAGAGCACGAAGATCATCAAGAATTACTTGAAGATCCTTAAGACACATGAATGAATGCATGCAATTGACACCAAACTTAAAATGAAACACTAGACTCAAACAAAAAAATATTTTTGGATTTTATGATTTTGTAATAAAATTTTTTTGTGCTTTTTCGAAAATTAAGTGGAAAAAGAAAAAGGTATCAAAATTCTTAATGAGAATTCCAGGAATCAGTGCAATGCTAGTCTAAGACTCCGGTCCAGGAATTAGACATGGCTTTACAGCCAGCCAAGCTTTCAAAGAAAGCTTCGGTCCAAAACACTAGACATGGCCAATGGCCAGCCAAGCCTTAGCAGATCACTGCTCCAAAAGCAAGATTGATAAAAA
>NC_029778.3:31238006-31238351 GCF_000817695.3 Arachis duranensis | reverse complement strand
AAATTGTGATCACTACAACTTCGCACAACTAACCAGCAAGTGTACTGGGTCGTCCAAGTAATAAACCTTACGCGAGTAAGGGTCGATCCCACAGAGATTGTTGGTATGAAGCAAGCTATGGTCACCTTGTAAATCTCAGTCAGGCAAACTCAAATGGGTATAGTGATATACGAATAAAACATAAAGATAAAGATAGAGATACTTATGTAATTCATTGGTAGGAATTTCAGATAAGCGTATGAAGATGATGTCCCTTCCGTCTCTCTGCTTTCCTACTGTCTTCATCCAATCCTTCTTACTCCTTTCCATGGCAAGCTTAAGCAAGGGTTTCACCGTTGTCAGTGG
>NC_029778.3:31237703-31237990 GCF_000817695.3 Arachis duranensis | reverse complement strand
AAGGGTTTCACCGTTGTCAATGGCTACCTCCCATCCTCTCAGTGGAAATGTTCAACGCACCCTGTCACGGCACGGCTATCCATCTATCGGTTCTCGATCAGGCCGGAATAGAATCCAGTGATTCTTTTGCGTCTGTTACTAACGCCTCACCCTCAGGAGTTTGAAGCACGTCACAGTCATTCAATCATTGAATCCTACTCAGAATACCACAGACAAGGTTAGACCTTTCGGATTCTCTTGAATGCCGCCATTAGTTCTAGCCTATACCACGAAGACTCTGATCTCAC
>NC_029778.3:31230064-31231033 GCF_000817695.3 Arachis duranensis | reverse complement strand
GACCATTACATCCCTACTGATTTCATAGTCCTAGAGACTGGGAAGTGCATGGATGAATCCATCATCCTTGCCAGACCCTTCCTAGCCACAGCAAAGGCTGTGATTGATGTTGATAGAGAAGAGTTGATCATTCAAGTGAATGAAGAATCCTTGGTGTTTAAGACCCAAGGATATCCCTCTGTCATCATGGAGAGGAAGCATGAAGAGCTTCTCTCAAAACAGAGCCCAACAGAGCCCCCACAGTCAAACTCTAAGTTTGGTGTTGGGAGGCCACAACCAAACTCTAAGTTTGGTGTTGAACCCCCACATTCAAACTCTAAGTTTGGTGTTGGGAGGTACCAACATAGCTCTGAACATTTCTGAGGCTCCATGAGAGCCCACTGTCAAGCTACTGACATTAAAGAAGCGCTTGTTGGGAGGCAACCCAATGTTATATTTTAACTATTTTCTTTTGTTATTTTATCTTTTTTGTAGGTTGATGATCATGAGAAGTCACAAAATCAATGAAAAAAGCAAAAACAGAATGAAAAACAGGAAGAAAAATAGCACACCCTGGAGGACGCACCCACTGGCGTTTAAACGCCAGTGAGGTTAGCTGTTGGGCGTTTAACGCCCAGTCTGGTACCATTCTGGGCGTTTAACGCCAGAAAGGGGCACCAGACTGGCGTTAAACGCTAGAAATGGGCAAGAAGCTGGCGTTAAACGCCAGAAATGGGCACCAGCCCAGCATTTAACGCCAGAAATGGCTCAAAACGTGATTTTGAATGCCATTTGGTGCAGGGATGACTTTTCCTTGACACCTCAGGATCTGTGGACCCCACAGGATCCCCACCTACCCTACTACTCTCTCTCTCTTCTTCACCCATTCACCAATCACCTCAATACCTCTTCCCCAAAAAACCCTTCACCTATCAAATCCCATCTTTCTCTTCACCACTCACATCCATCCTCCATAAAACCCCACCTACC
>NC_029778.3:31228364-31229476 GCF_000817695.3 Arachis duranensis | reverse complement strand
GCTTGCCATTTGGTGCAGGGATGACTTTTCCTTGACACCTCAGGATCTGTGGACCCCACAGGATCCCCACCTACCCTACCACTCTCTCTCCTCTTCATTTGTCACCTCTGTTATTCAGTTGGAGTTGACATAGAGGGAGACACCCCCATTGATGAGGACAAGCCCATCACTAAGAAAAGGATGGAGCGCACAAGAGATCCCACTCATCATGAGATCCCTGAGATTCCTCAAGGGATGCACTTTCCTCCACAAAACTATTGGGAGCAATTAAACACCTCCCTAGGAGAGTTGAGTTCCAACATGGGACAACTAAGGGTCTCCATCATCCTCCATGAAATTAGATAAGATCAAAGAATCATGAGGGAGGAGCATCAAAGACAAGGAAGAGACATTGAGGAGCTCAAGCACTCCATAGGATCTTCAAGAGCAAGAAAGAGCCGCCATCACTAAGGTGGACCCGTTCTTTGATTTCCTTGTTCTTTATTCTTCTGTTTTTCGAATTTTATGCTTCTGTTTATCCATGTTTGTGTCTTGTGATCATTAGTGTCTTAGTGTCTATGCCTTAAAGTTATGAATGTTCTATGAATCCATCACCTTTCTTGAATAAAAATGTGCTTAAATTGAAAAAGAGAAGAATTGCATGAATTTTGAATTTTATAACAGTTTAATTATTTTGATGTGGTGGTAATATTTTTGTTCTCTGAATGTATGCTTAAACAGTGCATATGTATCTTGAATTTGTGGTTCATGAATGTTGGCTCTTGAAAGAATGATGAAAAAGGAGACATGTTACTGAGGATCTGAAAAATCATTACAATGATTCTTGAAGCAAGAAAAAGCATTTCTATTCAAAAAAAAAAAAGAAAAGAAAATGAAAAAAAAGAGAGAAAAGAAAAATAAAGTTGTGATCCAAGGCAATAAGAGTGTGCTTAAGAACCCTGGATACCTCTAATTGGGGACTCTAGCAAAGCTGAGTCACAATCTGAAAAGGTTCACCCAATTATGTGTCTGTGGCATGTATGTATCCAGTGGTAATACTGGAAGACAGAGTGCTTTGGACCACAGCCAAGACTCAATAAATAGCAATGTTCAAGAATCATCATACTTTACTA
>NC_029778.3:31219771-31226889 GCF_000817695.3 Arachis duranensis | reverse complement strand
GCGTGCTGTGACAGAGCATATGCAATCGTTTTCACTGAGAGGATGGGAGGTAGCCATTGACAACGGTGAAACCCTACACAAGCTTGCCATGGAAAGGAATAAGAAGGATTGGATGAAGACAGTAGGAAAGCAGAGAGACGGAAGGGAAGGCATCTTCATGCGCTTATCTGAAGTTCCTACCAATGAATTACATAAGTATCTCTATCTTTACCTTTGTGTTATTTTCGTTCATCACCATTACCATTTGAGTTTGCCTGACTAAGATTTACAAGATGACCATAGCTTGCTTCAATACTAACAATCTCCGTGGGATCGACCCTTACTCGCGTAAGGTTTATTACTTGGACGACCCAGTGCACTTGCTGGTTAGTTGTGCGAAGTTGTGTAATGCCATGGTATTGAGCTACCAAGTTTTTGGGGCTCATGACCGGGGATTATGAGAGTTGTGAAAAAGTATTGTTCACAATTTCGCGCACCAGCCACCATGAAGAGTATTGAGCGACAAGTGGGACAATTAGCCAAACAAGCTGAACGGCCAACCAATGTTCTTCTAAGTGATACGATACCCAACCCAAGAGACACAGAAAAAGCCATAAAATGGGAGGAGTGTAAAGCAATCACCTTGAGAAGTGGGAAGAAAGTGGAGACAGAAGCCATTACTCAGGAAGAGCACATCAAAGAAGGCTTAAAAGAAGAGGTGAAGGAACAAAAGCAGGAGCAAGAAACCTATACACAAAGTGATAAATTAGCTAAGAAGGAGGCATTGAAAGCATACCAACCAATGCTCCCATACCCTCAAAGGTTTAAAGAAGAGAACAAAGAGAAGCAATATTCCAAATTCTTGGAAATATTCAAGACATTACACATCAACATCCCCTTCATTGAAGCACTTGAACAGATGCCCCTATATGCTAAGTTCATGAAGGAATTATTGACAAAGAAAAGATCCTTGAAAGAGGGACAAATGGTTGTGATGACCAGGGAGTGTAGTGCCATCATCCAGAAAAAGTTGCCAAAGAAGATGAAAGACCCAGGGAGCTTTCACATCCCCTGCACAATAGGCAACATGATGATTGAGAGAGCATTTTGTGATCTTGGTGCAAGCATAAATCTGATGCCTCTATCTTTGATGAGGAAGCTTCAGATTCATGAATTGAAACATACAAAGATAGCCCGTCAAATGGCGGATAAATCTATTCAGCAAGCACTCGGGGTTGTAGAGAATGTATTAGTAAAGGTGGACAAATTTTTCCTCCCAGTTGACTTTGTCATCCTAGACATAGAGGAAGATGACAACACTCCCATTATTCTAGGGAGGCCCTTTTTAGCTATTGCCAGGGCATTGATAGATGTCGAAAAAGGAGAATTAATGCTAAGGGTGCATGATGAGCATATAGTGTTCCATGTGTTCAAGAATTTGCAAGACTCCACCCAAGAGGAAGAGTGTATGAAGATTGATTCCATAGATCCAAACTTGAAAGAGGCACATGATGAGACACTTCCAATGCACCTAAGCTCATGCTGGGAAGAAAGGAAAAAGGTGAAAGTGTTGTAACAAGCTCAAAGAATAGAGGAGAAGCTGCAATCAAAGTCAGCATTTAAGATTCATAGCAAGGACTGTCCAAAAATTGAGACCCCAAAACCTGAACTATCTCTTGGAAAAGAAGAGAGTCCCAAGAAGAAAATGCCAAGAGGATGGAGAAATAAGAAAATCTCCACTGAAGACTTCTCACCAGGGGATAAAGTGATGCTAACTTACCAACCAATAGAGACATCTCCACACTTTTCTGGATACTGCACAGTGAACAAAATCCTCTCACTTGAACATGTGGAAATCATCAAGAATGATACTGGAAGGAAGCTCAAGGTGAGAGGGGAAGGATTAAGGCACTATGATCATCATTCGCCCTAAAGAGGGACAACCGTAAAGCTAATGACGATAAAAAAGCGCTTGTTGGGAGGCAACCCAACCAAAGGTAGTCTTCTTTTCTTAGTTAATTCAATAAAAGAGTTAAGTATATTTATCTGCATTGCAAGGAGCTAAGTTTGGTATTACACACCAACAGAATTCAAAGGTGAATGTGAGGTGCTAAGTTTGGTGTTCCACCAAAAAGTTTCATTAAAGACACATTTTAACCCTTTACATGATTAGTCATTAGCTCCAAACAATCAGAAAAAACTACTTAACAATTGCTACTTTTAATTTAGATTTTGTTTCCTTAATAGAAGCACTTGATGTTTCTTACATGTATTCATTCCACTGCATATAAAAGTAAGCAAGGAACTAAGTTTGGTGTCCCCACACCAACTTATGTCTAGAAGATCACAAGCATACATGCATGCTAACCATCTCTCAAGTGCTTGGGGACAAGCAACTTTCAAAGTTCATTGTAGGCGATCACTTCAATCTTGAAAAGGATCAAGCATCATCAACCAAAGAGACAAAGAGGGATATAAAGACCAACAATGATGATGATAAGGAGTAAAGCAAGTAAACTCCAAAAGGTTGTATTGTTGAGTGATTGTCTTGTATTCAAACTACTATGATTGAAAGTGATATGTACCCCTGTTTGTCTGCTTAGTATAACTTCTTTGTAGTTCAATAACTAAGATGTTTGATATATCATAACACCATACTCTTGAAATTGCTTGCACTCAATACCTATGAAAATGCAAACAGAGAACATTTCTTTGAAAAGAATGATTGAGGAGTCAAAAATCTATTTTGAGGCAAGCAAAAGATTAAGAGAAGTGGTGGTTCTAGTTGTATGATTGTGTATTGAGGTTGCATGTTTGTGAAAACTTGCATGGGAGCTCATAGGCAGGAAATAGAGTTCAAAGAAGTATTATGGAGAATCTCAAACATTTATTGATCCAAGAAGCAGCAACAAAAGAAAGCAAAAGAAACAGAAAAACAAAATAACATGGCAAAAGGCTCTGAGCGTCAATTACTAGGAAGAAAAAGAAAGAAATGAGAACTCAAAGAGTTATTATCCTAGTTAAATGCTTGTGGTAGAATTGTGTCAAAGAGAGAGGCTTGAGCAAGTAAATCCTAAGGGGTGTTTCAACACCTAATACCTTAAAACCAACTGGTTTGGGAGTATTGATTGAAAGCTTATCTAAAGAGCCGCTTTGAGACATGACACTTAGAGTCAAGGCCAAGACACATAAACTATGAGTTGTTTCAAGGTGATTACCTATAGAGAGATTTCCATGATATCATTTGAATGAAAGTCCTAAGATCTAAGACTTCCAAAATGTAAGGACTGATAAGCACTGGGACCCTTGCATGAACACATAATTCAGAGTTCACCCCACTATCACTTAATCACTTCACTCACCAAGGTATTACAAGCTATTCCTCAACTCATTCCAATTAAAAGAAATCTTTGTGCATAGTTCTTTTGTTGCTTGAGGACAAGCAAGCTTTAAGTTTGGTGTTGTGATGCATTCGCATATTTGCTATATTAGCTAGTTAGTTTAGTTGGTTTTAGTTTAAGTTTTATTCATTTTCTCTAAATAAACAAGTATTATTATAAGTTTTGTTCCCATGAATAGAAATACCAAGGACAATGTCAATTGTGGCCAATTTCATGCAAATGAGTCAAGAATTGCATAAATAAATAAATCTCATGAAGATTGATTCCATTGATTGCATGAATTGGTGAGACTTTGAAGCAAGTTTCCTTGTTTATGATAGGTGGTGAAACAAGAAAGCATTGAAGCAAGAATGAAGCAAGCAAGTGGCTAACAACTCTTTCTAGAATAGCAATGTGCACGTTGCCAACTTGGAGAAAGGGTGAGTGTTTGAGAGCAACGCCAAGCAGCCCTGGAGAGTGAACAAAGAGGAGTTGCACGTTGCCAACTTGCACTTAAACTAGAGTGTTCATCAACAGCGTCCAACAATGTAAGGCAGCCCTGGAGAAGCACATTTGGGCGTTGCCAACTTGGAGAAAGGGGTGAGTGTTTGATGGCAACGCAGGCAAGCAAGGAATTAGGCCAGGGAGGAGCTCGAGGGCGTTGCCAACGTGGGAATGAAGAAGCATTATTCAAGGCAACGCTGAGCTAGAAGATTTCGCCCAGAGAAGAAGTTCGAGCACGTTACCAACGTGCTACTACATTTGAGTGTTCCTTGGCAACGCACACAAGCAAGGCTTGGCCCAGGAGGAGATTAAGCTGGCGTTGCCAACGCCAGGAAAAAGGGACGTGTTCTTTGGCAACGCACACAAGCAAGCTTGGCCCAAGAGGAGGAGAAGCTGGCGTTGCCAACGCCAGGAAGATAGGCGTGTTCTTTGGCAACGCAGCAAGCAACCTTGGGGAGCTAGTCCAGAGCCTCGAGCACGTTGCCAGCCTAGAGATGAGGGGCGTGTTTGAGGACAACGCAGGCAAACAACGCTGAATAGAAGACTTGGCCCAGGAAAGGGTGTGATGCACGTTGCCAACGCCAAGTTCTGAAGGCGTGTTCCTTGGCAACGTAGCAAGCAAAGCTTGATGCTAGGAGAATGAAGTTAGCACGTTTCTAACTTGAAATTATAAGGGCGTGTGTGGCAACAACGCAGCAACCCTGGCAGCCTGACCTTGCTCTCTTCCATGGAGTATATCTTGAGTTGTTGACCTTCAAATGATGCACTCTCAACGACATTGAAAAGTAGACATCCATAGCTTTCCAACCATATATCATAGTATGGGGTTGACATTCGTTTAAAGCTTCAAAAGCGGGCTTCATTTAGAGCTTCAGAATCTGAAGGTGTTGGCAACTTGGAAATAAAAAGGCGTTTTTGCCAAAAACGCCTGCGATTTTAGCAGCCTGACCATGTTCCTTTCAATGGAGCATAACTTGAGCTACAGAGATCCAAATTGAGTGATTCTAGTTGCGTTGGAAAGCTGACATTCAAAGCTTTCCAACCATATATAATAGTCTATAGTGAAGCATGAAATGGAAGCTTGAATCAGAGTCATCTTTAGGTCCCAAAAACAAGAAAATGAGGTTGAAATTTGAGGAAGCTAGAAACTAGCCCTGGAGGGAGCACGAGCACGTTGCCAACGTGCTAACAAGGGGGTGTGTTTGGTAACAACGCCAGCCTCATGTCTCAGCCTTGGGAGGCTTGGCACGTTGCCAACTTGGGAGGAAAGGGGCGTTTTCAGCAACAACTTGGCAGCTTGACCTTACCTTCTTTGAGGAAGCATAACTTGAGCTAGAAAAATCCAATTGAGATGATTCCAAGTGCATTAGAAAGAAGACACTCTAAGCTTTCAAATGATGCATGATAGTCCATATTGAAGCAGAGGATTGACACTCAAATTCTGGGCAACATTAGGCATGAGAGAAGAGTCAAGAAGGAGAAAAGCAAGTTGTTGGCAATAACTTGGGCCAGCAACGCCCAAGTCTCAAAGCTCACTCCCAGGAAAACACCATGCACGTTGCCAACGTGCATTAAGCCTAGAGTTATTGCCAATAACGCCCCTCAATGGGCCAGAATTGTTGCCAACTTGCTCTACTTCCTCTGTTCCTCACAAAGGCCAGCAACTTCTTCAATTGAACCAGAAATTCAACAAAGAGAAAGCCCACATTGCTAGCCCAATTGAAGATCTTTGAAGGAGTTTTAGGACTAATATAAATAGAGAAGGAGTTTGTACTTTAGGGAAGACTTTTTGACACTTAGATTTCTAGACTTTTAGCACTTACTAGCACTTTTACTGGGAGAACTCTCTAGCACTTCCGGAAGGATACCCGGAGAGCTATTTTGGTTCTTCTTGGAATTTTTCTTCTTCAGTTTTGAGTTTTTAAGCATTTTCTTCTTCTTCTTCATCTTTCTTGACACTTAGTTTAATTTTCATTTATGGTAATTGTTGTTGAAATTGGAGCTATGATTCACTAAACCCCACTTTCATTAGGGGGAAGAGCTCTGCTTGTTTGAATGCATTGATACATCATCTTCTCCTTCTCAATTCAAGTGGTTAATCCAAGAGGAATTTCTTGTTCTTCAAAGATTCAACCACCATCGAGAGAGGGGTTAATCTATATGAAGTATGTGGTGAACTTGAGAAATGAATCACATAGCAATTGTGTGGTGAATTTGAGAAATGAACCACATAGTTCAGTTTAGAGTTCATCCTTTCATGATTTCCTTGATCAACACACCTTGGTTAGTATGTGAGATGTAACTCTCCTTGGTTGAGACTATGGGAATTGTGTGGCTGGATTAAGTTTGAGCATCATCTCTTCTCATGAACAAATAGATCACGAGAGTGGCATTTGGTTATGTTGAGAGAAATTGAATCACCAAGAGATTGGGATTCAATTACCCACTTGCCATGGATTTATACCCATGATTGAGAAGGAATTGATCAACATCAATTCATGAGAACTTGTATCTCTGATCCCTAATGATCCTCTCCATCATTAATTCTTATTTCCTTTGCTCTTAGTTATTTGAACACCCATTACCCCATTTCCCTTCTACACTCTTGCAATTTATTATTCTTGTCATCTACATTCTGTCTCTTTATTTCTTGCTCTTTGCTCTTATGCTCTTTAAATTTCTGCAACCTTTAATTCCTTGCAATTTATCTTTGATGTCATTTAAGTTTCTTGCATTTTAAGTTTCAGTTATTTACTTTCATTTTATTTCTATATTCCAGTTCTTTAAATTCCTAGCCATTTAAAATTCCTGCAATTATGTTCAAAAATCACAATGCTCATAAAATCAAAACCATGTTTGCTTGACTAAATCCATCATTAAACTAAAGTTGCTTAATCTACCAATCTCCGTGGGATCGACCTCACTCTTAGTGAGTTTTATTACTTGATACGACCCGGTATACTTGCCGGTTATACGTGAAATCAAATTTTTACGTATCAGTGACAGCGACGGCTTCACCTCCTCTACACATGCTCTCTCTTCTCCGTCCGTGGCTATGGTTCGTATTCCCTTCTCCCTTAATGGCAACACAATGGCGAGGCTCAGTGGTGGACGAAATTGTGATCACTATTCTTTGATGTGCATTCATTGTAAAATTGTGGAATTTAGGTATTTGGCACGAGTGGACACAACTCCGTTCAACTGACCAGCAAGTGTACTGGGTCGTCCAAGTAATAAACCTTACGCGAGTAAGGG
>NC_029778.3:31215407-31219181 GCF_000817695.3 Arachis duranensis | reverse complement strand
TTGGGCTGAGCTTGATCAATCCACGAGCTGAGGCGTTTATTGGAGTTGAACTCCAAGTTATAGCGTGTTTTGGGCGTTCAACTCCGGATCATGACGTTTTTCTGGCGTTTAACTCCAGACAGCAGCTTGTACTTGGCGTTCAACGCCAAGTTACGTCGTCATTCTTCGAATAAAGTATGGACTATTATATATTGCTGGAAAGCTCTGGATGTCTTCTTTCCAACGCCGTTGAGAGCGCGCCAATTGGAGTTCTGTAACTCCAGAAAATCTATTTCGAGTGCAGGGAGGTCAGATTCCAACAGCATCAGCAGTCCTTTTGTCAGCCTTCTTCAGAGTTTTGCTCAAGTCCCTCAATTTCAGCCAGAATTTACCTGAAATCACAGAAAAACACACAAACTCATAGTAAAGTCCAGAAATGTGAATTTAACATAAAAACTAATGAAAACATCCCTAAAAGTAGCTTGAACTTCTAAAAACTACCTAAAAACAATGCCAAAAAGCGTATAAATTATCCGCTCATCACTCAGGCTCAATGAATGGGATGACAATGGCGGCGACGGCACAGCTTCTCACGTGCAGCAGTTCAGCAGTTGGGCAGCGTCATGGCGTGAACAGCAAGCTCAGCCGGTGACCAGGGACGCGGTTGGTCATGTCGCAATTGTGCTTTTTCTTCCTTCTCTTCTCGCGGATCTCTCTCTCTCTCGATGATGATGATGATGTATATGCACATATTAATGAGGGGGAAAGGAACCATGGGTAGCGGCTACTGATGGAAACATAGGAAGGTGTGGGTGTTTCAAATTAGGGTTAGTGTGGGTTGATTTGGGGAGTTAGGGTTTGGGTAATTTTGTATTTTTTTAATAAAACTAGGGATAATTTAGTAATTGAAAGTCAATTTAATCAAATAATAATTATATATAAAATACCGTTTATTCATCAAATTATAAATTATTTTTAAATAAATATTTTTATTTAAAATATAAGATAATATACTTAATTTTTTTTATTCATAAAAAATGAAAATATTAAACTCTAAATCTCAATTATTTAAATCAGATCATTTAAAATTTTTATTATTTAACCATTTCCAAATTTTATAATTTGAATATGAAAATTATCCAATAATTACAAAATTATATAAAAATCTAATTTAATTATCAAAACCTGCTTTATTTATTTTCAATGAATTAATTTATGAAAATAAATCTTAAATAAATAAATAAAATTTATTCATCGGCTCATAATAAGATTTTTCGAAAGTTTTGGGTCTTACAAATTTATGTTTTGAATTACAGTTGATGTATCAATACACTTTGTTGACGTATGGTTGTTACTTATTATTATAGTTTATGTATCAATACATTTTATTTATGTTTTAAATTATATTGACTTGCTTGTTTATAGTAATTTTCTTTTAGTTTGATAATACGATGAACATGTTTAAATTTATATTTATTTTGTATGAAATCAGGTTTATTTTGAATTGAAAAAATCTAAAAAAATATTGTTTTACCTTACTGACGGATTTACAGATGAAAAATTCAGAGTTGTAAATGCTTTTCCGAGCTCCAATTACCGATAAAAAAATTTGTCGAAAATCTAATATTAGTTACCGACGAAAAATATATCGAAAAATCGGACGGTTTAAGCGTAGTTGAAGTGACGATTACCAAGAAAAAATATGTCGATAACGTAAAAAAATCTGTAAACAAAATTTCTCTCAGTAATGGTCCCCGCTTTCGCTAAAAACCCGTAAAATTTTTCGATAAATTTTCTGTCGGTAAGTAATTTTCGATGAGATTTTTATAGAAGGACAAAATTCATTAGTAATTTTGTTAGTAAAAAATTTATCAATAAAAAAAGACAAAATCTATCTATAAATTTATCCGTAATAAATAATTTTTTAATCCTACAATTCTCACGTCAACCTCCACAAAATATATTTTATAGAAAAATTTGTATTAAAATACTACAACAATTAACATGGATGGGTTTTCAAAAATCTAATTACTTAACATCTTTGACAAGGATTGCCCCGAGACAAAAAAATATCCATGTAGACAAGAAAACATCTAAGGACGTGCCATGCAGTTAAATAATAGGTATATATAATGAGAGATGCGTTTAAGTCAAACTCGTGTTACCCGAAAAAACTGATAAACTAATTAAAAATTAAACGGAGTAGGGAATAATTATTATGGTTGCTTTTTGATAATGGGGACCCTTTTTGGACATCACAAGATATGTAAAGTGGTATTTAAAACATTAATCATATTAGATGTACACTAGATTCAATCTCAAATGATATTGGGTATAATTTTCTTTTTTTTAAAAAAATTTATATTTAATTTAATTTTATCCCTAAGATTTGAAAGACATTCCAATTTTACCTACCTTTAAGTTACGTCTGCCTATTAATAATAGTTCAATCAGGGATAAGTTTAAAATATAAACCAAAATAATGAACAAAAATAATTATAAGTTTTTTAGTTTGAACAATTTTAGACTATATTATTAATAGGCATAATTCACACCTAGGGTTAGAACTGAAATTTACTTCAAGTGTTGGAATAAAATTAATACAAATTAAGTATTTTATTTGGGTTAATTTGGGAACTTCTTGCAAATATGTTTTATCCTAAAAACCCAGTAGATTTAAAATTTAGGGTTCAACTAATATCTACTTTAAAAATGTATATTAAAGTTACTAATTAAAAAAATATTTATTAAGGATGTAAATTTTTTTTAATTTTGAGTAAATTTATTGTGTATTTATTAAAAAATTTTAAAAGCTTCTACAAGTATATCAAAAATATTAAAATTTGTCTTAAAAAGGTTACTAGCTAAATCCTAAAAGTTATCGTAATAATCTAGATATAACTTATATCAAAAATATATATTTCATTATTTAAAGTGAGAATAATTCAGGAGGAAAATAGGATTATATGTATAACTTTCTTTCAAAGAACAAAGACAGTCTGATAGAGATGGTGGCAGCTGTTAAAAACTATATAATATAGTTTCTCAGCTATCCAAAGAAAGATTTACTCGTCACTCGTCACAATAACACTCTTAATCATGCATAGGGCAACGTCCAATTAGAAACCTCGTGTGTAATAATAAAACGACCAATGTATATACATGATTCAATTAATTTGATAAAGATACACGACACACACTACTTTATGCGATTGAAATAAGATATTGAAATCATTGTTAAAAAAATTAAATAATGGGCAGTTAGTAGATTAATATGTTGAGCAAAGATGTGTCAACATTATTTAGCTTCCATTAATCAACTTGAAGAAGAATAATCAGATATAGAATATTCAATAATACTTTAGGATTATTAATTTATATGTTGAACATTCACGTGAAAGCTTGCATCATAAGTAGCGTTGTTGAATTGACAAACAAGTGCCAATGAAATCGAACAATAGAAATGGACGGACATATATTGATGATATAAGGCATACAATTATTGTCACTAGCCATTCAAAATTAGTTATAAAATTGAGATATCATAATAAACAGTGTGTGTTATAATCAGGTGTGTTTTGTGGGTCGCTACACCTCAATATTCTTTTACCGGCCATCATAAGGGTTGTAGGGAAGCTTTGAAAATAAGTAGTATGATTATGATTCAATTTATATACTATAAATAATTTGTTATCATTATTATATACTATTTAACTCAAATATTAATATAACAAATTTTTTTATTAAATTTAAAAATTTATCATTATGATAGAGATTATAATATTAAAAAATAAT
>NC_029778.3:31213601-31215033 GCF_000817695.3 Arachis duranensis | reverse complement strand
TTTTTATAATTTAATCTAATTTTTTTTATCATAGAATTATTAAAATGAAATATTAATAATTTGAATCTATATATAATGATCTTTATTAGATGAAAATTAATAGATTTTATTTATTAAATTATAAATATAAATAGTACATATATTGAGATATATTAAGATATGACTATTAAACTTTTGAGAATTCTAATTTTTTTAATTACTACATATTTGTGAATAGAATAATCTGAAAATAAATATGGTAATATAATTTTCTTTGACCTACAACTATGATAATAATTAACAAATTTTGAATACTGGCACAGCTAATATTCTAAAATTGTTGAAAACCAAATTTTGAATTTAAGTTAAAATCCATGAAGAAAACTATGAGTGAAGGTATTTGGAGATCAATGTAAGCGAGGAAGAAATCATCCAAGGCTGAACTTGAGTCTTTGGCACTGGACTTGAGTAACAGGCGTTGGACTTGAGCCCTGGGTGTTAGGCGCCCATGCTTGTATGTTCCCTGGCGCTAGGCGCCAACCTTGAAGTTGGACGCCAGGTCTCAAACCTTCATCGAAGGTGTTAGGCGCCCTCTTTGGGTGCTGCGTGCCAACCCCCTTATTTTTTAACTAATTAATAAAAGAAATGTATTTTAATGACAAAGAGAAGAAAGAGAAAAATATTTTAATGAGAAATATTTTAATGAGGAGGAGAAAAAAGAAAAAAATACTTTAGTAAAAAAAAAAAAGAAGAAATGGATATTAATTGTGATTGGGTTACCTCCCAACAAGCAATTTTTTAATATCATTAGCTTGAATCACAACATTATTAGGGTGGAAGTCGGATGCTTCACTACACTTTCTTCCAATGTTTTTCTCCATTGAACGCGCATCTTCTAGCTCTTCTTCCTTTTCATAGCTTAGATACTGTAGAGAGTTCTCAATGGCTCCTTTATCAACAACTTGGACTAATAAATCAATTATATCTACTCTCATACAACTTTCTGATTTAGTAGGGTGTTGCATGTTTTTAAAAACATTAAAAACTATTTGTTCATCATGCACCCTTAGTGTTAACTCATCTTTTTGGACATCTATGAGAGCTCGTTTCATGGCTAAGAAAGGTCTCTCTAAGATTATGGAAGCATCCTCATCCTCTTCCATGTCAAGGATTACGAAATCAGCAGGGAAGATGAATTTTTTGACGTTGACTAATGCGTTTTTCACTATCCTAATGCGTGTGTATCTTGTACACTTTTTTCCCTATTTTTCTAGTTGTTTTCAGTTAGAATTTATTAAGTTTTACTATATTTTAGTGTAAAAATTCTCTTTGGATATTACTTTAAGTTGTTTTAGTGTTTTTATGATTTCAGGTGAAATTCGGAGCAATTTGGCAGAGTTTAGAGCAAACAGGAGAAGAGTTGGTGGTGCCACTCTAGGCGCTAAACTCCCAA
>NC_029778.3:31207827-31213587 GCF_000817695.3 Arachis duranensis | reverse complement strand
GCTAAATTCCCATCTGGCGTTTAGCACCAGGTAGTCCGAAACCAAACCCACACTTTGGAGCATTTCTAGTTGGATTTAGCGTATATTAGTTATCTCATCTTTTATTTTTGTAATTTTTATTTACAAATAATATCTTTTAGTTTTAGGATTTATTACTTTATTTTATTTTCAAATCAAATTAGGTTAGATATAAAAGGTAAAAGATTCACCCTTTTGAGGGGGTCTTCGGACCTTCAGATTTTTTCTCTTTTGCACTTTGCAGAACCCTAATTTTTCTCTGTAAATTATGAGCCACTAAACTTCTTTGCTTGAGGTTAGGAGCTCTATTTATTTTTATGGATTAAGACTATTTTTTTTCTATTTTAATTAATGTAATGATTCAGTTTCAAGGATTACTTTTGTTCTTAATTTTATGAATGTGGGTGGAACGAGAGTATGACCCTTATTCTAGATGCGTTCTTATGACCCTTGTGATAGGTCTTTCACCTGAACATAGCTTGAAAGTAAATTCCTCCTAAATTTCTAATTACTTGAACTAATCTGGATACATGACATATAATCCGTTTAGCCTTGGGTAATTAGGGTTTTTATGGCGATAAACTAGATTTAAACATAACCCTCTAACCGGAATCAAGTGACCAAGAGATTGGCGGATGATGAAGGTTAGATGAGACTAAATCACTAAGGGATTAGGGTTTAGTCAATTATAATTTGCTATGAAATAAATCTTACATGATTAAAATAGTCGGTAAGAAATCTAAATCTAGAAAAGTAAAGATCTCTGATACCTTAACTATTTCTCTCATTAATTTCTACACCAAACTCATTATTTGCTTTCTTTACTCTTGTTCTATTATTTAATGCTATTACAACCCACCAAACTAACTCTTCTGTTTACCTGACTAAGCTAATCAGTTGACCATTGTTGTTCAGTTCCTCAGTCCTCGTGGGATCTACCTTCACTTACTTGAGGTATTACATGGACGACCTGGTGCACTTGCCAGTTCAGTTGTGGACATTCTAAATTTTGCACCATATTCCATATGGAAACTTTATTGATCTGTTGGCTAGTTGCAAAGATATTCTTGTTGGCTTCACTTCTTCAATTTGTATCTTTCTCATCATAGATAGGGGGCATCAAATTAATGCTTACCCCTAAGTCATAGAAAAGCCTTTTCGATTGTGACATCCCCAATTATACAAGGGATTTAGAAAATTTTAAAATCTTTCAGCCTCTGTGGTAGTTTCCTTTGAACAAGGACACTGCATTCCTTGGTGAGTGTTACTGTTTCATCCTCCTTGAGGGTTCTTTTCTTGGATAGCAGTTCCTTCATGAACTTAGGATAGAACGGCATTTGTTCTCAGGCTTCTATGAAAGGAATGTTGATTTACGGCTTCTTAAATACCTCAAGAAATTTGGAGAATTAATTCTCCTGATTTTGCTTCTATAGCCTTTGAGGATATGAAATCCTTGGTGAATAAGCTTTCACATTCTAGTTTTTTATTTATGTAGGAGCAATCTTCTTTTTTTATTTCTCTTTTTTTCTCTTTTGAAGGCTGCTCAACTTGTCCTTCATTCTCCTTGGAAATCTCCCTGTTAACTACTCTTTTGCTCTTCAATTTGATAGCCTTGTACTCCTCTCTAGGGTTTAGTACTGTATCTGTAATACTCTAATATTCAAATCCTTATGCTCGAGTCATAAATCAATGATATTAAGGTGGTATGACTCTTAAGGTGGATTTTTAATACATAATTATAAATAAAATTGAAAAGAGTATTAATCGAGAAGCGTGAAAAGGAGTAAAAGTAAAATCGCGAAGTTGTATCGCTCACGCATCGACAACTAAAAGATAAAGCGTGAAGTGAAAAATGTTATACAAATAAAGGCTAAAGGAGATTAAGAGAAAGACAATATATAGATATATAACATAAGTAAATAGCCACTAGTTGCGACCCGCGAAGTTTAGGCTAGCTAGGTACAGTATGAAAGTAGCTGATAACATTATCTCCTAATCTCTCACAAAAGAAACATAAGAGCCTCTATAGGCAAATTCAAAAGAGTTCAATACATAATAAAGCTTTTCAAAATAAAGGTGGAAAGATTCTAAGCAAAATATAAAGTAGAGAATATAAAGATCTTCGCTGTCTCTCAGATGAATCACAGCTCACTTCTGAGCACATGGACCAGTATCTAAATATAAGAGATATATACGGAATGAGAACCCCTGACCCATGGGTTCCCAATACGGTAAAAGTGCCAAATAAATACAATGCATTGTAATAAAAACTCGCTAAGCATCCTAAACTTTCTTTCACCAAACATTCACCATATGTTCTCACTAATCCATGAATAGGCAACTGTCATAAGGAAATGCTAAATCTAATTCAAATTTCTCATGCTTTCTGACTCTCTAACTCTCGAACAAACCAGGATCAGAATTATAAACAAAACCATCCCCAGCTATTCTGTCTCAGCGATTCTATATCAATACCTCATATCCTCACCTGGAGCACGTGAAATCACTTCAATGCGTCTACTCAAGGAGCTCAATCATCTTATTATCAACCTGGAGTAGTGAAATCACTTCACTGCGTCTACCCAGGGAACTCAAATTATCTCATTCAATAATCCTCATTTTAAATTAATCATATCATTGACGATCGGATTTCTATTGGTAAAGAAATTCACAAATATAATCGCGTTGTAAGTATATTTTCTAAACCAATAGAAAATCCTTTCGTACAAAAGTTTTGGTTGTCACAAGTAACAAACCCCTTTGAAATTGATAACCGAAGTATTTAAACCTCGGATCGTCTTCTCAAAGAATTGCAGGGAGGTATGATTTATTATTGGTTATGGAAAAAGGTATGTTTTTGGGGTTTTTTAATGTATAAGATAAAAAGCAAGAATAGTAAACGGCAAAAGGAATAAACGAATAACTAATAAAATTCTTGGCAAGGTATGAGAACTGGAAGTCCTATCACAGTTATCCTTATCAATTGTGATGAGAATTGGATTTTTCTCCCACTAAGTCAACCTTTAACTATGAAGGTAAGTCAAGTGAATGAATTAATTTTGATTCCTCAGGTCCTAGTCTTTCCTTCGGAAAGGCTAGAGTTATTGAAACACAAATTAATTCTTGAAGAATTCCAATTTTCAATCAATAATGAGTTTGATAACTCAAGTGTCTCCAATGACTCAACCAAAGCCAAAAGAGAAAAATCTAAATTATTTATATAAATAAAAGAAAGCAATCATAATTCTGAAATACCTCAAATTATATTAAATGAAGATATCAATTCTAACATGGAAAAGTTCATAAATTAAATTTGGAGAATAAATAAAAAGAACATTGAACCTGGAACTTAGAAGAAATTGTAAGTTGAAATAATCAGAATCCTAAATTCTTTAAGAGGAATCCTAATCCTAAATCCTAAGAGAGAGGAGAGAACCTCTCTCTCTCTCTCTCTCTCTAAAACTATATCTAAAAACTAAAATTGTGAATTATGAGTCGTCTCTCTTCATTCCTCCACTTTGCAGCCTTTAATATGTGTTTTCTGGGCTTGAAACTGGGCCAGAAATAGCCCAGGATTCGGTTGCAAAATCTGCCACGCTGATTTTCGTCACTGCAACACGTCCGCGTGGAGCACACGTTTGCGTTGCCTAGCTATATGGCCACTATGGCAAATTATATATCAAATCGAAGCCCCGAACGTTATCTTTTTAACGCAATGGGAACCGTATTGTTTGGATTGCTGTAGCTCAAGTTATGGTCATTTTAGTGCGAGAGGGTCAGGCTGACAGCTTTGCAGTTCCTTCAACTTCTTGTATTCCTTCCACTTTTGCATGCTTCCTTTCCATCCTCTAAGCCATTCCTGCCCTGTAATCTCTGAAAATACTTAACACACATATCAAGGCATCGAATGATAATAAGAGAGGTTTTAAATAAAATAAAATAAAAGCCAAAGAAGCATGTTTTCAATCATAGCACAAAATCAGGAAGGAGAATGTAAAACCATGCAAATCATATGAATAAGTAGGCAAGGACGTGATAAAAACTACTCAATTGAGCACAAGATAAACCATGAAATAGGGGTTTATCAATCATTATTCCGTTTCAATAAGAATAGCCCTCAACATCAATCGACACCAGCATGAGGGACCTCTCAGTTGTACAAACACAACCAATGCAGAAAAGTAATACATAATTAAGGTACAAGTAGAACAAATAGCCTATAGTCAGGTAACATAGTGATGAGCGGATATTTTATACGCTTTTTTGGGGTAATTTCATGTAGATTTTAGCATGTTTTAGTTAGTTTTTAGTAGAATATTATTAGTTTTTAGGAAAAAATCATATTTCTGGACTTTACTATGAGTTTGTGTGTTTTTCTGTGATTTCAGGTATTTTCTGGCTGAAATTGAGGGAGCTGAGCAAAAATTTGATTTAGGCTGAAAAAGGACTGCTGATGCTGTTGGATCCTGACCTCCCTGCACTCGAAATGGCTTTTCTGGAACTACAGAAATCTAATTGGCGCGCTCTCAACGGCGTTGGAAAGTAGACATCCAGGGCTTTCCAGCAATATATAATAGTCCATACTTTACGCGAAGATAGATGATGTAAACTGGCGTTCAACGCCAGTATCATGCAGTTGTCTGGCGTCCAGCGCCAGAAACAGGTTACAAGTTGGAGTTCAACGCCCAACATACGTCACAACCTGGCGTTCAACTCCAGAAACAGCCCAAGTACGTGAGAAGCTTTAGTCTCAGCCCCAGTACACACCAAGTGGGCCCCAGAAGTGGATTTCTGCACCAATTATCTTAGTTTACTTATTTTCTGTAAACCTAGGCTACTAGTTTACTATTTAAACAACTTTTAGAGGATTACTTTGTACCTTATGACATTTTCAGATCTGAATTTTATACACTTTGACGGCATGAATCTCTAAACTCCATTGTTTGGGGGTGAGGAGCTCTGCAGCGTCTCGATGAATTAATGCAATTGTTTCTATTTCACTCAAATGTGTGTGTGTTCCTATCTAAGATGTTCATTTGCACTTAATTGTGAATGAGGTGATGATCCGTGACACTCATCACCTTCCTCAACCCATGAACGTGTGCTTGACAAACACCTCCATTCTATATCAGAATGAATGAGCATCTCTTAGCTTCCTTAATCAGAATCTTCGTGGTATAAGCTAGAACTGATGGTAGTCATTCTTGAGGATCCGGAAAGTCTAAACCTTGTCTGTGGTATTCCGAGTAGGATTCACCTAAACCTTGTCTGTGATATTCTGAGTAGGATCTGGGATGGGATGACTGTGACGAGCTTCAAACTCGCGATTGTTGGGCGTGTGACAGACGTAAAAGGATCAATGGATCCTATTCCAACATGATCGAGAACCGACAGATGATTAGCCGTGCGGTGACAACGCATTTGGAATGTTTTCACTGAGAGGATGGGAAGTAGCCACTGACAATGGTGACACCCTACATACAGCTTGCCGTAGACGGGCTTTACAAACAATTGAGTTAAATATTAATTGCAGAAATTCAGAGAACAAAGCATCTCCAAAACTCCAACATATTCCCCATTACTGCATTACAAGTAATTAATTCTCGCTCTTTTATTTTTCTAATAATTCCAACCGATAACTTTAATTGACATCCTGACTAAGAATAATAAAATAAACATAGCTTGTTTCAAACCAATAATCTCCGTGGGATCGACCCTTACTTACGTAAGGTATTACTTGGA
>NC_029778.3:31207323-31207576 GCF_000817695.3 Arachis duranensis | reverse complement strand
TAATAGAGAATAATAGCGTTACTTGTTGTGCAGTAATGGGGAATATGTTGGAGTTTTGGAGATGCTTTGTCCTCTGAATTCCTGCAATGTAATATTTAACTCAATTGTTTGTAAAGCACGTCTACGGCAAGCTGCATGTAGGACATCACCATTGTCAGTGACTACTTCCCATCCTCTCAGTGAAAACGTTCCTATGCTCTGTCACAGCACGGCTAATCATCTGTCGGTTCTCAATCAGGTTGGAATAGAATCC
>NC_029778.3:31206618-31206980 GCF_000817695.3 Arachis duranensis | reverse complement strand
ATGACGTGTTTTGGGCGTTCAACTCCGGATCATGACGTTTTTCTGGCGTTTAACTCCAGACAGCAACATGAACTTGGCGTTCAATGCCAAATTACGTCGTCTATTTTCGCGCAAAGTATGGACTATTATATATTGCTGGAAAGCCCTGGATGTCTACTTTCCAACGCCGTTGAGAGCGCGCCAATTGGACTCCTGTAGCTCCAGAAAATCCATTTCGAGTGCATGGAGGTCAGGATCCAACAACATCAGCAGTCCTTCTTTCAGCCTAACTCAGATTTTTACTCAGCTCCCTCAATTTCAGCCAGAAAATACCTGAAATCACAGAAAAATACACAAACTCATAGTAAAGTCCAGAAATATGA
>NC_029778.3:31206138-31206543 GCF_000817695.3 Arachis duranensis | reverse complement strand
ACTAATAAAAATATACTAAAAACTAACTAAAACATACTAAAAACTACATGAAATTACCCCCAAAAAGCGTATAAAATATCCGCTCATCACAACACCAAACTTAAACTGTTGCTTGTCCTCAAGCAACTAGATGAATAAAAGGGGATAAAAAGAAATCAAGAAGCAATAATATCTCAGAGTTTTAAGTGAAGCTCAGATTCTAATTAGATGAGCGGGGCTAGTAGCTTTTTGCTTCCAAACAGTTTTGGCATCTCACTTTATCCTTTGAAATTCAGAATGATTGGCATCCATAGGAACTCAGAATTCAAATAGTATTATTGATTTTCCTAGTTAAGTATGTTGATTCTTGAACACAGCTACTTTTATGAGTCTTGGCTGTGGCCCTAAGCACTTTGTTTTCCAGTA
>NC_029778.3:31204136-31205719 GCF_000817695.3 Arachis duranensis | reverse complement strand
ACCTGTATTTTGGGAAGTGGATGTTCCTCTAGTCTGTAGGGTGCCTTCAAGAATTAATTTCTGACGCTTCAGCTCCCTTAAGTTTACATCCTTGCTCTTCTTGTTCCCTTAGGTGCCATGATCTTGATGAGTTTTAGCTCAGTGATCATGGCAACTCACACCAAACTTAGAGGTTTGCTTGTCCTCAAGCAAAAGAAATGACAGGAGAGGAATAGAGGGAGAGGGGAAAGATATAAATCATAATTTAAAAGATAAATTGAAATTTTTAATTTTGAAAAAGATTTTTTAAAAAGATAATTGAGTTTTGAAAACAAACTTAAAAGAGTTGGAAAACAATTTGGCTGTATGGATTAAGATATATTTGATATTTTTGAAAAAGGGATTTTAGAAATTAGTGTTTTTAGAAATTAGGATTAAAAATTTTGGAATTGAAGGATGACATTTTGAAACATGTTTATGCAAGAAATCATGAATTGAAACATAAAAATTTAGAAAAATTATAAAGAAAAACGAATTTTACCTCCTCCCCACCATCCTGGCGTTAAACGCCCAACTGGTGCATGTTTTGGGCGTTTAACGCCCAAATGCTGCTTCTCCTGGGCGTTCAATGCCCAGCTGATGCATCTTTCTGGCGTTGAACGCCAGGAAGTCCTTTGTCACTGGGCGTTTTGCTGAACGCCCAGGATGCTAACAATCTGGCGTTAAACGCCCAGAAGGTGCTTCCTTCTGGCGTTCAACGCCCAGAGGATGCTCCTTTCTGGCGTTTAACGCCCAGATGGCTACCCTCACTGGTGTTGAACGCCCAGTGGGTGCTTCTTTTGGGCGTTCAACGCCCAAAACATTTCTTACTGGCCTTTTTCACGCCAGTGAGCTTCCAATTTTCCCTGTAACTCTGTGACTTCAATCAATTGCTATTTCACCTTTTGAAGATACTCTAGCATCTACCTGTAAAACTTGATCAAATAGAAAAGCAAATAAAATTAAATTTTGTGATTTGGCTGGGTTTAGGGTAACGCCCAGATGGCTACCCTCACTGGCGTTGAACGCCCAGTGGGTGCTTCTTTTGGGTGTTCAACGCCCAAAACATTTCTTACTGGCCTTTTTCACGCCAGTGAGCTTCCAATTTTCCCTGTAACTCTGTGACTTCAACCAATTGCTATTTCACCTTTTGAAGATACTCTAGCATCTACCTGTAAAACTTGATCAAATAGAAAAGCAAATAAAATTAAATTTTGTGATTTGGCTGGGTTGCCTCCCAGCAAGCGCTTCTTTTATGTCATTAGCTGGACTGTTACTGAGCTTCAATCAAGTCTCAGTTTTGAGCATTCTTGCTCAAAATTACCTTCAAGATAATGTTTAACTCTTTGTCCATTAACAATGAACTTTTTGTTAGAGTCATTATCCTGAAGCTCTACGTATCCATATGGTGATACACTTGTAATTACATATGGACCTCTCCACCGGGATTTTAATTTCCCAGGGAATAATTTGAGCCTAGAATTGAATAGCAGAACTTTCTGCCCTGGCTCAAAGACTCTGGATGACAATTTCTTATCATGCCATCTTTTTGCTTTCTCCTTGTA
>NC_029778.3:31200304-31201265 GCF_000817695.3 Arachis duranensis | reverse complement strand
TAGATGCAGGTATTAGGTTGATACTTGCCCCAAGATCACATAAAGCTTGCTTGGTACAAGTACCTTCTAATGTGCATGGTATCATAAAGCTCCCAGGATCTTTAAGCTTCTCAGGTAAGCTTTTCAGAATGACTGCACTGCATTCTTCAGTGAGGTAAACTTTTTCAGTCTCCCTCCAATCCTTCTTATGACTTAAGATCTCTTTCATGAACTTAGCATAAGCTGGTATTTGCTCAAGTGCTTCTGCAAACGGAATCCTTATTTTACGAGTCCTGAGATAGTCTGCAAAGCGGGCAAATTGCTTATCCTGTTCTGCTTGGCGGAGTTTTTGAGGATAAGGCATTTTGGCTTTGTATTCCTCAACCTTAGTTGCTGTAGGTTTATTACCTGTTGAAGTGGGTTGGGAAGCCTTTTTAGAAGGGTTGTTATCAGCACTTGTATGTGACTGATCACCCACTGGCATTTGAATGCCAGGGGTAGAAGCTGGAGTGGCGTTAGATGCCATCTCCCTATTTGTTACTGGCGTTTGAACGCCAGAACCATGTTCCTTTTGGGCGTTCAACGCCGGATACATGCTTGTTTCTGGCGTTGAACGCCAGGAATGAGCATGGTCTGGGCGTTCAGCGCCAGCATCCTTCCTCTCTAGGCTCTGATTGTCCTCAGAGGGATTTTGAGTAGACATCTGTTCATTCCTTGGCTTCCTGCTGCTTTGAAGTGAGGTATTTAATGTTTTCCCACTTCTTAATTGAACTGCTTGGCATTCTTCTGCTATTTGTTTTGACAGTTGCTTTTCTGTTTGTTTTAATTGCATTTCCATGTTCCTGTTAGCCATTCTTGTTTCATGTAATATTTCCTTGAATTCGGCTAGCTGCTGAGTTAGAAAGTCTAATTGCTGATTAATTTCATTAGCCTGATCCACCGGACTGAGTTTAGCAGTTACTGTTTTAGCTTCTTCTTTCAT
>NC_029778.3:31198756-31200017 GCF_000817695.3 Arachis duranensis | reverse complement strand
GCAGAAACTGTGCCAGAAACTCTGTAGGTTCTTCATGTGGAAGACCAGAATACTGGCAGTTTTGCTGCACCATGATAATGAGCTGAGGATTCAGCTCAAAGCTACTAACTCCAATGGAGGGTATACAGATACTACTCCCATATGAAGCAGTAATGGGGTTAGCATATGACCCCAGAGTCTTCCTGGACTGATCATTCCCCCTTAATTCCATAATGGAATAAAAGAGATGGTATGTATGTTGCTATTGTTTTAAAAAAAATTAATTTTATAAAATAAAAACGAAACAAAAGCAATTGAAAAATAATTTGAAATTGAAATCTGAATTTTAAAAAAATTTCGAAAAAAAAAAAGTAGTTCAAAATTAATTGGAAAATAGAAAATTTTTTTTTGAATTTTGAATTTTATGATGAAAGAGAAAAACACACAAAAGACTCAAGACTTAAAATTTTCAGATCTAGTGCTCCTTATTTTCGAAAATTTTTGGAGGGAAAACACCAAGGAACACCAAACTTAAAAATTTTAAGATCAAGTTTTGGAGGAAAAACACCAAGGAACACCAAACTTAAAAATTTTAAGATCAAGACACAAGAAAGACTCAAGAACACCTTGAAGATTCACAAGAACACCAAGAACAAAAGAAAGAACACCAAACTTAAAATTTTTAGAAAACCAAGACAAATTTTCGAAAATTAAAGAAAACTTAACAAGAAAACACCAAACTTAGAGTTTGGCACAGATTAAATCAAGAAAAATTATTTTTGAAAAAGATTTTCAAAGGAACTGGTGCCCAATTGCCAAGAACATAAGCCAACGCTATAACCAACTGAGTTAAAAATGTAATGTATTTTAAAGATATATTATCTTTGTGGATAAAAGTATAATTTTTGAAAGTTAATGTTTTGAAAAAGCACAAGAAAAACAAGAAAAGACACAAAACAAGAAAAACTCAAGATCAAACAAGAAAAATAACCAAGAACAACTTGAAGATTAATGAAAAACAAAGGACACAAGTTCGAAAATTTAAAGAAAAATGTCAAATATGCAATTAACACCAAACTTAAAATAAGACACTAAACTCACGAAAAATTAACAATTAATTAAGAAAAATAATTTTTTTTTGAAAAGAAATTTTTGAAAAGAAACTATCCTATCAGAATTTAATGACTCTATAAAAACAAATTATTCCTAATCTAAGAAATAAAATATGCCTTCAATTGTTCAAACTCAATAGTCCCCGGCAACGGCGCCAAAAACTTGGTGA
>NC_029778.3:31196505-31197847 GCF_000817695.3 Arachis duranensis | reverse complement strand
GGCCTTTCTTGGCGTCAAACTCCAGGTTATGACGTGTTTTGGGCGTTTAACTCCGGATCATGACGTTTTTCTGGCGTTTAACTCCAGACAGCAACATGAACTTGGCGTTCAACGCCAAGTTACGTCGTCTATTTTCACGCAAAGTATGGACTATTATATATTGCTGGAAAGCCCTGGATGTCTACTTTCCAACGCCGTTGAGAGCGCACCAATTGGACTCCTGTAGCTCCAGAAAATTCATTTCAAGTGCATGGAGGTCAGGATCCAACAGCCTGTAGCTCCAGAAAATCCATTTCGAGTGCAGGGAGGTTAGATTCCAACAGCATCAGTAGTCCTTTTGTCAGCCTTCTTCAGAGTTTTGCTCAGATCCCTCAATTTCAGTCAGAATTTACCTGAAATCACAGAAAAAACACACAAACTCATAGTAAAGTCCAGAAATATGATTTTTGCCTAAAAACTAATAATATTCTACTAAAAACTAACTGAAACATGCTAAAATCTACATGAAATTACCCCCAAAAAGCGTATAAAATATGCGCTCATCAACGACCCAGTGCACTTGCTGGTTAGTTGTACGGATTACAAATTTGTGCACCAAGTTTTTGGCGCCGTTGCCGGGGATTGTTCGAGTTTGAATAACTAAAGGTTTATTTTATTTCTTAGATTGGGAATAATTTATTTTTTTTGTTATAGAGTCATTAAATCCTGATAGGATAGTTTCTTTTCAAAAATATTATTTTTCTTAATCAATTGCTAATTTTCGTGAGTTTAGTGTCTTGTTCTAAGTTTGGTGTTAATTGCATATTTTATATTTTTCTTTAAATTTTCGAACTTGTGTTCTTTGTTCTTCATTGATCTTCAAGTTGTTCTTGTTAATTTTTCTTGTTTGATCTTGAGTTTTTCTTGTTTTGTGTCTTTTCTTGTTTTTCTTGTGCTTTTTCAAAACATTAACTTTTAAAAATTTATACTTTTATCCATAAATATAATACATCTTTAAAATCAACATTGAATTTATAGCTCAGTTGGCTAGAGCCTTGGCAATTGGGCATCTTCTTTTTAAAATCTTTTTTCAAAAATAATTTTTCTTGATTTGATCTTGTGCCAAACTTTAAGTTAGGTGTTTTCTTGTTGATCTTTCTTTAATTTTCGAAAATTTATCTTGGTTTTCTAAAAATTTTAAGTTTGGTGTTCTTTCTTTTGTTCTTGGTGTTCTTGTGAATCTTCAAGGTGTTCTTGAGTCTTCCTTGTGTTATGATCTTAAAATTTTTAAGTTTAGTGTTCTTTAGTGTTTTCCCTCCAAAATTTTCGAAAATAAGGAGCATTAGATCTAAAAATTTTAAGT
>NC_029778.3:31193572-31196148 GCF_000817695.3 Arachis duranensis | reverse complement strand
TACTGTTTCCATTTGCTGTAAAAGATCAAGCTAAGAGGTGGTTAAATAACCAGCCTAAGAACAGCATAAAAACATGGAAACAGCTGTCAGAAAAATTCCTGAATCACTACTTTCCTCCAAAATGGATGACACAGCTAAGGCTAAGCATCCAAGGCTTCAAACAAGGAGATAATGAACCCCTTTATGATGCTTGGGAGAGATACAGAGAGATGCTGAGAAAATGCCCCTCTAAAATTTTTTCAGAGTGGGTGCAATTAGACATCTTCTACTATGGGCTTACAGAAAAAGCTCAGATTTCTCTAGATCACTCAGCTGGTGGATCTATACATATGAGAAAAACAATTGAAGAAGCTCAAGAGCTTATTGATACAGTTGCCAGAAATCAACATATGTACCTAAAGAGTGGACTTTCCATGAAAGAAGAAGCTAAAACAGTAACTGCTGAACTCAGTCCTGTGGATCAGGCTAATGAAATCAATCAGCAATTAGACTTTCTAACCAAGCAGCTAGCCGAATTCAAGGAAATACTATAGGAAACAAGAATGGCTAACAGAAATATGGAAGTACAGTTAAAGCAAACAGAAAGGCAACTATCAAAACACATAGCAGAAGAATGCCAAGCAGTTCAATTAAGAAGTGGGAAAACATTAAATACCTCACTTCAAAGCAGCAGGAAGCCAAGAAATGAACAAATGGCTACTCAAAACCCCTCTGAGGACAATCAGAGCCCAGAGAGGAATAAGGCTGGCGCTGAACGCCCAGCCCATGCTCATTCCTGGCGTTCAACGCCAGAAACAAGCATGAATCCGGCGTTGAACGCCCAAGGGGAGCTCAGTTCTGGCATTCAGACGCCAGTAACAAATAAGGAGTTGGCGTCTAACGCCACTCCAGCTTCCACCCCTGGCATTCAAATGCCAGTGGGGGATCAGTCACATACAAGTGCTGATAACAACCCTTCTAAAAAGGCTTCCCAACCCACTTCAACAGGTAGTAAACCTGCAGCAACTAAGGTTGAGGAATACAAAGCAAAAATGCCTTATCCTCAAAAACTCCGCCAAGCGGAACAGGATAAGCAATTTGCCCGCTTTGCAAACTATCTCATGACTCTTGAAATAAAGATTCCATTTGCAGAAGCACTTGAGCAAATACCCTCTTATGCTAAGTTCATGAAAGAGATCTTAAGCCATAAGAAGGATTGAAGGGAGACTGAAAAAGTTTACCTCACTGAAGAATGCAGTGCAGTCATTCTGAAAAGCTTACCTGAGAAGCTTAAAGATCCTGGGAGCTTTATGATACCATGCACATTAGAGGGTACTTGTGCCAAGCAAGCTTTATTTGATCTTGGGGCAAGTATCAACCTAATACCTGCATCTACTATCAGAAAGCTTGGTTTGACTGAAGAAATCAAACCAACCAGGATATGTCTTCAACTTGCTGATGGCTCCATTAAATACCCATCAGGAGTGATTGAAGACATGATTGTCAAGGTTGGGTCATTTGCCTTTCCTACTGACTTTGTGGTGCTGGAAATGGAGGAGCACAAGAGTGCAACCCTCATTCTAGGAAGACCTTTCCTAGCAACTGGACGAACTCTCATTGACGTCCAAAAAGGGAAAGTGACCCTGAGAGTCAATGAGGATGAGTTTAAGTTGATTCAAGTTGAATGTTGTCAAAGCCATGCAACATCCAGACACCCCAAATGACTGCATGAGTGTTGATATCATTGACTTTCTGGTAAGAGAAGTCAATATGGCTGAGAGTCTCGAATCAGAGCTAGAAGACATCTTTAAAGATGTTCAGCCTGATCTGGAGGAATCAAAGAAAATAATAGAACCTCTGAAAATCCCTCAGGAAGAGGAGAAACCTCCAAAAACCAAGCTCAAACCATTACCACCATCCCTGAAATATGCATTTCTGGGAGAAGGTGATACCTTCCCTGTAATCATAAGCTCTACCTTAGAGCCACAGGAAGAGGAAGCACTAATTCAAGTGCTAAGGATACACAAGACAGCTCTTGGGTGGTCCATCAGTGATCTTAAGGGCATTAGCTCAGCCAGATGCATGCACAAGATCCTATTGGAGGGTGACGCCAAACCAGTGGTCCAACCACAAAGGCGGCTGAATCCAGCCATGAAGGAAGTGGTGCAGAAGGAAGTCACTAAATTACTAGAGGCTGGGATTATTTATCCTATTTCTGACAGCCCCTGGGTAAGCCCTGTCCAAGTCGTCCCTAAGAAAGGAGGCATGACAGTAGTTCATAATGAAAAAAATGAACTGGTTCCTACAAGAACAGTTACAGGGTGGTGTATGTGTATTGATTATAGAAGGCTCAATACAGCCACCAGAAAGGATTATTTTCCTTTACCATTCATAGACCAGATGCTGGAGTATTTGCATACAGAAGAATGCCATTTGGTCTGTGCAATGCACCTGCAACCTTTCAGAGGTGCATGCTCTCAATTTTCTCTGATATAGTGGAAAAATTTCTGGAAGTCTTCTTGGATGACTTTTTAGTATTTGGAGACTCGTTCAGCTCCTGCCTTGACCATCTAGCACTTGTTCTAAAGAGATGCCAC
>NC_029778.3:31193004-31193248 GCF_000817695.3 Arachis duranensis | reverse complement strand
GCCATTTATCTTTGATAAAGAGTGTCTGCAGGCATTTGAGACTCTGAAAGCTAAATTGGTCACAGCACCAATCATCTCTGCGCCAGACTGGACATTACCATTTGAATTAATGTGCGATGCCAGTGACCATGCCATTGGTGCAGTGTTGGGACAAAGGCATGACAAGCTTCTGCACGTCATTTACTATGCCAGCCGTGTTCTAAATGATGCACAGAAAAATTACACAACCACAGAAAAAGAGTTA
>NC_029778.3:31192223-31192861 GCF_000817695.3 Arachis duranensis | reverse complement strand
TAAGATGGGTGTTGCTTCTGCAAGAGTTTGTTATAGAAATAAGAGACAGAAAAGGGACAGAGAACCAAGTAGCAGATCACCTGTCCCGAATAGAACCAGTAGAAGGGGCGTCCCTCCCTCTCACTGAGATCTCTGAAACCTTTTTGGATGAGCAACTCTTTGCCATCCAGGAAGTGCCATGGTTCGCAGATATTGCAAACTACAAGGCAGTGAGATTCATACCCAAAGAGTACAGTAGGCTGCAATCCAAGAAATTGATCACAGATGCAAAGTACTATCTTTGGGATGAACCATATCTCTTCAAGAGATGTGCAGACGAAGTAATCTGTAGATGTGTGCCTAAGGAAGAAGCGCAGAAGATTCTATGGCACTGCCATGGATCACAGTATGGAGGACATTTTGGAAGTGAGCGAACAGCCACAAGAGTCCTCCAATGTGGCTTCTACTGGCCTACTCTCTATAAAGATTCCCGAGCGTTTGTACTTAATTGTGACAGTTGCCAAAGATCTGGCAATCTGCCTCACAGTTATGCCATGCCTCAACAAGGGATCTTCGAGATTGAGTTGTTTGATGTATAGGGTATTGACTTTATGGGACCTTTCCCACCATCAAACTCAAACACTTATATTCTGGTGGCA
>NC_029778.3:31191712-31192218 GCF_000817695.3 Arachis duranensis | reverse complement strand
AATGGGCAAGCTGAAGTCTCAAATAGAGAACTCAAAAGAATCCTGGAACGGACTGTAATTAACTGTAGAAGGGATTGGGCAAAGAGCTTGGATGATGCTCTATGGGCATACAGAACAGCATTCAAGACCCCTATAGGGACCTCTCCATACCAGCTTGTGTATGGAAAGGCATGTCACTTGCCAGTGGAACTGGAACACAAGACCTACTGGGCAACCAGATTCCTGAACCTTGATGCCAAGTTAGCTGGAGAAAAACGTTTACTCCAGATAAATGAGCTAGAGGAATTTAGACTCAATGCTTTCGAGAATGCAAAAATATACAAAGAGAAAGCGAAAAGATGGCATGATAAGAAATTGTCATCCAGAGTCTTTGAGCCAGGGCAGAAAGTTCTGCTATTTAATTCTAGGCTCAAATTATTCTTTGGGAAATTAAAATCCCGATAGAGAGGTCCATATGTAATTACAAGTGTATCACCATATGGATACGTAGAGCTTCAGGATAATGA
>NC_029778.3:31191037-31191584 GCF_000817695.3 Arachis duranensis | reverse complement strand
TCAGTAATAGTCCAGCTAATGACATTAAAGAAGTGCTTGCTGGGAGGCAACCCAGCCATTCACAAAATTTAATTTTATTTGCTTTTTCTAATTGATTAAGTTTTACAGGTATATGCCAGAGTATCTTCAAAAGGTAAAATAGCAATTGATTGAATTCACAGAGTTACAGGGAAATTTGGAAAGCTTACTGGCATCAAAAAGCCAGTAAGAAATGTTTTGGGCATTGAACGCCCAAAAGAAGCACCCACTGGGCGTTCAACGCCAGCAAGGGTAGCCATCTGGGCGTTAAACGCCAGAAAGGAGCATCTTCTGAGCGTTGAACGCCAGAAAGAAGCACCTTCTGGGCGTTTAACGGCAGATTTATAGCGTTCTGGGCATTCAGAAAAATGCCCAGTGACAAAGGAGTTCCTGGCGTTCAACACCAGCTAGAAGCAACAGCTGGGCGTTGAATGCCTAGGAGAAGCTGCAAATGGGCGTTAAACGCCCAAAACATGCAGCGTTTGGGCGTTTAACGCCAGGATGGTGGGAGGAGGTAAAAATTCGTTTT
>NC_029778.3:31175789-31190676 GCF_000817695.3 Arachis duranensis | reverse complement strand
CTCTAAGTTTGGTGTGCTTATCCGTGATCACAAAAACATTCTCACTTTGATCATGGCCCCTAAAGGAAAACAACCCAACCCAAGAGGCAAGAAAGAGAATATTCCAAAGCCACTTTGGAATCAAGGGAAGTTCTTAACTAAAGAACATTTAGACCACTACTACAAAATAATGAGTTACAGATCAGTAATCCCGGAAGTTAAATTTGACCTGAAGGAAGATGAATATTCGAAGATCCAAGAGAAAATTCGAAACAGGAATTGGGAAATCCTAGCCAATCCTGAAACGAAAGTGGGAAGGAACATGGTTCAGGAGTTCTATGCTAATCTATGGCAGACAGATATGGAAAGAATAATTGGAGCTGCCCTCTATGAACATCGGACCTTAGTTAGAGGAAAGATTGTTCATATCCATCCTGACAAAATCAGGGAGATCTTTAAGCTCCCTCAACTGAAAGATGACCCAGACTCCTTTAATAGGAGAATGACGAGGGTAAATAAAGGTCTGGACAAGATTCTAGAGGATATATGCATCCCCGAAGCCAGGTGGACCACTAGCACGACTGGCATCCCAAATCAACTCAAAAGAGAAGATCTCAAACCAGTAGCCAGAGGCTGGCTGGATTTTATTGGGCGTTCCATATTACCCACCAGCAACCGTTCTGAAGTTACTGTTAAAAGAGCAGTGATGATTCACTACATCATGTTGGGAAAAGAAGTAGAAGTTCATCAACTGATCTCGTGTGAATTATACAAAATAGCAAACAAGAATTCCAAGGACGCCAGATTGGCCTATCCAAGCTTAATTTCTATGCTCTGCAGAGATGCCGGAGTGAAGATGGGAATAACAGAGTATATCTCAGTTGAAAGGCCAATTACTAGAATATCAATGGACAGACAACAGCTGCAGGATGACCCAATCAAGAGGAGAGCACAGGAAGTCCTCCCAGAACTTCCTCAATTCGAATATTGGGAACATATTGAAGCATCTATTTCCAAATTGCAAGAAGCTATGAACCAAATAAAGGAAGAACAGAACAATCAAAGTAGCATGCTTTGTAAACTGCTTAAGGAACAGGAAGAGCAAGGGCGTGATCTAAGGGAGCTGAAGCGCCAGAAATTAATCCTTGAAAAGCACCCCACAGACTAGAGGAACATCTACTTCTCAAAACACAGGTTGTTAAGTTCTAATTTTAGCTTTAACTCTGTGATAGTGTTATTATAGAAAGTTACCTTAGAAGATATATAGTAGTAGTAGTAGTAATTAGCATATCTATTCTGGTTTTATTTCCAATTAAGTTATAATTTATTTTTCTCATCATCATCAGACATGAATAAAGTAGTAGATTTTTTAGAGACTCATGCTTCTTATATTTTTCGAGTTCTTAATAATAAAAATTATAATTAAACTATATGTGGTGGCAACACTTTTTGTTCCTGAATAAATGCTTAAACAGTGCATAATTTTTATCTTGAATAATTGGTGCAGAAATCCACTTCTGGGGCCCACTTGGTGTGTGCTGGGGCTGAGACTAAAGCTATCCACGAGTTAAGGCCTTTCTTGGAGTTGAACTCCACGTTATAGCGTGTTTTGGGCGTTCAACTCCGGATCATGACGTTTTTCTGGCGTTTGACTCCAGACAGCAGCATGTACTTGGCGTTCAACGCCAAGTTACGTCGTCTATCTTCACGCAAAGTATAGACTATTATATATTGCTGGAAAGCCCTAGATGTCTACTTTCCAACGCCTTTGAGAGCGCGCCAATTGGACTCCTGTAGCTCCAAAAATTCCATTCCGAGTGCAGGGAGGTCAGGATCCAACAGCATCAGCAGTCCTTTTTCAGCCTAACTCAGATTTTTGCTCAACTCCCTCAATTTCAGCTAGAAAATACCTGAAATTACAGAAAAACACACAAAATCATAGTAAAGTCCAGAAATATGATTTTTGCCAAAAAACTAATAATATTTTACTAAAAACTAATTAAAACATACTAAAATCTACATGAAATTACCCCCAAAAAGCATATAAAATATCCGCTCATCAACGACCCAGTGCACTTGCTGGTTAGTTGTATGGATTACAAATTCGTGCACCACATAGCATATATGATATAGCAATCCAAAAAAAATAGGCAAACCCAAACAATTCAAACATATTTAAATGATGTATGCCTGCCCTATGGCTGATGATATCATCTGTCGGTTATCAAGCCAACCCGATGTGTCCGGTAGCTAACCCGGGCACAGTCTCTCTATTGCGCATTAATACCATTAGAGGGAGTACATGCCTTGTCACCATTAGAGGGTATTTGTGCCCCGTCGCCATTAGAGGGTATCTACGCGCTGTCGCCATTACAACCAGAGAGAAAACACAAGCATACTCACATTCAACATTTTCCAACATTATTCATTTACCACATTCGTTCATTAATCCTATATGCATCTCCGGCATACTCACCATATGTTAAAGCTTCCTCAATCAATCATCATTATTATCAAATCTCAAACATTAACCTAGAGCAAGCGGGACAAACCACAACCCTTGCTACTATCCAGGCATCATAGACATACATTCAGTCCAAACTCCATAATTAAACTCATTTATCATAATTCTCTTTCCCCATCTCATACCCAGAGCAAGTCGACAACGCTACTGCCTGCTACCCAGGGTCACACATCACATTTCACATTTGATCATTAATCATACACATATACATACTCAACCATAACTCAATTCTTATCGCAGCCATCCGGCTCATACTATACACAACACTTCCACCATCATCCTCAACAACTCATATGATCATCATTACTCATCATTCGTCATTGATTCTCACTTTACCTCATCCACAAGTTACCATATGTCCTAGCTTCTTTTCATTACTAGGCATACTATAAGGGTTTAGGACTTAGAGGATGAAAATGAAGGCTTAGATGTCTGAAATTTGGCTTTAAAAATAAAAAATCAAATTTTGCTGAAAACAGAGCCCCGCGCGCGTCGCTTACCTACACGTTTGGAATTCAGAAAAACAAATCGGCGCGTGTGTGTCGCCCATGCACATGCGTGATAGTTAGAAAAGGAAAGCGACGCGTACGCGTCAGCCACACGTACGCGTGGGTGCGTTTTGTGCTCCTCGCACAAAACCAGCACAGTACCCGCACAACTCTTGGGATTTTCTATAGGACATTCGCTTCAGTGCAACAACGCGTACGTGTCAGCCAGGTGCACGCGTGGATGAGTAAAAATCGAGACTGACACGTGCACGTCGGCCACGCGTGCGCGTAGAAGCACGATATTCCAAAATTTATACTAAGTTAAAAAGCTGCAGAATTACGTTTTTCAAACCCCAAACTTCCAACACACATAACTTCTACAAAATTCTTTTTTCAACCATTTCTAAACCGTTGAAAAGATCGTTAAATAAACTTTCAAAAAAAATCCAATTTTGAAGAATTTCAAACTCCGTGGGCCATGTTATGGACCGCCAAAGTTGTTCAAAATCAGTTTTTACCCAAAACTAGAAATCACCAATTTTTTCAATGTTAACAAGCCAAATTCATCTTTCACTCATCCAACTGACTACAACCCAACTACATTCACATAATTACACTCAACCAAAACCAAACCTACCTCATATACATAATTTCATCTAAAACTACCAAATTTCACACTTCAATTCTCCAAACCTTATTATTCAATAACCGACCCAATCATTCCCACATTCAATATCTAAAATCTATCCAATCACTTATATCATCACATAATACACACATCAACTTACCTTCCTTACATCTTTCTTACCTCCGGCCCAAAATTCACGGCCTCTAACCCAAATTCACAATTTAAATGCATATTTCACAAACCAATACTCATTATCCAATCCATCGAATTCTCAACACACCAAACATACGATTCACATAATTCTCAACCCAATCATTAATTCATATTACATATCAGCTATGCATATTAGTACCAACCATTTACATAATCCAAACTTAATGGAAATCTCGAAAACTGGGCAGAGATGAATGAAATACTCACCACAAAACTTAGATATAATTGTAGAGGGTAAGAATAGCGACGTGTAGCTGCAAACGGCTCGCCAATCGAAGTTCCAGATCAAAAGTTACGGTGATTTGAAGTTTGATGGAGATAGGATTTTCTCTCTTCTTTCTCCCTTCTCTATTTCAGCGCCCCAAGCCCCTATCTTTAGGGTTAATGAGCTGAAATGCTCATAACTAATGTTTATATATGTTGGGTCTTGGACTCACTTGGGCCTGGTTCACTTATTTTTGTCTGTTGGTCCAATTTTAGGCCAAAACCTTTAAAATTAGAGCTTTAAATTGCATTTTAAAAATTTCTACCTATCCTAATTATAAATCCTAATTTCTTAGCCTTATTTACTTATAATCAATTTTCTCAGCTGCAGTACCAGATAGATCTCAGTAGCTGCCGGTCAAAATTCCAGTGCGTATTTTTATGCAGAAAACTATGTTTTCCGACTCAGAAAAATTCACTAAATCCAAATATCATATTTTAATTATTAAATTCCGATTGCTAGATTTTCTAACCACATTCGCTCCTATTTGATTTATTATTTAATTAATTACGGTTTGACTGAGTTTTGCAGTATAACTTGGAAAGAAATTTGTTGGCTTCTCTATCAATTGCTTGGCAATCTGTCCCACTTGCACTTCTAGATTTCTGATAAAAGCTTCTTGATTTTGAAATTTGCTCTTGTTTCTTGCATAAAATTTTGGGTTTGTTGAATAAACGCATTAGTGAATTGGGGAAGTTTTTCTATTGCAAGCTCAAAAGGTGATGATTTCTCAGAGTTTGCTTGCTGTTGGTATAGAACACTAAAGTTCCTTTGTCCTTGATTTTTTCCTTCAAAATTAGGGTGATTCTTCTAGTCAGTCAGGGTTGTAAGTTTTTGAAAACGGATCATTCTCTGGCTTTGAGGAATGTCCCATGAAATTTACTTGCCCAGTGAATGGACGAACTTCTTTGAATAATTCACACCCTTCACTTTGATGTACCCCTCCACACAAGTCACATGTAGCTTGTATTCCAATGACTAAAACTTGCCTCTGTTATAGTTGTATTGTGAATGAGAAGATTTGTTAAGACATAATTCTATTTTGTGCTAGGATTGTATACATGGTGTCCAATTCCATCACTCCTTTTTTTTTGTGGTTCTTTCGGATGAGTACATGAAATTATTGGCTGCCACTATTTCGATCAACTCCAATACTTCTTCAGGTGTCTTTTTATGTAATGAACCTCTTGTCGATGAGTCGATCATGGTTCTTGAGGCTTCTGAGACTCCATCATAAAAAGTTTAGATTTGCATCCACTCAGGGAAAGTATGATGTGGGCATTTTTTGAGCATCTCCTTGTATCTTTCTCATGCTTCATAGAGTGATTCCCCATTCTTTTGGGAGAAGGAATTTATGCTATTCCTCAACCGAGCCAACTTCTAGAGTGAGAAATATTTAGTTAGAAAATTTGTTAACTAAATCCTCCTATGATGTTCTGCTACACAGAGGTTGAGCTTGAAACCATTGCTTATTTCTATCTCTCAAAGAGAATGGAAATAGTTGTAACTGAATGGCTTCAGGACTAACTCCATTACTCTTTATCATGTTGCATAGTTGTAGAAAACTAGCTTTGTGGACATTAGGATCCTCTAGAGGCTATCACTGAAATGATCTTGCTGCATGGTGTACGAAATTACAATCACACTTGCAATACTGCACAACTAACCAACAAGTGCACTGGGTCATCCAAGTAATACCTTACGTGAGTAAGGGTCGATCCCACGGAGATTGTCGGCATGAAACAAGCTATGGTTACCTTGTAACTCATAGTCAGAAGATTATCAATGAAAAGGGTTTTGTTTGCAATAAAATAAAAGAGCATGAAATAAAAGGTACTTGTGATGCAATAATAGAGAATAGGTTGGAGTTTTGGAGATGCTCTGTCATCTGAATCTCTGCTTTCCTACTGTCTTCTTCTTCACACACGCAAGGCTCTTTCCATGGCAAGCTGTGTGTAGGGTGTCACCGTTGTCAATGGCTACTTCCCATCCTCTCAGTGAAAATGGTCCATGTGCGCTGTCACCGCACGGCTAATCATCTGTCGGTTCTCGATCATGTTGGAATAGAATCTAGTGATCCTTTTGCGTTTGTCACTACGCCCAACGCTCGCGAGTTTGAAGCTCGTCATAGTCATCCCTTCCCGGATCCTACTTGAAATACCACAGACAAGGTTTAGACTTTCCGAATCCTAGGAATGACCGCCAATGATCCTAGATTATACCACGAAGATTCCAATATTTTGAAATGGAGGCTAAGAGATACATATTCAATCTAAGATAGAACGGAGGTGGTTGTCAGGCACGCGTTCATAAGTTGAGAATGGTGATAAGTGTCACGGATCATCACATTCATCATGTTTAAGTGCGAATGAATATCTTAGAACAGAAGCAAGCGTGATTGAATAGAAAACAGTGGTAATTGTATTAATCCATCGAGACACAGCAGAGCTCCTCACCCCCAACCATGGGGTTTAGAGACTCATGTCGTAGAAGATACAAAGTCAAATGTAAAATGTCATGAGGTACCAAATAAATCTCTAAAAGTACTATTTATAATGAAACAAGCTACTAGGGTTTACAAAAATAGGTAAATGATGCAGAAATCCACTTCCGGGCCCACTTGGTGTGTGTTTGGGCTGAGCATTGAGCTTTACACGTGTAGAGGTCTGTTTTGACGGCAGAGAGCTGGCGTTTTGACGCTAATTTACGTCATCAAAACTCTCTTAAAGTATAAGCTATTATATATTGATAGAAAGCCCTGGATGTCTACTTTCTAAAGCAATTGGAAGCATGCCGTTTGGAGTTCTGTAGCTCCAGAAAATCCACTTCAAGTGCAGAGAGGTCAGAATCCAACAACATCTGCAAGCAATCCTTCTTCAGCCTCTGAATCAGATTTTTGCCCAGGTCCCTCAATTTCAGCCAGAAAATACCTGAAATCATAGAAAAATACACAAACTCATAGTAAAGTCTAGAAATATGATTTTTGCATAAAAACTAATAAAATTATACTAAAAAGTGGCTAGATCCTACTAAAAACTATATGAAAATACCCCAAAAAGCGTATAAAATATCCGCTCATCACAACACCAAACTTAAACTGTTGCTTGTCCTCAAGCAACTAGATGAACGAAATCGGCCAAAGAAAATCAAGAGGCAATAGCATCTCAGGGTGTACATGAAGCTCAAATTCTAATTAGATGAGCGGGACTAATAGCTTTTTGCTTCTGAACAGTTTTGGCATCTCCATTTATCCTTTGAAGTTCTGAATGACTGGCATCTATCAGAACTCAGAATTTTAGATAGTGTTATTGACTCTCCTAGTTAAGTATGTTGATTCTTGAACACAGCTACTTTATGAGTCTTGGCTGTGGCTCTAAGCACTTTGTTTTCCAATATTACCACCGGATAGATAAATGCCACAGACACATAACTGGGTGAACCCTTTTTAGATTATGACTCAGCTTTGCTAAAGTCCCTAGTTAGAGGTGTCCAGAGTTCTTAAGCACACTCTTGCTTTGGATCACGACTTTAACCACTCAGTGTCAAGCTTTTCGCTTGGACCTGCATGCCACAAGCACATGGTTAGGGACAGCTTGATTCAGCCGCTTAGGCCTAGATTTTATTCCTTTAGGCCCTCCTATCCATTGATGCTCAAAGCCTTGGACCCTTTTTACCCTTTGCCTTCTGGTTTTATGGGCTATTGGCTTTTTCTGCTTGCTTTTTCTTTTTCTTTTTTTCTTTCTCTTTTTCTTTTTTTTTTCGCCATATTTTTTTTATTTCTCTTGCTCCAAGAATCAATTCTATGATTTTTCAGATCATCAATAACATTTCTCTTTTTTTCATCATTCTTTCAAGAGCCAATAATTTTAACATTCATAAGCTTCACTATCAAAATTTATGCACTGTTCAAGCATTCATTCAGAGAGCAAAGAGTATTGTCACCACATATAAATAATTTGAATTTTTCTTATTAAGAACTCGAAGATAAAATTGCCTCCTTACTCTAAAAATCTGTTATTTTATTCATGTTTAGTGATGATGAGAAAAATAAATTATAGCTTGGGGATAAAATCAAAAACAAAAAGTAAGGACATTCATTACTACTATTCCTATGACTCTAAAAACATATTTCTAATAGCAGAGTTATCATAGAGTTAAGATTAGGACTCAACAACCTTTAGTTTGGGAGGTGAATGCTCCTTCAGTCTATAGGTTGTTTGGTCCTTCAAGAGGTAGCTTTTGGCGCTTCAGCTCCTGCAATTCACGCCCTTGCTTCTCATGTTCCTTAAGTAGCTTGCAGAGCATGCTATTTTGATTTTCCTATTCTTCTTTGATTTGATCCATAGCTTCTTGCAGCTTGATAATAGATGCTTCTAAGTGGTTCTAGTAGTCAATCTGTGGGATTTCTGAGAGGAACTCTTGCGCCCTCCTTTTGATGGGAATATCTTGCACTTGTTGTCATTCCATTGATTTCTTTGTGATTGGGAGATCAACTGGGATATACTCATCTACTCCTATTTTTACTCCAGCATTTTTACATAGTAGAGAAATCAAGTTTGGGTAGGCTAGTTTGGCTTCAGTAGAGTTCTTGTTTGTAATTGTATAAAGCTCACAAGCAATCAGATGATGAACTTCCACTTCTTTTCCCATCATAATGCAATGGGTCATCACTGCTCTTTTAACAGTGACCTCAGAGCGGTTGCTGGTAAGTAGTATGGAATGCCCAATAAAATCCAGCCAGCCTTTAGCAACTGGTTCGAGATCCCCTCTCCTGAGTTGAATTGGGACATTCTTTGAGTTGGTTACCCACTTGGCTCCAGGGATGCATATGTCTTCTAGAACTTGGTCCAGGCGCTTATCTTGATTCACAATTCTCCTATTAAAGGATTCCGGGTCATCTTGTAGTTGAGGTAGCTTGAAGATCTCTCTTATGTTGTCATGGTGAAAGTAGATAATCCTTCCTCTGACCATGGTTCAAAAGGTATATAGGGTAGTTCCAGACATTCTCTGTTTATCTGTTTGCCACAGATTTGAGTAGAATTCCTGAACCATGTTTCTCCCCCACCTTTGTCTCAAGATTAGCTAGGATTTCTCAGCCTCTGTTTCGAATTTGCTCTTGGATCTCCGGATATTCATCTTCTTTCAGATCGAATTTAACTTTCGGGATCACTGACCTCAGACCCATTATTTTGTAATAATGGTCTGCATGTTCTTTGGTTAAGAACTTCTCTTGATTCCAAAGTGGTTTTAGAATATTCTCTTTCTTGCCTCTTGAGGTGGTTCGTTTTTCCTTAGGACCCATGATCTTGGTGAGTCTTGGCTCAGTGATCATGAAAAGTGCACCAAACTTAGAGGTTTGCTTGTCCTCAAGTAAAAGAAAGGAAAGGAGAGGAAGAGAGGGAGAGATAATTTCGAATGGTGGAGGAAAGGGGATGGCCGAATGGCAATTTAAGGGGGGGAGGGGTGGGTTCAAAAATTTGGCAAAAGATGTGCAAAAGATATGATTTGTGTAAAAGATGTGATAGAAGATATGATTTGTGAAAAGATAATTATGATATGCAAAAGATGTATTTTTAAAATTGAGAAGATAAGAGGCGGATTTGGAAAAATAATTCTAATTTTGAAAAGATAGTGTGATGGGTTGAAAAAGATTTGAAAAGAATTTAAAAAGATATATGAGTTTTTTTTTACAAATATTTTGAAGGAAATAAAAAAGAATTTTTTTTTTGGATTAAGAAATTTTTGAAATTGAAATTGAAAGATGAGGATTTGTAACATGTTCATGCAAGAAAGGTGGAAAGAAATATTAAAATTTGAAAAAAAATCTGAGTTGGGAACAAGAACCTTCTCCCTCCATGTTCCTGGCGTTAAATGCCCAGGAGTAGCATGTCTTGGGCGTTTAACGCCCAACTGCTGCCTATTGTGGGCGTTTAAATGCCCAGCCAGGTATCCTGGCTGGCGTTTAAACGCCAGTTTGCCTTCCTTACTGGGCATTTAAACGCCCAACCAGGTACCCTGGTTGGCGTTTAAACGCCAGTTTCCCTTCCTTACTGGGCATTTAAATGCACAACCAGATACCCTGGTTGGCGTTTAAACGCCAGTTTGCCTTCCTTACTAGCATTTTTCCGCTAGTGAGCATCTTTTCTCTGTTTTCCACTCTGAATTTTTCTATAACTCTGTGAACTCCTGCAGTGAAAGATAAATTTTGTATCAAACTCTTATAATTACTAAAAAATAAATTTTGTATTAAACTCTTTATTGTCTTTAGCTGGACCTCACTGAATGTTATTCTAGTCTCAATTTTGAGCACCCTTGCTCAATATTGCTTTCAAGATAGTGTTTAACTCTTTGTCCATTAGCAATGAATCTTTTATCAGAGTCAGTATCTTAAAGCTCCACATATCCATATGGTGACACACTTGTAATCACATATGGTCCCCTCCACCGGGATTTTAATTTCCTAGGGAATAATTTGAGTCTAGAGTTAAATAGAAGGACCTTTTGTCCTGGTTCAAAGACTCTAGATGATAATTTCTTGTCTTGCCATCTTTTTACTTTTTCCTTGTAAATTTTTGCATTTTCGAAAGCATTGAGCCTGAATTCCTCTAGCTCATTCAACTGGAGCAATCTTTTCTCTCCAGCTAATGTAGCATCAAGGTTTAGGAATCTGGTTGCCCAGTAGGCTTTGTGTTCCAGTTCCACAGGCAGATGACAGGCTTTGCCATACACAAGTTGGTATAGAAAAGTTCCTATAGGAGTCTTGAATGCTGTTTTGTATGCCCACAGAGCATCATCCAAGCTTTTTGCCTAATCCTTTCTACGGGCTATCACAGTCCATTCCAGGATTCTTTTTAGTTCTCTATTCGAGACCTCAGCTTGCCCATTTGTCTGTGGATGGTATGGAGTTGCTACCTTGTGGCTAATTCCATATCGGACCATAGCAGAGTAAAGTTGTTTATTGCATAAATGAGTGCTTCCATCACTGATTACTGCTCTAAGGACACCAAATATACTGAAGATGTATTTCTGGAGGAACTTTATCACTATTTTTGTATCACTAGTGGGTGTTGCAATTGTCTCTACCCATTTAGATACATAGTCTACTGCCACCAGAATATAAGTGTGTGAGTATGAAGGTGGGAAAGGCCCCATGAAGTCAACACCCCATACGTCAAATAATTCAATCTCTAAGATCCCTATCTGAGGCATGGCGTAACCATGAGGCAGATTACCAGCTCTTTGTCAACTATCACAGTTCTGTACAAACTCTCGGGAGTCTTTATAGAGAGTAGGCCAGTAGAAGCCACATTGGAGGACTTTTGTGGCTGTCCGCTCACTTCCGAAATGTCCTCTGTATTGTGATCCATGGTAATGCCAAAGGATCCTCTGCGCTTCTTCTCTAGGTATGCACCTACGGATTAGTCCATCTGTGCATCTCTTAAAGAGATATGGTTCATCCCACAAGTAGTACTTTGCATCAGAAATTAATTTTTTCGTTTGCTGCCTGTTGTACTCTTTGGGTATGAACCTTACAGCCTTATAGTTTGCAATGTCTGCAAACCTTGGTACTTTCTGAATGGAAAAGAGTTGCTCATCCGAAAAAGTTTCAGAGATCTCAGTGATGGGGAGGGACACCCCTTCTACTGGTTCTATCCGGGACAGGTGATCTGCCACTTGGTTTTCGGTCCCTTTTCTGTCTCTTATTTCTATATCAAACTCTTGCAGAAGTAGCACCCACCTTATGAGCCTGGGTTTTGAATCCTGCTTTGTGAGTAGATATTTAAGAGCAGCATGGTCAGTGTACACAATCACCTTTGATCCTACCAAATAGGATTTGAACTTGTCAATGGCATAAACCACTGCAAGCAATTCCTTTTCTGTGGTTGTGTAATTCTTCTGTGCATCATTTAGGACACGGCTGGCATAATAAATGACATGCAGAAGTTTGTCATGCCTCTGTCCCAATACTGCACCATTAGCATGATCATTGACATCACACATCAGTTCGAATGGTAATGTCCAGTTTGGTGCAGAAATGACTGGTGCTGTAACCAGCTTGGCTTTCAGGGTCTCAAACGCCTGCTGACACTCTGTGTCAAATATAAATGGCGTGTCAGCAGCTAGCAGATTACTTAGAAGTTTTGCAATTTTTGAAAAATCCTTTATAAACCTCCTATAGAATCCTGCATGCCCTAGAAAGCTTCTGATTGCCTTAATATTGGCAGGTGGTGGTAATTTTTCAATTACCTCTACCTTAGCTTGATCTACCTCTATTCCTCTATTTGAGCTCTTGGGCCCAAGGACGATCCCTTCAGTCACCATAAAGTGACATTTTTCCCAATTCAAAACCAGGTTAGTCTCTTGGCACCTCTTTAGAACAAGAGTCAGGTGATCAAGATAGGAGCTGAATGAGTCTCCATATACTGAGAAATCATCCATGAAGACTTCCTGAAATTTCTCCACCATATCAGAGAAAATAGAGAGCATGCATCTCTGAAAGGTTGCAGGTGCATTACACAACCCAAATGGCATCTTTCTTTAGGCAAATACTCCAGATGGGCATGTGAATGCTGTTTTCTCTTGATTCTGGGGATCTACTGCAATTTGGTTGTAGCCTGAATAGCCATCCAAAAAGCAGTAATAATCATGACCTGCTAGTCTTTCTAGCATTTGGTCTACGAATGGTAAAGGAAAATGATCCTTTTTGGTGGCTGTATTGAGTCTTCTGTAGTCAATACACATGTGCCACCCTGTAACTGTTCTTGTGGGAACCAGTTCATTTTTCTCATTATGAACCACTGTCATGCCTCCCTTCTTGGGGATGACTTGGACAGGGCTCAATCAGGAGCTATCAGAAATTGGATAAATAATCATAACGTCTAGTAATTTAGTGACATCTTTATGCACCACTTCCTTCATGGCTGGATTCAGCCACCTTTGTGGTTGAACCACTGGCTTAGCATTATCCTCCAAGAGAATCTTGTGCATGCATCTGGCTGAGCTAATGCCCTTAAGATCACTTATGGACCACCCAAGAGCTGTCTTGTGTGTCTTTAGCACTTGAATCAGCGCTTCCTCTTCATATGGCTTTAAGGTAGAGCTTATGATCACAGGAAAAGTGTTGTTTTCTCCCAGAAATGAATATTTTAGGGATGGTGGCAGTGGTTTGAGCTCTGATTTGGGGAACTTTTCCTCTAATTGAGGAGTTTTCAGAGGTTCTTCTAATTCCTCTGACCCCTCCAGGTCAGGCTGCACATCTTTAAATATGTATTCTAGTTCTGATTCGAGACTCTCAGTCATATTGACTTCTTCCACCAGAGAGTCAATAAGATCCACTCTCATGCAGTCTTTTGGTGTGTCTGGATACTATATAACTTTGACAGCATTCAACTTAAACTCATCCTCATTGACTCTCAAGGTCACTTCCCTTTTTTGGACATCAATGAGGGTGCGTCCAGTTGCTAGGAATGGTCTTCCTAGAATGAGAGTTGCACTCTTGTGCTCCTCCATTTCCAGTACTACAAAGTCAGTGGGAAAGGCAAATGGCCCAACCTTGGCAATCATGTCCTCGATTATGCCTGATGGGTATTTAATGGAGCCATCAGCAACTTGAAGACAGATCCGGGTTGGTTTGATCTCTTCGGTCAAACCAAGCTTTCTGATAGTGGATACAGGGATTAGGTTTATACTTGTCCTAAGATCACATAGAGCTGTCTTCGTGCAAATCCCTTCTAATGTGCATGGTATCATAAAGCTTCCGGTATCCTTAAGCTTCTCTGGTAAGCTTTTTAGAATGACTGCACTGCATTCCTCAGTGTGAAAAACTTTTTCAGTTTCTCGCCAATTCTGCTTATGGCTTAAAATTTCTTTCATGAACTTAACATAAGAGGGTATTTGCTTAAGTGCTTCTGCAAATGGAGTATTTGTTTCAAGAGTCCTGAGATAGTCTACAAAGCGGGCAAATTACTTATCTTGCTCCGCTTGGCAGAGTTTTTGAGGAAAAGGTATTTTGGCTTTATATTCTTCAACCTTGGATGTTGCAGGTTTATTTCTTGCAGAAGAAGGCTGAGATGCCTTCTTGAGGGAGTCATCATCAGCACTTGTGGGTGTCTGATCCCTTATTGGCATTTGAACGCCAGGATTGGGCATTGGATTGGCATTTAACGCCAGATTCCTACCCTGTTCTGGCGTTTGAACGCTAGAGTTGAACATGGAATTGGCATTTGACGCCAACTTGTCACCCTTTTCTGGCATTTGGACGTGATGAGCGGATAATTTATACGCTTTTTGGCATTGTTTTTAGTATATTTTAGTTAGTTTTTAGTATACTTTTAGTAGTTTTTAGTTAAAATTCACTTTTCTGGACTTTACTATGAGTTTGTGTGTTTTTCTGTGATTTCAGGTATTTTCTGGCTGAAATTGAGGGTCCTGAGCAAAAATCTGATTCAGAGGCTGAAAAGGACTGTAGATGTTGTTGGATTCTGACCTCCCTGCACTCGAAGTAGATTTTCTGGAGCTACAGAAGCCCAATTGGCACGCTCTTAACGGCGTTGGAAAGTAGACATCCTGGGCTTTCCAGCAATGTATAATAGTCCATACTTTGCACGAGATTTGATGGCCCAAACCGGCGTTGCAAATCAGCTTCAGAATTCCCAGCGTTTAACGCTGGAACTGGCATAAAAATTGGAGTTAAACGCCCAAACTGGCACCAAAGCTGGCGTTTAACTCCAGAAAAAGTCTATACACATGAAAGCTTCAATGCTCAGCCCAAGCACACACCAAGTGGGCCC
>NC_029778.3:31174456-31175146 GCF_000817695.3 Arachis duranensis | reverse complement strand
TGATAATTATTGATATCCTGACTAAGAGTTACAAGATAACCATAGCTTGCTTCAAGCTGACAGTCTCTGTGGGATCGACCCTTACTCATGTAAGGTATTACTTGGACGACCCAGTGCACTTGCTGGTTAGTTGTGCGGAATTGCAAAAGTGTGATTGCAATTTCGTGTACCAAATTTTTGGCGCCGTTGCCGGGGATTGTTCGAGTTTGGACAACTGATGGCTTATCTTGTTGCTTAGATTAGGACTGTTTTATTTTTTGTTGGTTTAGAGTCTTTTAGTTGAGTCTAGTCTCATATTTTAAGTTTGGTGTCAATTGCATGCTTTTGTTTTCTTTTAATTTTTCGAATTTGCATGTCCTTAATCCCTTTTTGATCTTTAAAAATTCTAAGTTTGGTGTCTTCTTTTTGTTTCCCCTTGAGTTTTCAAAAATTTATGTCTGATTTTCTAAAAATTTTAAGTTTGGTGTCATTTTGTTGTTTCTCTCTTTCCTCATTTCAAAAAAATTTCAAATCTTTTTCAAAATAATTTTTAATCATATCTTTTCTGTTGCTAATTCCAAAATCTTTTTAACTAATTGATTTAGTTTTCAATTTGCTTTGATCTTATTTTCTTTTAGTTTTCGAAAATTTATTTTGTTTTCCTTTTGTTTTATTTTATTTTTTTCGGTCAATTCAAAGAAAAAAAATAAA
>NC_029778.3:31172157-31174270 GCF_000817695.3 Arachis duranensis | reverse complement strand
AAAGCAAGCAGCTTTGAGCTAAATCCTCAACTCATTATCATGGTGCAGCAAAATTGCCAGTATTCCGGTCTTCCACAGGAAGAACCTACTTAGTTTCTGGCACAGTTCTTACAAATTGCTGACACAGTGCGTGATAAAGAGGTGGATCAGGATGTCTACAGACTATTACTGTTTCCATTTGCTGTAAAAGATCAAGCTAAGAGGTGGCTGAATAACCAACCTACAGCAAGCATAAAGACATGGAAACAGTTATCAGACAAATTCCTGAATCAATTTTACCCTCCAAAGAGGATGACACAGCTAAGGCTGGACATCCAAGGCTTTAAACAAAAGGATAATGAATCCCTTTATAATGCCTGGGAGAGGTATAGAGGTATGCTAAGAAAATGCCCCGCTGAAATGTTTTCAGAGTGGGTACAGTTAGACATCTTCTACTATGGGCTTACAGAAAAAGCTCAGATGTCTTTAGACCACTCAGCTGGTGGATCTATACACATGAGACAATTGAAGAGGCTCAAGAGCTTATAGACACTGTTGCTAGAAATCAATATTTGTACTCTAGCAATGAGTTCTTTGCAAAAAAGGAAGTCATGGCAGCAGCCACTGATCCTAATCCTCAAGAACAGATGATTGAGCTTACTCAGCAATTACACCTGATGACAACACAGTTAGCAGAATTTAAAGAGATGCTCCAAGAAACTAAAATTGCTAACAAGAACATAGAATTACAGTTGAATCAGGCAAAACAACAGATATCTAAACAGATAACAGAAGAATGTCAAGCAGTTCAACTGAGGAGTGGGAAGACATTGAATAACACTGCTCAAAGTAGCAAAAAGCCAAATAAGGAACAATTGACAGAGGATAACCAAACTACTGTCCAAAATCCCTCTGAGGATAGTAAGAGCCCAGAGAGGAATACTTTTGGCGTTCAAACGCCAGAAAAAGGGGGAAAGCTGGCGTTAAACGCCCATCCCCTGTCCAGTTTTGGCGTTCAAACGCCAGAAAAGAGAGAGAAGTTGGCGTTAAACGCCCAATCTTCACCCAATCCTGGCGTTCAGACGCCAAGGGAGGATCAGACACCTGAGAGTGCTGACAGTAATCCCTCTAAAAAGGCTTCTTCAAGCACTTCTGTAAGGAATAAACCTGCAGCAACTAAGGTTGAAGAATATAAAGCCAAGATTCCTTATCCTCAAAAACTCCGCCAAGCGGAACAGGATAAGCAATTTGCCCGCTTTGCAGACTATCTAAGGACTCTTGAAATAAAGATTCCGTTTGCAGAGGCACTTGAGCAAATACCTTCTTATGCTAAGTTCATGAAAGAAATCTTAAGCCATAAAAAGGATTGGAGAGAGACTGAAAAAGTATTTCTCACTGAAGAATGCAGTGCAGTCATTCTAAAAAGCTTACCAGAAAAGCTTCAAGATCCAGGAAGCTTTATGATACCATGCACATTAGAAGGTGCTTGCACCAAGACAGCCCTGTGTGATCTTGGAGCAAGCATCAATCTAATACCTGCATCCACTATCAGAAAGCTTGGGTTGACTGAAGAAGTCAAGCCAACCCGGATATGCCTCCAACTTGCTGATGGATCCATTAAATATCCATCAGGCATAATAAAGGACATGATTGTCAAGGTTGGGCCATTTGCCTTTCCAACTGACTTTGTGGTGCTGGAAATGGAGGAGCACAAGAGTGCAACTCTCATTCTAGGAAGACCTTTCCTAGCAACTGGACAAACTCTCATTGATGTACAAAAAGGGGAAGTAACCTTGAGAGTCAATGATGATGAGTTCAAGTTGAATGCTGTAAAAGCTATGCAGCATCTAGACACACCAAATGACTGCATGGGCGCTGACATCATTGACTCTTTGGTGGAAGAGATCAATATGACTGAAAGTTTAGAATCAGAACTTGAGGGCATCTTCAAGGATGCTCAGCCTGATCAAGAAGAACCAGAGGAAACAAAGGAATTTTTGAAAATTCCTCAAGAGGAGGATAAGCCTTCCAAACCTGAACTCAAACCATTACCACCATCCCTGAAATATGCATTTCTGGGAAAGGGTGACACTTTTCCAATGATTATAAGCTCTGCTTTAAATTCACAGGAAGA
>NC_029778.3:31171062-31171358 GCF_000817695.3 Arachis duranensis | reverse complement strand
AAGAGTTTGATATAGAAATAAGAGACAGAAAAGGGACAGAGAACCAAGTAGCTGATCATCTGTCCCGAATAGAACCAGTAGCTGGGGCGTCCCTCCCTTCTACTGAGATCACTGAGACTTTCCCAGATGAGCAACTCTTTGCCATTCAGGAAGCTCCATGGTTTGCAGATATTACAAATTATAAAGCTGTGAGGTTCATACCCCAGGAGTACAGCAGAGTGCAAAGAAAGAAATTAATTTCAGATGCCAAGTACTACCTATGGGATGAGCCATATCTCTTTAAGAGATGTGCAGAT
>NC_029778.3:31169878-31170937 GCF_000817695.3 Arachis duranensis | reverse complement strand
GAACAGCCACTAAAGTCCTCCAATGTGGCTTCTACTGGCCTACTCTCTATAGAGATGCCCGAGAGTTTGTGCGTAACTGTGACAGCTGTCAAAGAGCTGGTAACTTGCCTCACGGATACGCCATGCCTCAACAAGGGATCTTAGAGATTGAGTTGTTTGATGTATGGGGGATTGACTTCATGGGTCCATTCCCACCATCATACTCAAACACTTACATTCTGGTGGCAGTGGACTACTGTATCTAAGTGGGTAGAAGCAATTGCTACACCCACTAATGATACCAAGACCGTGCTGAAATTCCTCCAGAAACACATCTTCAGCAGGTTTGGTGTTCCCAGAGTACTAATCAGTGACAGGGGCACTCATTTCTGCAATAAACAGCTATACTCTGCTATGGTCCGATATGGAATTAGCCACAAAGTGGCAACTCCGTATCATCCACAGATAAATCGGCAGGCTGAAGTTTCAAATAGAGAACTAAAACGAATCCTGGAACAGACTGTAAGTACCCGTAGAAGGGATTGGGCAAAAAGCTTGGATGATGCTCTGTGGGCATACAGAATAGCATTCAAGACTCCTATAAGGACCTGTGGGCATACAGAACAGCATTCAAGACTCCTATAGGAACCTCTCCATACCAACTGGTGTATGGGAAGGCCTGTCATCTGCCCGTGGAACTAGAACATAAAGCCTACTGGGCAACCAGGTTCCTAAACATGGATGCTCAGTTAGCTGGTGAAAAAAGATTGCTCCAGCTAAATGAGCTAGAGGAGTTCAGACTCAATGCCTTTGAAAATGCAAAAATTTATAAGGAAAAGGCAAAGAAGTGGCATGACAAGAAGTTGTCATCCTGAGTCTTTGAGCCAGGACAAAAAGTTCTGCTCTTCAACTCTAGGCTCAGACTATTCCCAGGAAAACTTAAATCCCGGTGGAGGGGTCCGTTTGTGATTACAGAAGTGTCATCATATGGATATGTTGAGCTTCAGGATACTGATTCTGACAAAAAGTTCATTGTTAATGGACAGAGAATCAAGCATTATCTTGAAGGCAATTTTGAGC
>NC_029778.3:31168067-31169801 GCF_000817695.3 Arachis duranensis | reverse complement strand
GTCCAGCTAAAGACAATAAAGAAGCGCTTGCTGGGAGGCAACCCAGTCATTAGCAGGTTATATGTTTTATTTCTACAAGGGACAAGTATCAAAAATGAAGGAATTCACTGAGTTACAGAAGGATTCAGTGCAAAAAGCAGAGAAAAAGAGCTTACTGGTGAAAAAATGCCAGTAAGGGGTACTTTGGGCGTTAAACGCCAGTAAAGGTGCCATTTTGGGCGTTAAACGCCAGAATGGGCACCATTCTGGGCGTTTAACGCCAGGTGTGCAGCATCCTGGGCGTTTAGCAAAACGCCCAGTGACAAAGAGAATTCTGGCGTTTAACGCCAGCCAGGGCACCTGGCTGGGCGTTAAACGCCCACAATGGCCAACAAATGGGCGTTAAACGCCAGAATGGATACCATTCTGGGCGTTTAACGCCAGAAAGGTGGGGGACTGAGATTTTGCTTCCCGATTAAAATTTTTTCAAACTTTCCTTTTTTGATCCATACTTTTCTACATAAACACATTTCAAACTTTCATCATTCACCTTCAAATTTTCAAAAACTAAAATCAATCCTCAAATCTCTCTCAAATCCATCCCAAATCTTCTTCAAAAACTCAAATTTCTCTCAAATTCTCTCCATATCTTCTCAAATTTCCTTCAAAATTTTCGAAATTTCTCCCCCCTCCCTTATAAATACACATTCGGCCACCCTATTTCCCCACACCATTCGAATTTGCTCTCCTCCTCTCTTTCCTCTTTCCTTTCTTTTGCTTGAGGACAAGCAAACCTCTAAGTTTGGTGTGCTTTTTCCGTGATCACTAAGCCAAGATTCATCAAGATCATGGCTCCTAAGGGAAAACAAACCAATTTAAGAGGAAAGAAAGAGAATAATCCAAAGAATCTTTGGAATCAAGAGAAGTTCTTAACCAAAGAACATGAAGACCATTATCACAAAATAATGGGTCTGAGGTCAGTGATCACGGAAGTTAAATTCGATCTGAAAGAAGATGAATATCCGGGGATCCAAGAGCAAATTCGAAACAGAGGATGGGAAGTTCTAACCAATCCTGAGATAAAGGTTGGGAGAAATATGGTTCAGGAATTCTACTCAAATCTGTGGCTGACAGATAAGCAGAGAATGACTGGAACTGCTTTCCATACTTACGGAACCATGGTCAGAGGGAAAGTTATCTACTTCCATTTGGACAAAATAAGAGAGATCTTCAAATTGCCTCAACTGCAAGATGATCCTGAATCCTTTAATAGGAGAATGGTGAGAGCAGATAAAGGGTTGGATCAAGTTCTAGAGGACATATGCCTCCCTGGAACTAAGTGGATAACCAATTCAAAAGGTGTCCCAAACCAACTCAAGAGGGGAGACCTCAAACCAATTGCAAGAGGTTGGCTAGATTTTATTGGGCATTCCATATTGCCCACTAGCAACCGTTCGGAGGTCACTATCAAGAGAGCAGTGATGATTCATTGCATTATGCTTGGAAAAGAAGTGGAGGTTCATCATCTGATTGCTTGTGAGATCTACACAATTGCAAATAAGAATTCCATTGAAGCCAAATTGGCTTACCCAAGCTTGATCTCTTTGCTCTGTAAAGAGGCTGGGGTAAAGATGGGAGTAGATGATTTCATACCCATTGAACATCCAATCACCAAGAAGTCAATGGAAGGACAAATGCAAGACAACTCTATCAAAAAGAGGGCGCAGGAGTTCCTCCCTGAATTTCCTGAAATTA
>NC_029778.3:31166670-31168017 GCF_000817695.3 Arachis duranensis | reverse complement strand
TACTAGTCTCATCTTATATCTATTTTTGAGTCTTGTTCTTAATTCATAATTAATAAAATTTGAAATTCATGTCTTAAAGCTATGAATGTCCTATGAATCCATCACCTCTCTTAAATAAAAAATTTTGCTTTAATCACAAAAGAACAAGAAGTACAGGATTTTGAATTTATCTTTGAAACTAGTTGAATTAGTTTGATGTGGTGACAATACTTTTTGTCTTCTGAATGAATGCTTGAACAGTGCATATGTCTTTTGAATTTGTTGTTTTAAGAATGTTAAAATTTTTGGCTCTTGAAAGAATAAGGAAAAAGAGAACTGTTATTGAAGATCTGAAAAATCATCAAATTGATTCTTGAAGCAAGAAAAAGCAGTGATTCAAAAAAAAACGAAAAAAAAGAGATAGAAGAAAAAGAAAGAAATAAAGTTGTGATCTAAGGCAAAAAGAGTGTGCTTAAGAACCCTGGACACCTCTAATTGGGGACTCTAGCAAAGCTGGGTCACAATTTGAAAAGGTTCACCCAAGTATGTGTCTGTGGCATGTATGTATCCAGTGGTAATACTGGAAGACAGAGTGCTATGGGGCACAGCCAAGACTCAGAAAGTAGCTATGTTCAAGAATCATCATACTTAACTAGGAGAATCAATAACACTATCTGAATTCTGAGTTCCTATAGATGCCAATCATTCTAAACTTCAAAGGATAAAGTGAGATGCCAAAACTGTTCAGAAGCAAAAAGCTACTAGTCCCGCTCATCTACTTGGAGCTAAGTTTCATTGATATTTTGGAGTCTATAGTATGTTCTCTTCTTTTTATCCTATTTGATTTTCAGTTGCTTGGGGACAAGCAACAATTTAAGTTTGGTGTTGTGATGAGCGGATAATTTATACGCTTTTTGGCATTGTTTTTAATATGTTTTTAGTATATTTTAGTTAGTTTTTAGTATACTTTTAGTAGTTTTTAGTTAAAATTCACTTTTCTGGACTTTACTATGAGTTTGTGTGTTTTTCTGTGATTGCAGGTATTTTCTGGCTGAAATTGAGGGTCCTGAGCAAAAATCTGATTCAGAGGCTGAAAAGGACTGTAGATGCTGTTGGATTCTGACCTCCCTGCACTCGAAGTGGATTTTCTGAAGCTGCAGAAACCCAATTGGCACGCTCTCAACGGCGTTGGAAAGTAGACATCCTGGGCTTTCCATCAATGTATAATAGTTCATACTTTGCCCGAGATTTGATGGCCCAAACCGGCATTGCAAATCAGCTTCAGAATTCCCAGCGTTTAACGCTGGAACTGGCATAAAAATTGGAGTTAAACGCCCAAACTGGCACCAAAGCTGGCGTTTAACTCCA
>NC_029778.3:31149121-31166459 GCF_000817695.3 Arachis duranensis | reverse complement strand
ATCCGGAAAGTCTAAACCTTGTCTGTGGTATTCCGAGTAGGATTCCGGGATTGAATGACTGTGACGTGCTTCAAACTTTAACTTGCTGGGCGTTAGTGACAGACGCAAAAGAATCACTGGATTCTATTCCAACCTGATTGAGAACCGACAGATGATTAGTCGTGCCGTGACAGGGTGCGTTGAACATTTTCACTGAGAGGATGGGAGGTAGCCATTGACAACGATGAAACCCTACATACAGCTTGCCATGGAAGGAGTCTTGCGTGCTTGAAGAAGAAGACAGTAGGAAAGCAGAGATTCAGAAGACAGAGCATCTCCAAAACCTCAACCTGTTCTCCATTACTGTAAAACAAGTATTTATTTCATGTTCTTTTACTTTTCACAATCAATCCTGATAATTATTGATATCCTGACTAAGAGTTACAAGATAACCATAGCTTGCTTCAAGCTGACAGTCTCTGTGGGATCGACCCTTACTCACGTAAGGTATTACTTGGACGACCCAGTGCACTTGCTGGTTAGTTGTGCAGAATTGCAAAAGTGTGATTGCAATTTCATGCACCAGGACGCCAGATCATTCCTCTCTGGGCTCTTACTATCCTCAAAGGGATTTTGGGTAATATTCTGTTCATCCTCTGTCAGCTGTTCTTTCCTTGGCTTTCTGCTGCTTTGAGTTGATGTATTTAATGTTTTTGCACTCCTTAATTGAACAGCTTGACATTCTTCTGTTATTTGTTTAGATAACTGTTGTCTTGTCTGGTCAAGTTGTGCTTCCATATTCTTTTTAGCATCCCGAGTATCTTGTAACATTTCTTTAAATTCTACTAACTATTTTGTCAAAGCAAGTAATTGTTGGTTGAGTTCAGCAACTTTTTCTGGAGGACCAAGGTCAGTAGATACTGCTTTAGCCTCTTCCTTCATAGAGGACTCGCTGCTCAAGTATAGACGCTGATTTCTAGCAACAGTATCTATAAGCTCTTGAGCCTCTTCAATTGTCTTTCTCATGTGTATAGATCCACCAGCTGAGTGATCTAGAGATATCTGAGCTTTTTCTGTAAGCCCATAGTAGAAGATGTCAACTGCACCCATTCTGAAAACATTTCAGAGGGGCATTTCCTTAGCATCTCTATGTACCTCTCCCAGGCGTTGTAAAGGGATTCATTATCCTCTTGTTTAAAGCCTTGGATGTCCAGCCTTAGCTATGTCATCCTCTTGGGAGGGAAATATTGATTCAGAAATTTTTCTGACATCTGTTTCCATGTCCTTATGTTGGCCTTAGGTTGATTATTTAACCACCTCTTAGCTTGGTCTTTTACAGCAAATGGAAACAGTAATAATTTGTAGACATCCTGGTCTACTTCCTTATCATGCACTGTGTCAGCAATCTGTAAGAACTGTGCTAGAAACTCAGTAGGTTCTTCCTGTGGAAGACCAGAATATTGGCAATTTTGCAGCACCATGATAATGAGCTGAGGATTCAACTCAAAACTACTGACTCCGATGGAGGGTATACAAATACAACTCCCATATGAAGCAGTAGCGGGGTGAGCATATGACCCCAGAGTCCTTCTGGACTATATGATTGAAAAGATATGATTGAAAAATAATTTAAAAAGATTTGATTTTGAAAATTGATGACTAATTTAATGCAAAACTTTCAAAAATTTGAGGAAAACACCAAGGAACACCAAACTTAAAAATTTTAAGATCAAAACACAAGAAAGATTCAAGAACATAAAAAGAACACCAAACTTAAAATTTTTAGAAAATCAAAAATAAATTTTCGAAAATCTAAATAAAAAAAACTAACAAGAAAACACCAAATTTTAAACATGCAACTAAACTCAAATAGAACAATCTAAAAGAAAAATAATATTTTTTTTGAAAAATTTTTGAAAAGAAAATAAAAGACTCTGACCCAAAAGACAAAATTTTCCTAATCTAAGAAACAAGGTGGACCGTCAGTTGTCCAAACTCGAACAATCCCCGGCAACGGCACCAAAAACTTGGTGCACAAAATTGCAATCACACTTGCAATTCCGCACAACTAACCAGCAAGTGCACTGGGTCGTCCAAGTAATACCTTACGTGAGTAAGGGTCGATCCCACGGAGATTGTCGGCCTGAAGCAAGCTATGGTTACCTTGTAACTCTTAGTCAGGAGATTATCAATGAAAAGGGTTTTGTTTGCAATAAAATAAAAGAGCATGAAATAAAAGGTACTTGTGATGCAATAATGGAGAACAGGTTGGAGTTTTGGAGATGCTCTGTCATCTGAATCTCTGCTTTCCTACTGTCTTCTTCTTCACACACGCAAGGCTCTTTCCATGGCAAGCTGTGTGTAGGGTGTCACCGTTGTCAATGGCTACTTCCCATCCTCTCAGTGAAAATGGTCCATGTGCGCTGTCACCGCACGGCTAATCATCTGTCGGTTCTCGATCATGTTGGAATAGAATCCAGTGATCTTTTTGCGTTTGTTACTACGCCCAACACTCGCGAGTTTGAAGCTCGTCACATTCATCCCTTCCCGGATCCTACTTGAAATACCACAGACAAGGTTTAGACTTTCTGGATCCTAGGAATGACCACCAATGATCCTAGCTTATACCACGAAGATTCCAATCTTTCGGAATGGAGGCTAAGAGATACATATTCAATCTAAGATAGAACGGCGGTGGTTGTCAGGCACGCGATCATAAGTTGAGAATGGTGATGAGTGTCACGGATCATCACATTCATCATGTTTAAGTGCGAATGAATATCTTAGAACGGAAGCAAGCGTGATTGAATAGAAAACAGTGGTAATTGCATTAATCCATCGAGACACAGCAGAGCTCCTCACCCCCAACCATGGGGTTTAGAGACTCATGCCGTAGAAGATACAAAGTCAAATGTAAAATGTCATGAGGTACCAAATAAATCTCTAAAAGTACTATTTATAATGAAACTAGCTACTAGGGTTTACAGAAATAGGTAAATGATGCAGAAATCCACTTCTAGGCCCACTTGGTGTGTGCTTGGGCTGAGCATTGAGCTTTACACGTGTAGAGGTCTATTTCTGGAGTTAAACGCCAACTTTTTTACCAGTTTGGACATATTAACTCCAACTTTTATGCCAGCTCTGGCGTTTTGACGCCAGAAAAGGGCAGAGAGTAGGCGTTTTGATGCCAGTTTACATCATCAAAACTCGCTCAAAGTATAAACTATTATATATTGCTGGAAAGCCCTGGATGTCTACTTTCCAATGCAGTTAAAAGCGCGCTGTTTGGAATTCTGGAGCTCCAGAAAATTAACTTTGAGTGCAGGGAGGTCAGAATCCAACAACATCTGTAGTTCTTCTTCAGCCTCTGAATCAGATTTTTGCTCAAGTCCTTCAATTTCAGCCCGAAAGTACCTGAAATAAAAAAAAACACACAAACTCATAGTAAAGTCTAGAAATATAATTTTTTCATAAAAACTAATAAAAGTATACTAAAAAGTGGCTAGATCCTACTAAAAACTATATGAAAATACCCCCAAAAAGCGTATAAAATATCCGCTCATCACTGCACTATATGGATTAGTGAGGGTTTTAGTTCAAAATTGTTTGCTTGAACCATGGGCCTCACTATGCTGCTTCCATAGCTATCAATGGTAGGTGTGGTATAATCACCAAAGGTCATTCTCACATTTTTGTTCTCCTCTATCATTCTCTCTTCTGCTTCTCTCCTAGCCCTTGATTTCTTCCTTAATTAAGCAAGTGTTATTTCTATTTCAGGATTAAAGAGTGTGAAATCTTCTCTCCCTTGCAAACAAAAACACATACACAAGAAAAGAAATAAAACGCACCATATGTAATAAAGAAGAAGAATAAAAAGAAATTTGAAAGATCTAATTTAGTGATTCAACAAAATGTGTGTCATCAAACACTTGATATGTTGAAACTTGATGGCACTACTCTTGCCAAGTGCACCAAATCGCTTCAAGTAATACCATAGTGAGTGGATATCATTTTCATGAGTATTAAATGATTGAGTAAGCAACTTCTAATCTAATCTTCTAATTAGATCAACAGAACCTTTGCAAGAGGATGGGTATGAATCTTGAAACAGTAAAGTAGAGTGTTTGGCGTGAATGAATGCGTATGAAATAGTTAGAGAAATAAACAGTGGATTGAGATGTTAAGGTTCACCAATTCCTTAGTCAATCAATTAAGAAAAAAGGTTAAGCACAATTCCGGTTTAACGTTGCACAACCTTTCAAAAGCTATCCCTAGTCAGTTTGAAAAATTATGAGAAAGAGTTTCAAGCTAATCCTGATATTAACTTTCCTAAGAGAATAAAGAGATCCAAAATAGAAGATTAATGACTCATGATAAATAGAAAAATAAACTAAAACTAAAGAATGAGATGTTGGATGATTGATGATAGATTCGTGAATCATCTCTTCCTTATTTATATCCTAAATCCTATACTAAAATTCAAATTCAAAAAATAAATATAATCTTTCGAAGGATAAGATAACTAAACCAACAAATCAACTCTAAACTAAAACCAAATCTTATCTTTCAAAATGAAGCTAACTATAACTAGTCATTCAAATCTGAAGAGTCTGTGTTGAATTAAAAATTCTTGGAAGAGAATTTTGGGCCTAGAGCTGAAGTTGAAGTCTGGGCACCTAACTTGATGACTTGATGTTTTGGGTGCTAGACTTGGGCATTTAGCGCTGGACACCAACACATTTTTTAACCTCTAGGAGGTAAAACAGTCTTCAAAGTTAGGCGCCAATCATGGGCGTTAGGTGCCCTTCTGTGGAATTGCTGGCACTAGGCACCAGGCTTCTGACATTGGGCGCTAGCCTTGAAATTGGGCTTTGGAAGCATGGGCGTTAGGTGCCCACTTTCTAGTGCCGTGTGCCAGCATTTGATTGTTTCACCAAAGGTGTGAGTGCCTTTTGGGCGCTAGGCTTTGGTTTCTTGGGTGCTGGGATTTGGTTCCTTAGATGCTGGATGCCTGGTTTTTATGAATCTTGGGAGTTTAGCGCCATGTTTTTCTGGGAGTTCATTTGGTGCCTTCCTTGTTTGCTTTTCATCACATTATTTTTTTAAAGAACAATCCTAAATGCACAATAATTCTAAAACAAATCTAAATATATGATTAGCTATGAAAACTTCATTTAAAACAAGGAAACTTCAAAATTAAACATAAGAAAACTACTAAAAAAGATATGTAAAAATTACTAAAGATGCCAAGGCATCAACATTCCTATTACTAAGACATTAATCAAAACTTCTCAGCTGAAAAAGGCAAATTATTTATCAAAAACTCAACAAATTAACAGAAAATAACTTATGCATCTTGATAATATAAAATTACCCAAAAATCGATTAAGTTTCTAATGTGCCAAAAATTAATGTGCTCGGGTATTGACAAGTGCACCAAATTGTTCAAGTAATACCACGGTGAATATCATTCCGACGAGAATTAACGGATTGAGACAAGAAACGTCTAATTGAATCTCTAATTAGATCAATCAAACCTTGGCAAGAGAATTGTGGATCTTAATGAAAAAAAAAAGAATGAATAAGAGTGGTGGACGAAATTGTGATTCCATTGTTATTGTATTTTGTAAAATTCATTGCTTTTTCAACTATGTGTGGACACAACTCCGTTCAACTTAACCAGCAAGTGTACTGGGTCATCCAAGTAATACCTTACGTGAGTAAGGGTTGATCCCACAGAGATTGTTGGTATGAAGCAAGCTATGGTCACCTTGTAAATCTCAGTTAAGTGGATTCATAGGGTCAAATATAATTGGATTAGATAATTTAAAAGATAAATAAAATAAAAAGGGATAGAATGGTCCAAATGCTCTGTCACAGCACGGCTAATCATCTGTCGGTTCTCAATCAGGTTGGAGTAGAATCCATTGATTCTTTTATGTTTGTCATCACGCCCAGCCTTCAGGAGTTTGAAGCTCGTCACAGTCATTCAATACCGGAATCCTACTCGGAATACCACAGACAAGGTTAGACTTTCCGAATTCCTGGGATCCTACTCGGAATACCACAGACAAGGTTTAGACTTTCCAGATCCCCATGAATGCCACCATCTATCTAGCTTATACCACGAAGATTCTGTTGGGGAATCTAAGAGATATGCGCCCGGCCTAAAGTAGAACGGAAGTGGTTGTCAGTCACGCGCGTTCATAGGTGAGAAAGATGATGAGTGTCATGGATCATCACATTCATCAAGTTGAAGTGCAACGTATATCTTGGAATAAGAATAAAAGAGAATTGAATAAAAAGTAATAGTAATTGTATTGAAACTTGAGGTACAGCAGAGCTCCACACCCTTAATCTATGGTGTGTAGAAACTCCACCGTTGAAAGTACATAAGTGAAAGGTTCAAGCATGGCCGAATGGCCAGCCCCCTAAAACGTGCTCAATGGCCTCCTAAGATGAAGAATAAAACAAAACTGAGACCAAAGAAGAAACGTGGTCAAAAGACCGAATGGTCAAAAGATGACTAATACACTAGTAAAAAGTCTTATTTATACTAAACTAGCTACTAGAGTTTACATGAGTAAGTAATTGATGCATAAATCCACATCCGGGGCCCACTTGGTGTATGTTTGGGCTGAGCTTGATCTATCCACGAGCTGAGGCTTTTCTTGGAGTTGAACGCCAAGTTATAACGTGTTTTGGGCGTTCAACTCCGGATCATGACTTGTTTCTGGCGTTTAACTCCAGACAGCAGCATGTACTTGGCGTTCAACGCCAAGTTACATCGTCAATTTCCGAATAAAGTATGGACTATTATATATTGCTGGAAAGCTCTAGATGTCTACTTTCTAACGCCTTTGAGAACGCGCCATTTGGAGTTCTGTAGCTCCAGAAAATTCATTTCGAGTGCAGGGAGGTCAGATTCCAACAGCATCAGTAGTCCTTTTGTCAGCCTTTTTCAGAGTCTTGCTCAAGTCCCTCAATTTCAGCCAGAAATTACCTGAAACCACAGAAAAATACACAAACTCATATTAAAGTCCAAAAATGTGAATTTAGCATAAAAACTAATGAAAATATCCCTAAAAGTAGCTTGAACTTACTAAAAACTACCTAAAAATAATGCCAAAAAGCGTATAAATTATCCGCTCATCAAAGAGAAAATTGATTTTGTTTAGATTATTAGGTGAGAAAAGGATTAGAGAATTAAGAAGTAATCTATGAATGAGAATGTTGAAGGCTTTGGAGATGTTTGATTCTTAGAAGAACAATGCTTATGCTTTCTTATTTCAACTCTTGCAAAAAAGCTTTTCACAGTAAATCATTGATAACTAAATTTCAATTCCTTGGTAATTCAATTTCTCTTTACTTAATTAATTGCCAATCTCTTGGTCAACTAATCAAGAGAAGTGGTGAAGAACGGTTTCGATTTTAAGCCACACAATATTCAAAAACTATACCTAGTTGAATTATATGTTAGGTATTCAAAGACTAGTTTTAAATAATTGAAGATCATGAGATGAGTTTCAAGCTAATTCTAAAACTAATTTTTCTAAAGTAATAACAAAATCCAAGACAGAATAATAATATTTTCTAATATCTCAAACCATTAGTGATGAAGAACGAAACTCAATCTTAAAAAGTAAAAAAGCATGAAATAAAAATAAATAAAACTAAAGAGAAGAGAGGAAGATGAAGGTATGAGATCTTGGATTGGGATACAAAGATCTCTGATCCCCCGGATGCCTCCCTCTGTGAACTATGTTCACTTATTTATATCCTACTTCTACCTAAAATTCAAATTCAAAACTAGATCTTATCTTATCTTTAGAAAGAATAAGATAACTAATAATAATAATTCAAATTCTAACTAAAACTAAAATCAAATCTTATCATTCTAGAAGAATTTAACAACAACTAATCACTTAAATTTGGAGAGATTGGGCTTAATTCAAAACTTTCTGGAAGGTGGACATTGCCTCGGCACAAGGTTTCATGCTTTTGGGTGCTAGGCTTGAGGCTTTGGGTGTTGGGCACCGAATTTGGATGCTGGGCTTCACATTTGGGCGTTGGGCACTGGTGGTTGGGCACTGAGCACCATGGTTGGGCACTGACGAAGAATATTTCCGTATGGTTAGGAATTTCACACAAAATAATTTCCGTTGATAGTATAGTTCCCAACCAACTAGCAATACTCAAATCAAATTTAAGAAGAGGGATTTGGTTGTCACAAGTTCAACCCCAATACAAGTTAACCGAAGTATTCAACCTCGGGTTGTCTCACGAAGAATGGGCAAACATTGCATTAACATTGGTTAGAAATTCGGGGTTGTAAATCATGATCACAAAGCTAAACTACTAAACTTATCATGCAAGAAAACTTAAAATGCAAGAAACTAAATCAAGTAACCAAGCCAAGAGAGCATATAATCTACTTCTAATTTAGAATTAAGCAATGAATTAAGGCTAGAACTAAACAAGCAAAATTTGGATTTTCAAATATGAATAATAAAAGGAACTCTTGGTTAAGCATGGGAATTGGGGTCTCTATCCTTGTCTACAACCATAATGTGCTAATTATGAGGAACCAAACTCACTAAGTCTACCTCCAAGAACCTTAAGTACGTAACATCTACTCCTAGGTTTGAGGTAGGTCAAGTGGCTTGATCAATTTCAACCCATAAGTCCCAACCAATCTACTAATTAGATTAGTAGTGGACTGGTGTCAATGGGTATCAACTTGACCACTAAGGGTTCTCCAATCAACAATTCAATGAGACCCAATGACTCAAAGTCACCTAATTCTCATAGCTTAGACCAAGAGTAAAGATAACTACTCCATAATCAAAGGAAACATTTCATCAAACACATGGAATACACTAACAAAAGACATATTCAATTTACAATTAAATTGGAATTTATGAGGACCCACTAACAATTATCCATAAAGAACAACTCAATTAACACTAATGATCATATAAAACATCAATGCACTCATAGAATTCAAGATCCATAATATTCATGAAATGGGTAGAAAATTGGAAAATAACAAGATAACATAATGCAACACAAGATCTAAGACAAATTATACTAGAGAATTCAAATTAAGTAATCATAACTAGCAATTAACAAAATCCAATCCAGAAATTCAATAATGGGAGATCAAATTCAAACTAGATTTAGAGAGGAATAACAATCCTTGGGTCTTTTCCCTTTAGAGTGTGCTTGGAATTGGGCTTGGAAAGCCTCAGAAATTGCCAGCCACGATTTCTTTAATGAGGTCATGTGCTGGTCGCAACGCGTACGCGCCAAGTACGCGTGCGTCGATGGGCTCCTCAATCCACGCGTAAGCGCATGGTGCGCGCGCGCGTTGATGGGCTTCTTCCAATGTACGCGAAAGTGTCAGTTGTGCACGCCGGTTCCCATCAGCACGCATCCACGCGTACGCGCAAGGCGCGCGTGCGCGTCGATGCCTAAATTCCAAAGCTCCAAAGCTCCATGTTTCCTCACTTGTGCATACTTCCTTTCCATCTTCTAGACCAATCTTGCCCTGTAAAATCTGAAATCACTTAACAAACGCATCACGGCATCGAGTGGTAATAGAAGAGATCAAAATATGGCAATTTTGGGTCAAATAAGCATGTTTTCAATCACAAGGTAAAATAAGGACGGAAACACAAAACCATACATTTTATGTGGATAAGTGCAGAAAGTATTGACAAAATTCCCTCAAATCAGCACAAGATAAACCACAAAATTGGGGGTTTATCAAACCTCCCCACTCTTAAACCAAGCATGTTCTCACGCTAAAAATAAAAAGACCAAAGGATATAGGAGAAAGAGGTTTATGACATGCAACTAATGCAAATGCATCTACCTACTCGGTCAAGGTGAATCTATCCTCCAAGAATATATGTGAATGTATAGGGCTAAGGTGACATGATAGTCCATGAATCTTACCAATTTAAACATTAAAACGAGGTGCATACAACTTGTGAGAGGAACGCTTGTGAAAGCCGAGAACGAGAAGTCGAGCATCGAACCCTCACCGGAAGTGTGTCCACTCTATTCGCTCAAGTGTATAGGGTTCATCACTCAATTCTCCCCTAATGATGCTTTCCAAGATTTATCTTTCATCTAACAATCAACAATTATTTAATGCATGCATATAATTATCATGAGGTCTTATTTTCGGTTGTAATGGGCTAGGGTAGGGGTAAAAATGCATGCATGGCCAAGTGAGTTTAAGATTTGTATCCTTGACTAGCTTAGACTCTTACCTAACACCTACAACAACCTGTGCGATTCTAATACGCAACCTAGCCACCCATTTTTCTCACACGCTCATGTATTTCCCTTTAGTTCACAACCCACATGCATTGGTGATCATTGGCTTCGCCTTGGGGTAATTTATCCCCTTTTTATTATTTCTTTTTCTATGTTTTTGTTTCTTTTGTTTTTCTATTTCTTTTTCTTTACATCCTTCTTTTCATTTCTTTTTGTTTTTCCTTGATTGTCCCCTTCTTTTTGGAGATTTTATGTACAAAGGTGCCAATGCATGCGGTCCAATCATTCAATACATGAGTATGTTCCCACTTCCCAAATTTTTTCATTATAATTACAAAAATCTGCCTTTACATCTACCCAAGTTCCCAAGTATTCCCTCCCATTTGAATAGTACACACCCTCACTTACCTAAGCTAATCAAGGATCCAAATTCAAGGACATTCATTGTTTTTCACTTAGGGGTGTTGATGTGCTAAATTGAAGAACAAAAGGGGTTTATCATAGGCTCAAAGTTGGTTAGTAATGGTAGATAAAAAGGTTAAGGCCATTTTGGAAAAGTGACTATTATAATGATGATCTCAATCATGTAAATGCATTCATACACAAAGTAAAGGATATATAGAATCAGACAAAGCAAGGATTGCAATCATAGGAAGAGAACAATTGCACACAAGAAGAAACATAAGTGGTTATAAGATGTAACCACACCATTGGGCTCAAATCTCACTAGCTTGTGTTCTTAACTCAACAATCATGTTCCGAAATACATTCCTCAAGCAAGTTGTCACAAAATTTTTTTTTTCAAAAATTGGTAGAATGTCCTAAAAACACATTTTCTTGAGAAGAAAGTTATTATCCTAACCAAGTAGCTCTATTATCATTCAAGAGGTATTTACAAGCAAAAACTAACTAACATGCAATGTCCTAACTAACCAAACAAAAGAAACTTCAAGTCCATGGGTGTTGAGAGGAAGAGATTATTACCCCATGGAGATCGGTCGAACGTCCTCCCCACACTTAAAATTTAGCACGGTCCTCCGTGCTACTAGCAATACGCAAAGGGTGATCGGGACCGAAACCCACACTATCCTCTCCATCAGTGCTATCGTCACTTGGGTTCCAAGTGGACGTGAATATTTTGGGTTCCTCCATAGATGGGGTAACACAACGCAAAAACTTCTTTATGTAAGAATATCGGTGTTGGTTCCGCCGTTCATATCTATCAATCCTCCTACGTAGATCCTCAATAAGTTGGTGAGTGGATCTTTGTGGTGGTGCGGATGAGGTGGAAAGAACAGTAGGCTGGAGGGCTATGTCAAGGCTTGGGGTGCCTATGGAAAGCTGTAAGTATTTCCCGCTTGGGACTATGTCGCCCCTATGCTGGAATTATAGCCTTCATGTCCGTGGTCTCCCAAGGAATACCCGCAGCAGCAACTAAGTCAGATACCAATATTGGAAATTGTAGATTACCCTTGTCATGGACTCTATCCATTACTTGTTGGATGAGGAGATGTATGTTCAGCGGCCTCTCCGTGAGAATACACCAAACAAGGAGGGCGACATCCGCCGTGAAGGACGACTTGTGGGTGTTAGGTATCCATAGTAAGATAGGATCTAGGCCCAAGCTCTTGCCTCCACAGTGAGGTAGCGTGCATCAATGCACTTGGGCCGCATCCGGAGTCGCCTCGGGTCCAAAATAAACCTGGCTCGGCAATGACTCGAAGAATCGAGGTCCAATAAAACCCAAATTCAATCTGCCGACGCAAGACTTCTTGGTAGCCATCCATATCCTCTGGCACCAGTAAAACATTAAGCACTTGCTGAATAGCCTCCTCCAAAACTGAAACTTGCTTCTTGCGCACATATACCGACTGAAGAGAAGGGAGGTGGTAATCGGTGTAGAACTCTACCGCCCATGAGAGGTTAGCCTCTTGTGGTTTTCTTAGTATAAACTCCCATCTTCGCCGCTCAATGCGGGGCAGAATACAATGAGCAATGTGATCTGGAGGGGTGAGTAGATACTCGGCATGATAGTTCCTCTCAACTATTGCAGGGAACACAAGTTCACAGAAGCGGTTGGGGAACCTTGTGGAATCCCTTGCCGGATTGCTCTTCTCTTTTTCATCAATAGGAGCGGATGTTTTTGCCTTCTTAGAAAGGGGTTTGGCTTCTAGTGTAGGGTGCGCCTTGGAGTTTGACTTTTGGGGTGCCCTTTTTGTGGCTGGTTTCCTTGACGCCTTCTCCTTGCCTTTCTTGGTGGCCATCCTATAAGGGAGAGGAAAAGGAAAAACATTAAACCCAAAGAATTAACTCATGGAAATACATGCAAGTGGGGAGTAGTGCCCAAAAGAATTTGTGTGCTTTGAAGACATTACAGTTGCACATGTGATCAAAACAACTATAGAAGCATGGTTCACAACACTTAGCATAGGATGCAAGAGTTAGTAAGACATGCAATAAGGCATGAGAAGAGTAAACTCAATCATCGACAAGAAAGAAGAAATTCATGGTAAGTGAGCATGAAGTTGTTGATCATGAAGTAACTAAGCTCAATGCACTTAAGAGAATGCAAATGTATGAAGAGGGATGATGAGCGGATAATTTATACGCTTTTTGGCATTATTTTTAGGTAGTTTTTAGTATGATCTAGTTACTTTTAGAGATGTTTTCATTAGTTTTTATGCTAAATTCACATTTCTGGACTTTACTATGAGTTTGTGTGTTTTTCTATGATTTCAGGTATTTTCTGGCTGAAATTGAGGGACCTGAGCAAAACTCTGATAAGAAGGCTGACAAAGGACTGCTGATGCTGTTGGAATCTGATCTCCCTGCACTCGAAATGGATTTTCTAGAGCTACAGAACTCTAAATGGTGCGCTCTCAACGGCGTTGGAAAGTAGACATCCAGAGCTTTCCATAAATATATAATAGTCCATACTTTATTTGAGATTTGACGACGTAAATTGGCGCTCAATGCCAGTTTCATGCTGCATTTTGGAGTCAACCGCCAAAACACGTCACGAACCAGAGTTGAACGCCCAAAACACGTTACAACTTGGCGTTCAACTTCAAGAGAAGCCTCAGCTCATGAATAGATTAAGCTCAGCCCAAGCACACACCAAGTGGGTCCTGGAAGTGGATTCATGCATCAATTACTTACTTCTGTAAACCCTAGTAGCTAGTTTAGTATAAATAGAACTTTTTACTAGTGTATTAGACATCTTTGGTCTCGGTTTTATTATTCATATTAGGAGACTATTGCTCACGTTTAGGGGCTGGCCATTCAGCCATGCCTGAACCTTCATCACTTATGTATTTTCAACGGTGGAGTTTCTACACACCATAGATTAAGGGTGTGGAGCTCTGCTGTACCCCATGTTTCAATTCAATTACTACTATTTTCTATTCAATTCGACTTATTCTTATTCTAAGATATTTGTTGCACTTCAACATGATGAATATGATGATCCGTGACACTCATCATCATTCTCACCTATGAACGCGTGACTGACAACTGCTTCCGTTCTACCTTAGACCGGGCGCATATCTCTTGGATTCCTTAATCAGAATCTTCGTGGTATAAGCTAGAATTGATGGCGGCATTCATGGGAATCTGGAAAGTCTAACCTTGTCTGTGGTATTCCGAGTTGGATTCCGGGATTGAATGACTATGATGAGCTTCAAACTCGCAATTGTTGGGCGTAATGACAATCGCAAAATAATCAAGGGATTCTATTCCAACATGATCGAGAACCGACAGATGATTAGCCGTGCTGTGACAGAGCATTTGGACCTTTTTCACTGAGAGGATGGGATGTAGCCATTGACAACGGTGATGCCCTACATACAGCTTGCCATGGAAAGGAATAAGAAGGATTGAAAGAAGGCAGCAGGAAAGCAAAGATCCAACAGGGACAAGCATCTCCAGACACTTATCTGAAATTCCCACAATTGAATTACATGTGTAACTCTATCTTTATTTTCTGCTTATTTATTATTAATATTCGAAAACTACATAACATTTATTATCCGCCTAACTGAGATTTACAAGATGACCATAGTTTGCTTCATACCAACAATCTCCGTGGGATCGACCCTAACTCACGTAAGGTATTACTTGGACGACCCAGTGCACTTGCTGGTTAGTTGTGCGGAGTTGTGACTAAGTGTGATTCATGTTTGAGAGTGCTACCAAGTTTTTGGCGCCATTGTTGATGATCACAATTTTTTGCACCAAGTTTTTGGCGCCGTTGCCGGGGATTGTTCGAGTGTGGACAACTGACGGTTCGTCTTGTTGCTCAGATTAAGTAATTTTCTTTTTATTTTTCTTTTCAAAAAGTTTTCAAAAATATTTTTCAAAATTTTTTTTGTTTTCGAAAAATTATTCAAAATCTTTAAGAATGAATTCTAGTGTTTCATAAAGTATGTTGTAGCTTTGCTGGCTGTAAAGCCATGTCTAACTCAATTGGATTGAGGCTTCAAAACCATCAGCATAGAGGCAAGTTAATTGGAATATCAGTTGTTACATGCCTGATTTATATCTTCTAAAGCTGGCTGGCTATTAAGCCATGCCCAACCCTTGGATTGGAGCTTTAGGCTAATATTGAAAGATTCCTGGAATTCTTATTAAAAATTTTGGATTTCTTATTTTCTTTTTTTCTATATGTTTTTCGAAAAAATAAAAAAAATCCAAAAAAATCATAAAATCATAAAAAACCAAAAATATTTTGTGTTTCTTGTTTGAGTCTTGAGTCAATTTTTAAGTTTGGTGTCAATTGCATGTTTTTAAAAATTTATGCATTATTTTTCGAAAATTCATGCATTCATGGTCTTCTTCATGATCTTCAAGTTGTTCTTGCTAAGTCTTCTTGTTTGATCTTGATGTTTTCTTGTTTTGTGTCTTTTATTATTTTTCATATGCATTTTTGCATTCATAGTGTCCATGCATTAAAGATTTCTAAGTTTGGTGTCTTGCATGTTTTCTTTGCATCAAAAATTTTTCAGAAGTATGTTCTTGATGTTCATCATGATCTTCAAAGTGTTCTTGGTGTTCATTTTGACATTTATAGTATTCTTGCATGCATCATGTGTTTTGATCCAAAATCTTCATGTTTTGGGTCATTTTTATGTTTTTTTCTCTCATCATTAAAAATTCAAAAAAAATATCTTTTCCGTATTTCTCTCAAAAATTTGAAATTTTGGGTTGACTTGGTCAAAATTTTTTAAAATAAGTTGTTTTCTTGTTAGTCAAGTCAAAATTTCAATTTTAAATATCTTATATTTTCAAAACTTTTTCAAAACTCAAATCTTTTTCTTTTTTTTTATATATTTTCAAAAATTTCTTTTAAATTGATTTTCAAAATCTTTTTTTTTCTTTATTTCATAATTTTCGAAATTACACTAACAATTAATGTGATTGATTCAAAAATTTGAAGTTTGTTACTTTTTTGTTAAGAAAGGCTCAATCTTTAAATTCTAGAATCATATCTTTTAGTTTCTTGTTAGTTAAGTAATTAATTTTAATTTTAAAAATTAAATCTTTTTCAACTATATCTTTTTATCATATCTTTTTATCATATCTTTTATATCATATCTTTTTCAAAATTTTATCTTTTTCAAAAAAAATTTGATTTCAAAATATCTTATCTTATCTTCTTATCTTCTTATCTTTTCAAATTTAATTTTCAAATCTTTTTCAACTAACTATTTGACTTTTTGTTTGTTTCTTATCTTTTTCAAAACCACCTAACAACTTTTCTCTCTCTAATTTTCAAAAATACCTCCCTCTTTTTCAAAATTTTTTTTAATTAATTAATTGTTTTAAATTTTAATTTTAATTTTATTTCTTATCTTTATTTTTCGAAAATCATTTAACTCCTTTTTAAAATTTATTTTCAAAAATTTTTCCCTCTCTCATATTATTCTATTTACTCATTCATTTACTAACACTTCTCTTCATCTCAAATCACGACCCTTATCCTCACCCTTGTGTTTGGATTCTCATTTCTTTATCCCCTTTCTTCTTCTTCTAATAATAAGGAACCTTTTTACTGTGACATAGAGGATCCCTCTTCTTTTTCTGTTCTCTTCTCTTTCATATGAGCAGGAACAAGGAAAAAGGCATTCTTGTTGAAGCTGATCCAGAACCTGAAAGGACTCTGAAAAGGAAACTAAGAGAAGCTAAATTACAACAATCCAGAGACAACCTTGCTGAAATTTTTGAACAAGAAAATAAGATGGCAGCCGAACCCAATAACAATAATGCAAGAAGGATGCTTGGTGATTATACTACACCGACTTCCAAGTTTGATGGAAGAAGCATCTCAATTCCTGCCATTGGAGCAAACAATTTTGAGCTAAAACCTCAACTAGTTGCTCTAATATAACAGAACTGCAAGTTCCATAGACCTCCATCAGAAGATTCCTACTAGTTTTTAACTGAGTTCTTGCAGATCTGTGAGACTGTTAAGACTAATGGAGTAGATCCTGAAGTCTACAGGCTCATGCTTTTCCCTTTTGCTGTAAGAGACAGAGCTAAAGCATGGTTGAACTCTCAACCTAAAGATAGCTTGGACTCCTGGGATAAGTTGGTCACGGCCTTCTTGGCTAAGTTCTTTCCTCCTCAAAAGCTGACCAAGCTTAGAGTGGATGTTCAGACCTTCAAATAAAAGATGGTTAATCCCTCTATGAAGCTTGGGAAAGATACAAACAGATGACCAAAATATGTCCTTCTGACATGTTTTCAGAATGGACTATGATAGATATATTCTATTATGGTCTATCTGAGTTCCCTAAGATGTCATTGGACCAATCTGCAGGTGGATCCATTCACCTAAAGAAAACTCCTGCAGAAGCTCAAGAACTTATTGATATGGTTGCAAATAACCAGTTTATGTACACTTTTGAGAGAAATTCCGTGAATAATGGGACGCCTCAAAGGAAGGGAGTTCTTGAAATTGATGCTCTGAATGCCATTTTGGCTCAGAACAAAATGTTGACTCAGCAAGTCAACATGATTTCTCAAAGTCTGAATGGATGGCAAAATGCATCCAACAGTACTAAAGAGGCATCTT
>NC_029778.3:31148433-31149058 GCF_000817695.3 Arachis duranensis | reverse complement strand
TGGGTGAACCTTATGGAAACACCTATAATTCATCATGGAGAAATCATCCAAATTTCTCATGGAAGGATCAACAAAAGCCTCAACAAGGCTTTAATAATGGTGAAAGAAATAGGCTCAGCAATATCAAGCCTTATCCATCATCTTCTCAGCAACAGACATAGAATTATGAATAGAGTTCCTCTAAATTAGCAAATTTAGTCTCTAATCTGTTTAAGGCCACTTTAAGTTACATGAGTGAAACAAGGTCCTCCATCAGAAATCTGGAGGCACAAGTGGGCCAGCTGAGTAAGAAAATCACTGAAACTCCTCCTAGTACTCTCCCAAGCAATACTGAAGAAAATCCAAAAAGAGAGTGCATGGCCATTGATATAATCAATATGGCCGAACCTAGAAAGGAAGGAGAGGACGTGAATCCCAATGAGGAAGACCTCATGGGACGTCTCTCAAGCAAGAAGGCATTCCCTATGGAGGACCTAAAGAAATCTGAGGCTCATATAGAGACCATAGAGATCCCATTAAACCTCCTTCTGCCATTCATAAGCTCTGAAGACTATTCTTCCTCTGAAGAAGATGAAAATGTAACTGGAGAGCAAGTTGCTCAATATCTAGGAGCCATCATGAAGCT
>NC_029778.3:31146297-31148306 GCF_000817695.3 Arachis duranensis | reverse complement strand
GACAAGATCCTGGAAAATTCGTAATACCCTGTACCATAGGCACCATGACCTTTGAGAAAGCTCTGTGTGACCTAGGGTCAGCATAAATCTTATGCCACTCTCTGTAATGGAGAAGCTGGGGATCATTGAGGTACAGCCTGCCTTATTCACATTACATATGGCAGACAAGTCAGTAAGACAAGCTTATGGATTGGTAGAGGACGTGTTGGTAAAGGTTGAAGGCCTTTACATTCCTGTTGATTTCATAATCTTAGACACTAGGAAGGAGGAGGATGAATGCATCATCCTTGGAAGACCTTTCCTAGCCACAGCAGGAGCTCTGATAGATGTTAACAGAGGAGAATTAGTCCTTCAATTGAATGGGGACTACCTTGTGTTTAAGGCTCAAGGATCTTCTTCTTTAACAATGGAGAGGAAGCATGAAAAGCTTCTCTCAGTACAGAGTCAAACAAAGCCCCCACAATCAAACTCTAAGTTTGGTGTTGATGGTGTTGGGAGGCCACAACCAAACTCTAAGTTTGGTGTTGACTCCCCACAACCAAACTTTAAGTTTGGTGTTGGGACTATACAACATTGACCTGATCACCTGTGAGGCTCCATGAGAGCCCACTGTCAAGCTATTGACATTAAAGAAGCGCTTATTGGGAGGCAACCCAATTTTTATTTATCTAATTTTATTTTATTTTCATTGTTCTTTTATGTTTTATTAGGTTAATGATCATGTTAAGTTAAGAAAAAAAATATTAAAATTAAAAACAGAATCAAAAACAGCAGAAGAAAAATACACCCTGGAGGAAGGACTTACTAGCGTTTAAACGCCAGTAAGGAGCATCTGGCTGGCGTTCAACGCCAGAACAGAGCATGGATCTGGCGCTGAACGCCAGAAACAAGCAACATCCCGGCATTCAAACGCCAGGAATGCACCCTGAGGAGAGCTGGCGCTGAACGCCAGAAACAAGCATGGAACTGGCGTTCAACGCCAGAAACATGCTACACATGGGCGTTGAACGCCCAGAACATGCATCACTTCGGCGTTTAAATTCCAGAATTGCATGGAAAGGCATTTTACATGCCTAATTGGTGCAGGGATGTAAATCCTTGACACCTCAGGATTTGTGGACCCCACAGGATCATCTCAGGATCTGTGGATCCCACAGGATCCCTACCTACCATATTCTCCCCTCTTCTCAACATTCATTCTCTCTTTCCAATAAACACTCTTCCCTAAAACCCTTCACCAATCACCTCAATTCCTCTTCCCAATTACCCCCTTCACCACTCACATCCATCCACTCTTCCCCACAAACCCCACCTACCTTTAAAATTCAAATTTATTTCCCACCCAAACCCACCCTAAATAGCCGAACCTACCCCCTCTCCCCTCCCTATATAAACCCCTCCATTCTCCTTAATTTTCACACAACACAACCCCCTCTTCTACACCTTGGCCGAATACACCTCCCCCTCACTCTCCTCCATATTTTCTCTTCTTCTTCTTCTTTTCTTTCTTCTCTTGCTCGAGGGCAAGCAATATTTTAAGTTTGGTGTGGTAAAAGCATAGCTTTTTGTTTTTCCATTACCATTGATGGCACCTAAGACCGGAGAAACCTCTAGAAAAGAGAAAGGAAAGACAAAAGCTTCCACCTCCGAGTCATGGGAGATGGAAAGATTCATCTCCAAAGCCCATCAAGACCACTTCTATGATGTTGTGGCCAAGAAGAAGGTGATTCCCAAGGTCCCTTTCAAGCTCAAGAGAAATGAGTATCCGGAGATCCGACATGAGATCCGAACAAGAGGTTGGGAAGTCCTAACCAACCCCATGCAACAAGTCAGAATCTTAATGGTTCAAGAGTTTTATGCGAATGCATGGATCACTAGGAACCATGATCAAAGTAAGAACCCGAACCCAAAGAATTATCTTACAATGGTTCGGGGGAAATACTTAGATTTTAGTCCGGAAAATGTGAGGTTGGCGTTCAACTTGCCCATGATGCAAGGAGATGAACGCC
>NC_029778.3:31144935-31146139 GCF_000817695.3 Arachis duranensis | reverse complement strand
GCAAGCCGGTTCAACTAAGAAGACTGGACCTCAAGCCTGTGGCTAGAGGATGGTTGGAGTTCATCCAACGCTCCCTCATCCGCACTAACAACCGATCCGAAGTTACTATGGATCGGGCCATCATGATTCATAGCATCATGAATGGAGAGGAAGTAGAAGTTCATGATGTCATCTCCCATGAATTCTACAAAATAGCCGATAAGTCCTCTACTTTGGCAAGGCTAGCTTTTCCTCATCTTATTTGCCATCTATGTTACTCAGCTGGAGTTATCATAGAAGGAGACATCCTCATTGAAGAGGACAAGCCCATCACTAAGAAAAGGATGGAGCAAACAAGAGAGCCCACTCATGGAACCCAAGAGACGCATGAGGAAGCTCATCACCAAGAAATCCCGGAGATGCCTCAAGGGATGCACTTTCCTCCCAACAACTATTGGGAACAACTCAACACTTCCGTCGAAGATTTGAGTTATAATGTGGATCAATTAAGGGTGGAACATCAAGAGCACTCCATCATTCTCCATGAAATTAGAGAAGATCAAAGAGCAATGAGGGAGGAGCAACAAAAGCAAGAAAGAGACATAGAAGAGCTTAAGGACATCATTAGTCCTTCAAGAAGAAGATGCCACTAAGGTGGACTCATTCCTTGTTCTTATTTTTTTCCGTTGTTCAGTTTTTATGTTATATATTTATCTATGTTTTGTGTCTCCACTTCATGATCATTAGTTGTTAGTAACTATGTCTTAAAGCTATGAATAATTCCATTAATCCTTCACCTCTCTTAAATGAAAAATGTTTCTAATTCAAAAGAACAAGAAGTACATGAATTTCGAATTTATCCTTGAATTTAGTTTAATTATATTGATGTGGTGACAATACATTTTGGTCTCTGAATGAATGCTTGAACAGTGCATATTTTTTATCTTGTTATTTATGAATGTTAAAATTATTGGCTCTTGAAAGAATGATGAATAAGAGAAATGTTATTGATAATATGAAAAATCATAAAATTGATTCTTGAAGCAAGAAAAAGCAGTGAAAAACAAAAGCTTGCGAAAAAAAATGGCGAAAAAAAAGAAAGAAAAAGAAAAAGAAAGCAGAAAAAGCCAATAGCCCTTAAAACCAAAAGGCAAGGGTAAAAAGGATCCAAGGCTTTGAGCATCAATGGATAGGAGGGCCCAAGGAAATAAAATCCAGGCCTAAG
>NC_029778.3:31142411-31144920 GCF_000817695.3 Arachis duranensis | reverse complement strand
TGTGTTCAAGAATCAACAAACTTAACTAGGAGAATCAATAACACTATCTGAAATTCTAAGTTCCTATAGAAGCCAATCATTCTAAACTTCAAAGGAAAAAGTGAGATGCCAAAACTGTTCAGAAGCAAAAAGCTACAAATCCCGCTCATCTAATTAGAATTGATATTCATTGATATTTTTGAATTTATAGTATATTCTCTTCTTTTTATCCTAATTGATTTTCAGTTGCTTGGGGACAAGCAACAATTTAAGTTTGGTGTTGTGATGAGCAGATAATTTATACGCTTTTTGGCATTGTTTTTAGGTAGTTTTTAGTATGATCTAGTTACTTCTAGAGATGTTTTCATTAGTTTTTATGCTAAATTCACATTTCTGGACTTTACTATGAGTTTGTGTGTTTTTTTGTGATTTCAGGTATTTTCTGGCTGAAATTGAGGGACCTGAGCAAAACTCTGATAAGAAGGCTGACAAAGGACTGCTGATGCTATTGGAATCTGACCTCCTTGCACTCAAAATGGATTTTTTGGAGCTACAGAACTCCAAATGGCGCGCTCTCAACAGTGTTGGAAAGTAGACACCCAGATCTTTCCAGCAATATATAATAGTTCATACTTTATTCGAGATTTAACGACGTAAATTGGCGCTCAACGCCAGTTCCATGCTGCATTCTGGAGACAAATGCCAGAAACACGTCACGAACCAAAGTTGAACGCCCAAAACATGTTACAACTTGGCGTTCAACTCCAAGAGAAGCCTCAGCTCGTGGATAGATCAAGCTCAGCCCAAGCACACACCAAGTGGGCCCCGGAAGTGGATTTATGCATCACTTACTTACTTCTGTAAACCCTAGTAGCTAGTTTAGTATAAATAGAACTTTTTACTAGTGTATTAGACATCTTTGGTCTCGGTTTTATTATTCATCTTAGGAGACTATTGATCACGTTTGGGGGCTGGCCATTCGGCCATGCCTAAACCTTCATCACTTATGTATTTTCAACGGTGGAGTTTCTACACACCATAGATTAAGGATGTGGAGCTCTGCTGTACCCCAAGTATTAATGAAATTCTATCTTCTTTTATTCAAATCTCTCTTATTCTTATTCCAAGATATTCATTCGTACCCAAGAACATGATGAATGTGATGATAAGTAACCCTCATTATCATTCTCACTTATGAACGCACGTGATTGACAACCACTTCCGTTCTACATGCAACAGAGCACTTCCGTTCTACCTTAGACCGGGCGCATATCTCTTGGATTCCTTAATCAGAATCTTCGTGGTATAAACTAGAATTGATGGTGGCATTAATGGGAATCTAGAAAGTCTAACCTTGTCTGTGGTATTCCGAGTAGGATTCCGGGATTGAATGACTGTGACGAGCTTCAAACTCGCAATTGTTGGGCGTGATGAGAAACGCAAAAGAATCAAGGGATTCTATTCCAACATGATCGAGAATCGACAGATGATTAGCCGTGCTGTGACAGAGCATTTGGACCTTTTTCACTGAGAGGATGGGATGTAGCCATTGACAACGGTGATGCCCTACATATAGCTTGCCATGGAAAGGAATAAGAAGGATTGAAGGAAGGCAGTAGGAAAGCAGAGATCCAACAGGGACAAGCATCTCCAGACACTTATCTGAAATTTCCACCATTGAATTACGTGAGTAACTCTATCTTTATTTTCTACTTATTTATTATTAATATTCAAAAATTACATAACATTTATTATCCGCCTAACTGAGATTTACAAGATGACTATAGCTTGCTTCATTCCAACAATCTCCGTGGGATCGACCCTTACTCACGTAAAGTATTACTTGGACGACCCAGTACACTTGCTGGTTAGTTGTGCGGAGTTGCGACTAAGTGTGATTCACGTTTGAGAGCGCTACCAAGTTTTTGGCGCCATTGTTGATGATCACAATTTCGTGCACCAAGGGAACACCAAATTGCAAGTGCAAGATCAAAACAAACCAAAATGGCATAAAGGTATTTTCTCGAACACTTGGTGTGCAATAATCAAGCAATGAGAAAAGTTTAAGAACTCAAACAAATAGAGCCCCAAAATGAAAGACCAACAACAACACAACACCACATGCTTACAAAGACATCAGAAATAACAAAAGAATCAATTAAAGCAAGATAAAACTCAAGTTAACTGGTGCGCGAAATTGTGATCATCAATGGCGCCATCAACATGGTACGCTCATTGCAATCTCAACTCTTTATCACAACTTCGCACAACTAACCAGCAAGTGTACTGGGTCGTCCAAGTAATAAACCTTACGCGAGTAAGGGTCGATCCCACAGAGATTGTTGGTATGAAGCAAGCTATGGTCACCTTGTAAATCTTAGTCAGGCAAACTCAAAGGGATATGGATGATATACGAATAAAACATAAAGATAAAGATAGAGATACTTATGTAATTCATTGGTGGGAATTTCAGATAAGCGTATGAAGATGCTTGTCCCTTCCGTCTCTCTGCTTTCCTACTGTCTTCATC
>NC_029778.3:31138993-31139327 GCF_000817695.3 Arachis duranensis | reverse complement strand
AAAAAGCAATGCTTTTACCACACCAAACTTAAAAGGTTTGCTCGTCCTCGAGCAAAAGAAGAAAGAAGAGAGTAGAAGAAGAAGAAATGAGAGAGAAGGGAATGGCTTTGTGGTTCGGCCAAAAGGGGGAGAAGTAGTGTTTATGATGTGTGAAAATGAAGGAGTGAAGGAGGGTTTATATAGGAGTGGGGTGCGGTGATGGTTCGGTCATGTATGGGAGGGTTTGGGTGGGAAGGTGGTTTGAATTTGAATGGTGAGGTAGGTGGGGTTTTATGAAGGATGGATGTGAGTGGTGAAGAGAAAGATGGGATTTGATAGGTGAAGGGTTTTTTGG
>NC_029778.3:31136525-31138954 GCF_000817695.3 Arachis duranensis | reverse complement strand
TTTTGGGGAAGAGGTGTTGAGGTGATTGGTGAATGGGTGAAGAAGAGAGAGAGTGGTAGGGTAGGTGGGGATCCTGTGGGGTCCACAGATCCTGAGGTGTCAAGGAAAAGTCATCCCTGCACCAAGTGGCAAGCAAAAATGCGTTTTTAGCCAATTCTGGCGTTAAACGCCGGGCTGGTGCCCATTTCTGGCGTTTAACGCCAGCTTCTTGCCCTTTTCTGGCGTTTAACGCCAGTCTGGTGCCCCTTTCTGGCATTAAACACCCAGAATGGTGCCCTGGCGTTTAACGCCAGTCTGGTGCCCCTTTCTGGCGTTAAACGCCCAGAATGGTGCCAGACTGGGCGTTAAACGCCCAACAGCTAACCTTACTGGCGTTTAAACGCCAGTAGGTGCGTCCTCCAGGGTGTGCTATTCTTCTTCCTGTTTTTCATTCTGTTTTTGCTTTTTTCATTGATTTTGTGACTTCTCATGATCATCAACCTACAAAAAACAGAAAATAACAAAGAAAAATATATAAAATATAGCATTGGGTTGCCTCCCAACAAGCGCTTCTTTAATGTCATTAGCTTGACAGAGGACTCTCATGGAGCCTCAGAACTGCTCAGAGCTATGTTGGAACCTCCCAACACCAAACTTAGAGTTTGAATGTGAGGGTTCAACACCAAACTTAGAGTTTGGTTGTGGCCTCCCAACACCAAACTTAGATTTTAACTGTGGGGGCTTTGTTTGACTCTGTACTGAGAGAAGTTCTACATGCTTACTCTCCCTTGTTACAGAAGGATAGCCGTGTGCCTTAAACAAAAGGTAGTCCCCATTCAATTGAAGGACTAATTCTCCTCTGTGGATTCTTCATTCACTTGAATGATCAACTCTCCTCTATCAACATCAATCACAGCCTTTGCTGTGGCTAGGAAGGGTCTGCCCAGGATGATGGATTCATCCATGCACATCCCAGTCTCTAGGACTATGAAATCAGCAGGGATGTAATGGTCTTCAACTTTTACCAGAACATCCTCCACAAGTCCATAAGCTTGTTTTCTTGAGTTGTCTGCCATCTCTAGTGAGATTTTTGCAGTTTGCACCTCAAAGATCCCTAGCTTCTCCATTACAGAGAGAGGCATGAGGTTTACACTTGACCCTAGGTCACACAAGGCCTTCTTGAAGGTCATGGTGCATATGGTACAAGGTAATGAAAACTTCCCAGGATCCTGTCTCTTTTGAGGTAATTTCTGCCTAGACAAGTTATCCAGTTCTTTGGTGAGCAAAGGGGGTTCATCTTCCCAAGCCTTATTTCCAAATAACTTGTCATTTAGCTTCATGATTGCTCCAAGGTATTTAGCAACTTGCTCTTCAGTGACATACTCATCCTCTTCAGAGGAGGAGTACTCATCAGTGCTCATGAATGGCAGAAGTAAGTCCAATGGAATCTCTATGGTCTCATTTTGAGCCTCAGATTCCCATGGTTCCTCATGAGGGAACTCATTGGAGGCCAGTGGACGTCCATTGAGGTCCTCCTCAGTGGCGTTCACTGCCTCTCCTTCCTCCTAAAATTCGGCCATGTTGATGGCCTTGCACTCTCTTTTTGGATTTTCTTCTGTATTGCTTGGAAGAGTACTAGGAGGGAGTTCAGTAATTTTCTTGCTCAGCTGACCCACTTGTGCCTCCAAATTTCTAATGGAGGCCCTTGTTTCAGTTATGAAACTTTGAGTGGTTTTGATTAGATCAGAGACCATGGTTGCTAAGTCAGAGGTGTTCTGCTTAGAACTCTCTGTCCGTTGCTGAGAAGATGATGGAAAAGGCTTGCTATTGCTAAACCTGTTTCTTCCACCATTATTGTTGTTGAAACCTTGTTGAGGTCTCTGTTGATCCTTCCATGAGAGATTTGGATGATTTCTCCATGAATGATTATAGGTGTTTCCATAGGGTTCTCCTATGTAATTCACCTCTTCCATTGAAGGGTTCTCAGGATCATAAGCTTCTTCTTCAGATGAAGCTTCCTTAGTACTGCCTGATGCATTTTGCATTCCAGACAGACTTTGAGAAATCATATTGACTTGTTGAGTCAATATTTTGTTCTGAGCCAATATGGCATTCAGAGTGTCAATCTCAAGAACTCCTTTCTTCTGACTAGCCCCATTGTTCACAGGATTCCTTTCAGAAGTGTACATGAATTGGTTGTTTGCAACCATTTCAATCAGCTCTTGAGCTTCTGTAGGCGTCTTCTTCGGGTGAAGAGATCCTCCAGCAGAGCTATCCAAAGACATCTTGGATAGTTCAGAGAGACCATCATAGAAAATACCTATGATGCTCCATTCAAAAAGCATATCAGAGGGACACTTTCTGATTAATTGTTTGTATCTTTCCCAAGCTTCATAGAGGGATTCTACTTCCTTCTGTTTGAAGGTTTGGACTTCCACTCTAAGCTTACT
>NC_029778.3:31134865-31135840 GCF_000817695.3 Arachis duranensis | reverse complement strand
TTTGAAAAAAAAAAATTGATTTTGAAAATTAATGACTTGGCTATCAAGAAAAAAGATATGATTCAAACATTAAACCTTTCTCAACAGAAAAGGCAACATACTTGATATGTTGAATCAAATCATTAATTGATAGCAAGTATCTTTGAAAAAGGAAGGAAATTGATTTTGAAAACATATGATTGAAAAGATATGATTTGAAAAAGATTTGATTTTGAAAAATTTTGAAAACTTGAAAAAAAATCTGAATTAAAAAACAGAATCTTCCCTCTTGTGCCATCCTGGCGTTAAACACCCAGAATGGTGCACATTCTGGCGTTTAACCCCCAAATCTCTACCCTTTTGGGCGTTTAACGCCCAGCCAGGCACCCTGGCTGGCGTTTAAACGCCAGTCTGTCTTCTTCACTGGGCGTTTTGAACGCCCAGCTTTTTCTGTGTAATTCCTCTGCTGTATGTTCTGAATCTTCAATTCTCTGTATTACTGACTTGAAAAGACACAAATTAAAAATATTTTTGGATTTTTAATAGTGAGGAATAATCAAAATGCAACTAAAATCAAATAACAATGCATGCAGGACACCAAACTTAGCAGTTTGTATACTACTGACACAATGAGAATGCATATGAGACACATGAACACTCAAGTCAAAAGAATTCAAAGATCAGAGTAAGAAATCATCAAGAACTACTTGAAGATCCTTAAGACACATGAATGAATGTATGCAATTGACACCAAACTTAAAATGAGACACTAGACTCAAACAAGAAACATAAAATATTTTTGGTTTTAAGGATTTTGTAAATTTTTTTGTGTTTTTCGAAAATTAAGTGAAGAAAATAAAGGTATCAAAATTCTTAATGAGAATTCCAGGAATCATGCAATGTTAGTCTAAAGCTTCAGTCTAAAGAAATTAGACATGGCTAGCCAAGCTTCAGCAGAACATTGCATTCAAGAGCTAAATTGATGAAGATCAATCA
>NC_029778.3:31133567-31134519 GCF_000817695.3 Arachis duranensis | reverse complement strand
GTCGTCCAAGTAATACCTTACGTGAGTAAGGGTCGATCCCACGGAGATTGTTAGTATTGAAGCAAGCTATGGTCATCTTGTAAATCTTAGTCAGGCAAACTCAAATGGATATGGTGATGAACCGAATAAAACATAAAGATAAAGATAGAGATACTTATGTAATTCATTGGTGGGAATTTCAGATAAGCGTATGAAAATGCTTGTCCCTTCTGTCTCTCTGCTTTCCTACTGTCTTCATCCAATCCTTCTTACTCCTTTCCATGGCAAGCTTATGCAAGGGTTTCACCGTTGTCAGTGGCTACCTCCCATCCTCTTAGTGGAAATGTTCAACGTACCCTGTCACGGCACGGCTATCCATCTGTTGGTTCTCAATCAGGCCGGAATAGAATCCAGTGATTCTTTTGCGTCTGTCACTAACGCCCCGCCCTCAGGAGTTTGAAGCACGTCACAATCATTCAATCATTGAATCCTACTCAGAATACCATAGACAAGGTTAGACCTTCCGGATTCTCTTGAATGCCGCCATTAGTTCTAGCCTATACCACGAAGACTCTGATCTCACGGAATGGCTGGCTCGGTTGTCAGGCGAGCGCTCGGTTGTCAGGCGATCAACCATGCATCGTGTATTAGGAATCCAAGAGATATCCACCCAATCTATGGTAGAACGGAGGTGGTTGTCAGTCACACGTTCATAGGTGAGAATGATGATGAGTGTCATGGATCATCACATTCATCAAGTTGAAGAACAGGTGGTATCTTAGAACAAGAACAAGCGGAATTGAATAGAAGAACAATAGTAATTGCATTAATACTCGAGGTACAGCAGAGCTCCACACCTTAATCTATGGTGTGTAGAAACTCCACCATTGAAAAAACATAAGAACAAGGTCTAGGCATGGCCGAATGGCCAGCCTCCCAAAGAGGGTTCAATCATAAAAACATGATCAAAAGC
>NC_029778.3:31114746-31133217 GCF_000817695.3 Arachis duranensis | reverse complement strand
GATTTTTGCTCAGGTCCCTCAATTTCAGCCAAAAAATACCTGAAATCATAGAAAAATACACAAACTCATAGTAAAGTCCAGAAAAGTGAATTTTGACTAAAAACTAATAAAAATATACTAAAAACTAACTAGATCATACCAAAAACATACTAAAAACAATGCCAAAAAGCGTACAAATTATCCGCTCATCATTAACATCCATGAAAAAATAGGAAAAGGGGGAAAGTAGACAAATAAAAACCAAGTAATAGAATCATACAACTAAAAAGAAAAATAAGAGAGCAACAAAAGAACATGCAACTAAATAAACAAGAAATCGAAAGAAGGCAAGAGATGAGAGGTAGAAGAAGTAGAACCTTGAGAGGGGGAAGAGACAAGGTGGAGTGTTGGTAGGAAAAGGGAGAAGGGTAGAGAAGTTTAAGTGCCACCGGAGATGTGGTGGTCACCGGTAAGTGGCGGGAGACAAGGGTGGTGGAGGTTGGAAGAAGAAGAAGAAGAAAGGTAATGGAAGGAAGAAAAGAGAAGAGTGAAAAGAAATGAAGTAAGAAAGAAGGGGCGTGCATCTTTAAAATTGCGTCGAACGACCGACGCGCGCGCGCACAGTGCGCTTGCGCGTCGATGTGTAGAGGATGAAGTGATGCGTACGTGTCAAGGGTACGTACGCGTGGGGTGAAAGTTGTGCCATGGGCGCAGAGTGGGCACAAAGTTGGCCTATATCTCGAGTTTCTGTACCGCCAATGGCGTGCATCTCATGCGACGCGTACGCGCACAGCACACGTACGCGTGCATGCTCAAATGGGCGACCGACGCAGACGCGTCATGGATGCTTACGCGTGGGACGCAGGCACAGAACGGGAACAATCTTGGCATAACTCTCTAGTTTTTGTACCAGAGAGTGCAGAATGCACAACCGACACGCGCGCACACAGTGCGCTTGCGCATGGGTTGGCAAAATAGGAAGGGGCACGCAGGTGTTAAGCACGCTTACGCGTGGGTTGCCTGGCACAGAGTATGCACAATGTGGGCACAACTCTCTGGTTCTTGTACCAGGAGTTGTGAAACCATGCCGACGTGCGCGCGCACAGTGCACTTGCGTGTCGTTGCCCCCTTTTTTCAACAACATAGAAAAATGCAATTTCACACATTCTTGGCATTCAATAAGCTAGATAGGTCGAGAAAACGCTCACAAAATCATACAATACTCAAAATGAAGTATTTTTCTCAACACAACCAATACAACAAAAATTGCCAAGATTGATAAAATTCTAATGAATGTCACAACAATCTAACAAATTCAACAAAACCTAACATATCAAAACATATCAAAACAAACTCAACAACATCAATAATCACAAAATTCATAAACAGTCTAAGGCTAGCAGTAAGAAAGTATATACAAGGACGATCATACCGTGGTAGGGTGTCTCCCACCTAGAACTTTTCTTTTACGTCCTTAAGTTGGACGGTCCGTAGCTTAAGCTTCCTCTCCTTTTGGTGCATCCTCAAGTAGGAGCACTTCCACTTCCTTGGGTGACTTGTAGCCATGGTATTTCTTCACTCTATGGCCATTCACCTTGAAGGTTGCCTCACTTTGAGGATCAAACAATTCCACCACACCATAGGGCTTTACATCCTTCACTTTGAAGGGACCTTCCTATCTTGAGCGGAGCTTTCCAAGCATGAATCTGAGCCTTGAGTTGTATAGGAGAACTTCGTCACCTTCTTGAAAATCCTTCTTTCGAATATGGTGATCATGCAATGCCTTAGTCTTTTTCTTGTAAATTCGAGCATTCTCATATGCCTCCATTCTAAGACATTCAAGCTCCTCCTGTTGCAATTTCCGGGCTACATCCACCTTGGTGATGTCCATATTACACTGCTTCACCGCCTAGTAAGCTTTGTGCTCAACTTCCACCATAAGGTGGCATGCTTTCCTATAGACAACTCGAAAGGGACTCATCCCTAATGGGGTCTTATAGGCCGTCCTATATGCCCATAGTGCATCTCCCAACCAAGAGCTCCAGTCCTTCCTTTGTGGATTTACCACTTTTTCCAAAATCTGCTTAATCTCTCGGTTGGACACTTTTGCTTGCCCATTTGTTTGGGGGTGATATGCAGTTGAAACCTTGTGTGATATCTCGTAGCACTTGAGTAGTGCTTCTACCGTCCTGTTACAAAAGTGGGAACCTTGGTCGCTCACGATTGCTCGTGGCGACCCATAGCATCACACAATATTATTTCTAATGAAAGAAATCACAACATTAGTGTCATCAAGGCGAGTAGGTATCGCTTCTACCCACTTTGAGACATAATCAACCGCCAACAAAATATACAAATACCCACTTAAGTTAGGAAATGGCCCCATAAAGTCTATGCCCCATACATTAAAGATTTCACAAAATAACATCGATTGTTGAGGCATTTCATCCCTTTGGGATGCATTTCCCGACTTCTGACATTGGTGACATGACACACAAAATTGGTTAGCATCCTTAAATAGTGTTGGCCACCAGAATCTACAATCCAAAACCTTTTTATCCATCCTTTGTGGGCCAAAGTGGCCACCAAACTCAGATGAATGACAAGACTCAAGAATGGGTTGGATTCCGGATTCTGAGACACATCTGCGAATTACTTGGTCTACTCCCCTCCTCCACAAGTGAGGGTCATCCCAAATATAGTATTTGGAATCACTCCTCAAGTTATCTCTTTAGTGCTTTGAAAAATTAGGAGGGTAAATCTTAGCAACCAAGTAGTTCGCCATAGGGGAAAACCAAGGAAAATTATCCAAAACAGCATGCAAACTATCCAAAGGGAATGAGTTATTAATCGGAAATGGGTCATATTTAAGATTTTCAAGGCGGCTTAGATGGTATGCAACTAGATTCTGTGACCCACTTCGATCCCTAATCTCAATGTCAAATTCTTGTAAGAGCAAGATCCAATATATGAGCCTAGGTTTCGACTCATTCTTTGTCAACAAATACTTTAAAGCTGCATGATCCGTGTATACCACTATCTTGGAGCGTAGCAAGTAAGATCAAAACTTATCCAATGCATGAAAAAATCTCTTTCTCGGTAGTGGTATAGTTGGATTGTGCCGCATCCAATGTCTTTGAGGAGTAAGCAATGATGTAAGGGAGTTACCATCGCGCTGTGCAAGCGCGGCACCTACGGCATGATTTGACGCATCGCACATGATCTCGAACGGTTGCGTCCAGTCAGGGCCCCTCACAGTTGGTGCTGTGGTAAGAGCTCTCTTCAACTCCTCAAATGCTTCTTCACAAGCACTATCAAACTCAAAGTCCATGTCCTTTTGAAGTAGGCGCGATAATGGCAATGCAATCTTGTTGAAATTCTTGATAAAGTGCCTATAAAATCCTGCATGCCCCAAAAAGGAACGGACCTCCCTCACATATGAGGGGTGAGATAAACTGGTAATGATATTAGCCTTGGCAGGGTCCACAGAAATGCCCTTGTCAGAAACTACATGTCCTAACACTATGCCTTGTTTTACCATGAAATGACACTTTTTAAAATTTAGAACAAGGTTAATGTCAACACACCTAGCTAAGACATTGGCTAAGTTCTCTAAACAACTATCAAATAAAGTTCCATGCACACTAAAGTCATCCATAAAGACTTCCAGACAACCCTTCATATGATCGGAAAAGACACTTGTCATGCACCGCTGAAAAGTGGCAGATGCATTGCATAGCCCAAATGGCATCCTTTTGTAAGCAAAGGTTCCAAAGGGACAAGTAAATGTGTTCTTTTCCTGATTCTCAAGAGCAATGTGAATCTGGAAGTATCCAGTAAAACCATCAAGAAAGCAATAATGGGATTTACCCGCAAGTCGGTCCAACATTTGGTCAATGCATGGCAAAAGGTAATGGTCTTTCCTTGTTGCGGCATTCAACCTCCTATAATCGATGCATACTCGCCAAGCATTTTGTACTCTTGTGTTGACCACTTCACCATCTTCCTTCTTGATGGCAGTAATGCCCGATTTCTTTGGGACAACTTGGACCGGACTTATCCATTCACTGCAGAAATCGGGTATATGATACCCGCATCAAGTAGCCTTGTGACTTCTTTTTTCACCACATCAAGGATAGTTGGGTTGAGTCTTCTTCGCCGAGCTCCTTCTTGGAGAAAGATACGATGCATGCACATATGTGGATCAATTGCCATAATGTCACCTAAGCTCCAACCGATTGCTTTCTTGTGCTTCCTTAGGACCTCTAGGAGCTTCTCCTCTTCTTGGCTAGAGAGCTCATTAGCAATAATGATCGGAATCTCTTAATTGTCACCAAGGAATGCATACTTGAAATGAGATGGAAGAGGCTTCAATTAACTTTTTACCTCCAATTGGGGTTCTTTGTCACCAAGCTCATGGGATTCATTCTCAATAATTTTCCCTTGTTCACCCTCTTGATCATCCTTCTCCTCAACAATAAGGTAGCATAGCTCATTGTGATCTTCTCTTTGCACTTCCGCTACTACCTCATCAATTACATCACATCGGAGAACGGAATGCTCTTCGAGTGGGTGTTTCATGGCTTCCTCCAAGTTGAACTAGATTGTCTCTTCTCCAACCTCAAAAGAATATGTACCGGTGAAGGCATCCAACTTGAATTTAGAGGTCTTCAAGAAGGTTCTACCAAGTAGAACGGAGGAAGAACTTCTACCCCCTATTGGTGGCATTTCAAGGATATAGAAGTCAACCGGGAATACCAAATTCTTGATTGCCACAAGTACATCTTTGGCTATACCCATCACGGTAATCACACTCTTGTCGGCTAAGCCAAACTTTGCAGCCGACCTTTTCAAAGGAGCCAAATTCAACCTTGCAAACACTGAGAATGGCATGATGCTCACGCAATCTCCTAAATTGCACATACAGTCATGAAAAATAACTCCACCAATATGACAAGAAACCAAACAAGATCTAAGATAACCAAACTTTTTAGGAATAGGCTTCATCAATGCAGAAATAGAACTACCAATGTCAATGTCTCGAACTCACCTATCCTATCCTTGTGTGTGCACAAGTCTTTCAAAAATTTTGCATACTTCGGAATTTGTTGAATGACGTAAAGAAGTGGGATGGTTACCCCAACTTTCTTAAATACTTGAAGCATGATCAAATCAAACTCTGGGGCTTTCTTGGCTTTCTTTATCATGGAAGGAAACGGAAGAGGAATGGATTCATCCATTGTAGCTTTCCTCTTGGGTTCCTTGAGGCTCACTTCTTCCTCTTCTTGCCTTGTGCTCATCTCCTTCTCTTCTTGTGGAGCTTCAACAATCACTTCCTCCTCATGAATGTCTTCCAAGGCCCTAGGAAGTATCTCCTTTAATGTAGTCCCCGACCGTAGTGTAATGGCATTGAGTGCACCTTTTGGCTTTGGAATGGGCTGGGATGGAAGGTTAGAAGAGCTTGAGGGTTGGTTGGTAGTGTTGGAAGAGGGCGAAGCCAATCTTGAGATCATCTCAGTGAGGTTGGCTAATTGAGCACTCATGCTACCACATTGAGCATTTGTGGCACTAAATTGAGCCTTGCTATTCTCTTCATTCTTAAGCTCATTAACTTGGTTGGTGGAAGAAGAAGAGGCTTGGTTGGTTTGGTGTCTTTGATGTGGAACTTGGTATTTAGGGTAATTGTTTTGGTGATTTTGGTTGGCTTGATGGTTGTTGTTGTTATGGTGTTGGGATGAAGATTGGTAGTTATTGTTGTGGTGAGAAGAAGAGTTGTTCCATATTTGATTTTGATGGTTCCCTTGTGCATTATCCCTCTACCCTTGATTGGAGCTATTGCCATGAGAGTAATTATTGTGGCCTTGGTTTTGGTAGGGTGGACAATTGTTATAGTTCACATTGGCTACGGCTAGGGTGTACTCCTCTTGAATTTGGTGGCAGTGAACGGTGTAATGTGTGGTGCTAGAACACAAGACACATATTCTAGGAGGTCCTTCAATTCGAGGAACTTGAGGTGAAGGTTGAACGGCTTGGATGGAATAGAATGCCTTTTGCTCCTTATGCATCTCAGTGAGGATGATAGTCATATCCCCAAGCACTTTGGTCAAACTTGCTTCAGAAGGGGATGCTTCCGTCACACCCTTGAGGGGGCTGCTCCTCACCCTTACGTGTTGTGTAGCATTGGCAACATCATTTATCAAGCTCCATGCTTCTACCTCCGTCTTCTTTTTGGAAAGGGAACCACCACTAGAAGCAGTGAGTAGTCTTCTATCTTTTGCACAAAGACCTCAGGTAAAGTAACTTATGAGCAAGTGTGTGTTCAACCCATGGTGGGGTAAGTCTCTAATAACCTCTTGAATTAACTCCAATACTCATACAAAGTCTCTTGATCTCTCTGCATCATACCCGAGATCTCCTTCTGGATGTGGTCGGTCTTTTCTGGCAGGAAGAACTTGTCTAAAAACTCTCTTCTCAAGGAATCCCAATTCGTCACTATCTCATCCGGTTGGGAATAATACCACTCTTTCGCTTGCCCTTCAAGGGAGAAAGGGAAGGAAAAGACCATAATGGCAATCTCATCGGCCCCATGTCTCCGAGCCGTGGCATAAGCTACTTGAAAATCTCTCAGATGTCTGATGGGGTCTTGACCCGGAAGTCCATGATACTTAGGAAATAAGTTGATCAAGCTATTCTTCAATTCAAAGTTCGGGTCAAGATTGGGGAACCTCGTTTGCAATGGTGGAAGAATGAGGTCCATCGCCCCTTGTTCATGCAAAGTAATCTTACGTGACTCCGCCGTGTGAGGTTCACCTATGGAATGCGAAGATGTATCAGTAGTACCAACAGAAGAATAAGAGGTAGTGGATTCCAAGTCGCTCTCAGACCCGTCTAGTGATTCGGTATGCTCCTCAAGTGAGGCCGAAGTACTAGCCGTATAGTCCAACCAACGCCTAGCTTGCCGGGTGTGTAACAAAGTCCTTTCAATCTCTAAATCAAGCTCGGCTAAGCTAGCGTTTGGTTGGAACCGAGTCATCAAACTTGAGAGTCATAGCTCATATACACAAGAAATATAAACTAATAACAAAATATGGAAAGCAAATAAACTATCTACACTATTCACATATTCACATAACCAATGCTAAGGCATACGTCGCAACCATTCCCCGGCAACGGCGCCAAAAATTTGACGAAGAATATTTCCGTATGGTTAGGAATTTCACACAAAATAATTCCCGTTGATAGTATAGTTCCCAACCAACTAGCAATACTCAAATCAAATTTAAAAAGAGGGATTTGGTTGTCACAAGTTCAACCCCAATACAAGTTAACCGAAGTATTCAACCTCGGGTTATCTCACGAAGAATGGGCAAACATTGCATTAACATTGGTTGGAAATTCGGGGTTGTAAATCATGATCACAAAGCTAAACTGCTAAACTTATCATGCAAGGAAACTTAATATGCAAGAAACTAAATCAAGTAACCAAGCCAAGAGAGCATATAATCTACTTCTACTTTAGAATTAAGCAATGAATTAAGGCTAGAACTAAACAAGTGAGATTTGGATTTTCAAATATGAATAATAAAAGGAACTCTTGGCTAAGCATGGGAATTAGGTCTCTATCCTTGTCTACAACCATAATGTGCTAATTATAAGGAACCAAACTCACTAAGTCTACCTCCAAGAACCTTAAGTACGTAACATCTACTCCTAGGTTTGAGGTACGTCAAGTGACTTGATCAATTTCAACCCATAACTCCCAACCAATCTACTAATTAGATTAGTAGTGGGTTGGTGTCAATGGGTATCAACTTGACCACTAAGGGTTCTCCAATCAACAATCCAATGAGACCCAATGAGTGATCCCCCCCTTTTCCCCTACAATCCTTGGGTCTTTTCCCTTTAGAGTGTTCTTGGAATTGGGCCTGGAAAGCCTCAGAAATCGCCAGCCACGATTTCTTTAGTGAGGTCACGTGTTGGTCGCGACGCGTACGCGCCAAGTGCGCGTGCACGTCGATGGGCTCCTCAATCCACGTGTAAAAGCATGGTGCGCGCGCGCGTCGATGGGCTTCTTCCAATGTTCGCAAAAGCGCCAGTTGTGCGCGTCGGTTCCCATCAGCACGCATCCACGCGTACACGCAGGGCGCACGTGTGCGTCGATGCCTAAACTCCAAAACTCCAAAGCTCCATGTTTCCTCACTTGTGCATACTTCCTTTCCATCTTCTAGACCAATCTTATCCTGTAAACTCTGAAATCTCTTAACAAACGCATCACGGCATCGAGTGGTAATAGAAGAGATCAAAATATGGCAATTTCAGGTCAAATAAGCATGTTTTCAATTACAAGGTAAAATAAGGACGAAAACACAAAACCATGCATTTTATGTGGATAAGTGCGGAAAGTATTGACAAAATCTCCTCAAATCAGCACAAGATAAACCACAAAATTGGTGGCGTGCATGGCTCATACTTAACATCCACTATAAATATATGCTTATCATTCTGAAACTCTAGATGTTAGCTTTCTAACGCCATTAGAACTACCTCATTTGGACCTCTATAACTCAAGTTATGATTACTTGAGTATGAAAAGGTCAGGATCAGCATTTGCAAATTACTCTTTAGTTGTAAATTTTTTTGATAATATAACTTGAATCCACAATAATTTTAAAACCGCTCCAAATTTATGTTTAATTATTAAAACTTCATTTAAATTATAAAAACATAAAAAAGCTTTAATTTAAAGGATAAGAAAACTACTAAAAAACATATAAAAAATTACTAAAAATGCCAAGGCATCAGTTTCTAAACAGTTCCTTATGAGTTAACACACATTGGAAGCGACTACTTGAAATTATATATCCGAAACATTAAGGTGAGGGCTAGAAACATTGAGGAGTACCTTGTATAATGGTGAGGGTTGAGCAACAATGAGAGTTACAAGAGAAGGACAGTTACGGGTTGTCAGGGGAGAGGCAGCGATGGGTGCTGATCTATGAAGGGAAAAGTGACGACTTAATATTTGTGAGAGAGAGCGAGCATCAGCGAAGTGTTTGCAAGAGAGAGTGAGAGTTGAGGGAGTCTTTGCAACGAGAGAGTGAGCATGGATGGAAGATTACGGGTTTACAGTGCCGACGGAGGGAGTGCTGACGAAGGGAGCACCGACAAAGGGATTGTGAGAGAGGGTGGGAGTAAGGTTGACCAATGAGGGTTGAAGGGAGCACCAACAAGATAATGATGAATTCTGTTTTTTTTTTTTAAATTATTGTGTTTCTCAAGGTTGGGGCTCTTTTTTCTCAGTGAAGATGAATCTGGTGAAGTGGAGGTTGAACGAGAGTAGAGTAAATTGAGAAGGACTTTTTTCTCAATGACCAAAAGTGTACTAAGAACAAAATTGAGAAAAATCTAGATTTTTGGTGGAAACTTTGTAGTCATGATTTTTTTGGATTTTCAAATATTTACAGGAAATGGCCATTTTTGGGCACACTTTAAAAATGTGTCTGTAACAAATATTATTGGTCACATTTTAAAAATGAGCCAATCTTTTTTTATGGCCATACTTTAATAAGTGTGACATTTAAAATGTGATCAAATCATTAATCAATTGCTAATCTTATAAAAACGTAACTATCATGCTTTTCAACCATGCTTTTGAAGCGTTAAAAGAAAAAAAGTGTGGCGACAAGATTTTTTTCTTATAGTGTATAATGAAAATTGGTAGCTCGAACCCAAATAAGCAAGTACACATGAGCATCATCGATAGTTTGGAGAGATCGTTAACTCTTAACGAAATATCCCTTCTGTATTGGTAATTAACAGTAAACCATTATATGTAAATAAACCATTTTTTTTTAGTCACCAAAAAACAAAATTATCATTGTAAAGAAAGATAAACTTCAATTTCAATTAATAAAATTAATAATAAATTTATTTTCTTTTTCAATTACAATAAATATTAGTAGTTTAGAATCTAACCAATCCGAAAGAATCTTTCATAAAGTGACTTAATAATTATGTATGCATGTCATTAAGCAAGATCTAGTTGAATGCTTAATTACTTTAAATGAGCCAAATGCTCATTTGAAACCGTGATGCTAGATTATTAAGTTATTTTGGTAATCAAGTGTAATCAAATTATTCCGATAGTTTATTGACTTAGTAAAAATTAATTGAAAAAAAAAAGACACAAAAAGAAGAAAAAAGACTTGATGTTAACAGTGTTATCAAAGTTAGCAACACAAATGCATGCAATGGTGTAAAACACATTATGGCTTTAAACCATTGCATAATTATAGACAACAGTAGAAACCATTTTCTAAAAATTATTGTAAAATCGGCTTTTATTATGATTACAAAGACAATTTTTTTTGGAAACATTGCTTTACATAAAAAACCATTGCCTATTATACTTGCCAAAAGTGTTGTCTAAAATTTCAAGAATGTTTTTCTAATTTATGACAATGGTTTTCGGTCCTCGTGTAAGGTCATATTTGTTGTAGTAACAACTAATTTTTTGTGGTATGTAATATAGTTAAAAAATATTATCATCATTTACTTTTAATTTTTTTTATAAAACTCTAAAAGAATTAAAAATAAAAATATTTTCAAAAATAGAAAGAGACAACCTATGCCGTTCTAAACTTCTAATAGAAATCATTTCTCTAACAAACTCCAATAATCCTTCCATTAGAATCTAAAGAGGATCACGGAAGCGGGATTCGCAAAATGCGTTAAAAGTTTGTTATTGGAAAATATTTAGGTATCTCAGAAATACTAATATTTATGTGATTTTAGTTGTTGATAGTGATGAGAGAGATCAACTCATAAATGCTAGGGGACAGTAACATTTGTGATTGGTAGTCATTAACTAACCATTAATGATGATTTGATGGTGTGAGATTGGTGTGAAATTTTATCCAATGACTCACTTTTCTCTGCTAGTTACATGCTGGCCAAAATACAATAAAATTACTGGTCTCTAGACTTTTTCTTCATAAAATATCTAAAAGGCTACCTATTCTATTTGTGGATCTTACACTATTACACTCGAAGTTTATGCCCTATAAAAACATGTGATAGTTATAGAAGAAAAAAAAGTTGAGAACTATGCAAAAAGAAAGGACAAAAGAACACAATAGTAATGAAAATAAAATAAAAAAGGAAGATGAAGATGTCATTATGAAAAGGAAAAACAGGGAGTGATGAATGAAATGACAAGGAAAAAGGTGAAATTAAAAAAGTCAAGAGAGAAAATAAGCAAGCATAAAATACAAGTGTGAAAATATCTATAAAGAACAATAGCGTTTTTTATGCATCGAACAAATAAAAGGATTATATCTATTTGCTCATTGCCATATCTTCATCATGTCATCTTTCTATTGAATATATGTGAAAGAATTTTTTTTTTTGGATATATGTGAATCACTATTCATATGTTGAGCATCGTTACGACATGTTTTTAAATCTCAATCATTGCTAATGATTCTCTGATCCTGCCTAGTTTGTCAACCGGAAAATAATGTTCTCTCATCACAATTATTAAATGTGAATAATATTTATGAGGTTATGTTTGAATCGAATAATTAGAGAAGATAATTTTTTTTATAAAAGAATTCAACACAATTAATTCAAATAAATAAAAAATAAAATAAAATAAAAAATATCTATAATTTTTTAATTATTTTTTATATTATTATCAACAAATCTAGAAATAAACACAACTTCACTTTTTAAAGTTTAATCTATTGACCTCATAGCAATTTTTTAAATACCTAAAGCCTTTTTTAAAATATCATTTTATTCAATTCATCCAAATACTCTAAGTGATAGTAAAAAAAAAAAAATCCATCAACTGTTTTTTCTTTTGTAGTAACTGAGAATGTTCAGAGACTTCAAACAATATGAACTCAAGCACACTAAATCTGGGATGACAACATTTGATGAGGATTCAGATTATTGTATGTGCCAACCACTTTTTATTAAAAGAAGATAACTTTTCTTAGAGAACTGTCCGCACAAACCACTTAAACAAAAAAAAATTATTACAAAAACTACATCTTCCACCTCCATATCACCTAATTTTTTATATATTATCTGCACTACTTTTCACTTAACTAAAGCAATCCCAGGTTTTATAAGCACAAATTTTGTAAGAACTAATTTATCGACTTTATTCAAGACCTTAGTTTTCTATGAGTTGAGTTTTACTACAAAACATACTAAAAATTGTCGGATATACCATCAAAATCTGATAGTATAAAAGTCGCCAATAATTATTTACTGGCAGATTTTAGAAATCTAATGTTCCGAGGGTAATTGCTTTAGAGTGGCCATTTTTATTTGTTATTACTGTTGAAAAAATCCTACGATAGATGAAATTGGCGGTGGAAGGAGACATGACAAAAAGTTGCTATGGGACACTCACGACAAGAGAAGGAGTGAATTTCAAATTTTTCCCAAATTTATTGTTGGATTCACTGGCAAAAGATCTAAAAGTAATATAATACCCTAGCTATCAGAATGTCACGCTTCCGACTGCGCCACTCCGATAGCTTGGATATTACGACGACTATAACATATTTAATACTAGGGTAGGAGCCTATTTAAAACTTAAAACCGTATAACCCGCAAAGAAAAGCTTTTTAATTGAAAACATAGATACATACATACAACCTAGATACAATACTTACAAATCATTTATATATCTATAGTATTAACTTACAGAAGCATTGCATAATACAAATTCTATCCCTCTTACAAAATGTGTAAAAATAAAGGCGAGAAAAAACATAATATCTAAAACAATACAATACATCATATAAATAGAAAAGAAATAAACTCTTTGTGCCTTCTTCGCCCATATCCTGAAAAGAAAATATTTGTAGGGGAGTGAGAACATCGTCCTCGCTAGTTCTCACTATAGGGTTAGAGAATTACTATAATAAAATACGTGAAATAAAACTGTTTTCAGAGTACAATGACCGTTGTTCGCCTTACATATCTTTTCAAAAACCAAAGATTTAGATTAAAATTCCGAAATGCTTTTTAAAAGAGAAATCCAATAATTCTTCAAAATTTAAAACCTTTTCCTTTTGTATGAAATATTAAAATTTTTTCTAAATAGTATGAATGACCAAGCTGTTCCAAGCATAAGTTCATTAAGTATATGCTAAACCTGTTTGATTTTTCATACTTTACTAAACCAAAAACACAAACCAATCACAGCCTTCGGCCCATCACATAATCAATCACGGCCCTAGGCCCAAACAACTCCATCAATTTCAGTCACAGACATAAGTAAGAAGGTTCAAACTCAATCAAAGCAATTACATCAAGTATAGCAATTAGCAGTTAAACCAAATTATTCACATAGGCAAACCAATTAAAATTTGCAAACCCAAACAATGTCACATAGATGCATATGATGAATGTCTATCCTATTGGCTTGTGATATCATTTGTCCGTCCATAAATGCCAACACAACACATCCTTTTGGATGTCGCCTTTCTACCACGTCTAAGGATATAGCGCCTGGCATGTTTTTGTTCCAAGGATATAGTGCCTGGCACACTTGCATGCATCATTCCGAAGATATAGTGCCTGAGACACTCTTGCGACAGAAAATATTATCAATAATAATTCAATCACAGGGATATAATGCTCTGCACACTATCATTCCAAGGATATATTGCCTAGCACACTTTCAACATCTAACCAGTCCATCAACCTCAAATCATCATCAGTCATCACCATTTTCTCATCTCAATTTCCTTTAAAATCAAAAACCCATTTCTTTGGTAACATTTCTCGAAACTCCAAACAACTTCAAAATCATATCAATTATAAATCTCTTCCAAAAGTCATCAAAAGCATTCATTCTAAATCAAGATTTGGTAATAAGATTTCACAGCAAAGTCTTAAAATTTTAGGGAAAAATAACCTATCTTAATTCCTTAAAATTTATTGAAAACCCTTAAAATTATAGCTTCTTTGTTTGAGTAAATAAAAATAGAATTTAATTTAAAACCGAATCAAATAAATCACAAGTCCCAAACCCAATTCAAAACCAAATCACTTAAAACGAAACCAATCCATTTAAATTAAAACCACTTTCAGGTTCACTCTTAAAACTAATTCTCTAACTTCTTCCAAAACGTCACAACCAGAATTATTCAATCAAATTCCAATTTCCTTTAAATAATTCAATTCAAACATAATTCATTATTATCTTAAATAATTCAAGTAAAATAATATAATTCTTAAATTCTTAATTTTCTAAATAATAGTTCAAACAAAGTCTCAGATTGTATAGAAATTTCGCCAGCACCTCCCCTAAAATTTGGACTTTGTCACCCTTTTCAAGTCCCAACCAAATCCTTCCGCAACCCTTTCCAACGGGTTCAAGACCAAATCAATTCAAAATCAAGCTGATTCCAATAATTCATATCATCCTCATATTTCAAGAAAATCAATTCAAAATAAGATCATTTTGAACGAATCTAACTTATTTCCAAAAATATTAAAGAAACAATTCAGCAACCGTCCATTTTACAAAACCAAACAATAATCCAATCAACGAAACAATCATATTCATCCAAAATATCCAGACAATACAAAAGACTTATACACTTACTAAAAGTGTATTTCTCACATCAATATCTATTTATAACAATTTTAAATTATAAAATTGAGTTTTTATAAAGAAACCCCTACCTCAACTCATCGAAACCATAACCCAAACGCGTTAACAGAACCTTTTCTCTCAACCCGAAATCAATGGCAATCACAACCTCATCCCCTATCGACTCCTGCAGCAACCCCAGCAACTTAAAAGAGACATGCAACAATCTGAACTAGAACCTATATTGCCAAACCTCAGAGTTTTTCTACCAAACATAATAGAATACTAATGCAGGGGTTTTTAAAACATAAACACTTACTATAATAAGAAAAAAGAAATAGCAATGGTCGACTAGAACTTCGGCGACGGCGATTGTACCAACATGCAGTGACGATAAAGTTTCCAGAAACTTAAAATAATATAAACCAAAGTCAAAACCTTCACTGGCAGTAGATCTCAGCAGCTGCAGCGGTGTTTCTCTGTGGCAGAGGCTCGGCCACGGCGGCGCAGCTCCCAGTAGTAGCGGCGACGATGGCAAAGCACCAACGGCGGCAACATAAATGATGAGGAACGGCGACAAAGGCGCGGTGGTTCCAAGCCTGCGACCCTCTCTCTGACTCACGAGCCTTCTCTCCTTGCGGCTCTGCTCTCGATAGTGACGTGACGTCGTGGCGGCACGACGGATGGTGGCAACGACGCAGGTGACGTGATGATGGCAGCGAGCTGGAGCACGAATGGCAGTGGCTATGGCAGTGGTCTCCCTCCTTCATCGGCGCTCCCTCTCTCTTTCTCAGATCTCCTCTCTTCTAGGTCAGCAGCGGCGGCGACGGTGGCAATGACGCCCACTGCGCCGCCTTCCCTTCTCCCCCATCTCCTTCTTTCTTTGGTCGCTTTCCTCTTCCATTTTTCTTTATTTCTGTTTCAGTGTGTTGTGTGTATGTGTTGGTGTGTGTGTATGTGTGATGGTGAGCCGTGGGTGAGGGGATTGGGTGGCTAGGATTTTTTTTAGTTGAGTGAGTGTTAATAAAATTAGGGTTTGGGTTTAATTAGAGTAATGTGGTTTTAATAAAATTGGGGTATAGAATATTAATTTGAAATCTAATTTAATCTCTAAAAATTATTTTAAAATATTATTTGTTATATTAAAATACTAATTGACTCTCAATCAAATATTCTAATTAAAAATATAAGATAATATAATTAATTTCCTTTATCCCTAAAACTTAAAGTATTGAATTATAAAAATATCAATTATTTAAATTAAATCATATAAAATTCTTATTATTTCATAACTACTAACGTTATCATTTAAATATAGAGAATAACTCAATAGTTATAAAATTGGATAAGAATCTTAATTTATTTCAAATTCAATTAATTTAAAATTTGCTTTAGTTATCTTTAATAAAGTAATTTCTGAAATTAAAGTTATAAGTAAATAAGTGACTTTGAAATTAGTTTATAATAAAAGTTTTCAAAAGTTTTGGGTCTTACAGGTAACAATATGCTAGTCACCAAAATGAGACATTTTATTTTTTAGCATTATCATCAGACTTTTTTCCCGGTAAATTTGATGGTAACGTTGGCATCATCAAATTACCCATTCACACCAAAACGTACCATTGGATTTTAGGACGGGCTACCAAATCCGATGGTAATGTTTTGGACAGATAAAATATTATACAAATACCACATAAAATCCAACGATAGTGTCAGTTGTTCAAACCAAGTTGTTCGAGCTTGCTTAGAACCATAAAGAGCTTGTATCTACTTGTATGTATTGTATTTACTTAGTCAAAACAATTTAATTTTTAAGAAAGTATATAAACAAATATCACTAAAACAATATGCAATCAATATACTACCAAGAAAAAATTTGAGTTCTAAAAAGAATGAACAACTTGCAAGATAAGATATCATAAAAGTTGAAAACATAAAATTGAACAATCGAACCTCTCATTGGATATGTATACTCTCTAATCACTCAAGTGTATAGGGTTGATTCACTCAACAACAAAAACAATGACAACAACAAAGCCTTGTCCCAGTAGGTGGGGTTGGCTACATGAATCAAACGACGCCATTGTGCTCTGTCATGTATCATGTCTACAGAGAGACCGTTTACAAGTAGATCTCGTTTAACCACCTCATGGATGGTCTTCTTAGGTCTTCCTCTACCTTTCACCCCTTATCTATCTTTCATCTCATCCACCCTCCTGATTGGGTGTTCTGTCGATCTTCTTCTCACATGTCCAAACCATCCGAGACGCGATTCAACCATCTTTTCCACAATGGGTGCTACTCCAACTCTCTCCCTTATATCTTCGTTCCTTATTTTATCCAATCGCGTATGACCACTCATCTATCTCAACATCTTCATCTCTGCCACACTCAACTTATGTTCGTGCTCCCCTTTGGCCGTCCAACACTCCGTACCATAAAGCATAGCCGGTCTTATAGTAGTGGGATAGAATTTACCTTTAAGTTTTAAAGACACCTTTTGTCGCATATAAAACCAGATGCACTCCGCCATTTTGACCAACCTGCTTGGATCCTATGATTTACATCCTCTTCAATCTCTCTATTATCCTCTATAATGCACCCAAGAAACTTAAAACTTTTAACTTTCGGTAGGATATTTTCTCCAATCTTCACCTCTATATTAGGGTTTTCCCTTCTCAGACTGAACTTACATTCCATATATTCCGTCTTGCTACGGCTTATGGGCAGGCCATACACTTCTAGAGCTTCTCTCTATAACTCCAACTTCTTATTTAAGTCTTCCCTTGACTCTCCCATAAGGACGATATCATCGGTAAAAAGCATGCACTATGGCACAAGCTCTTAGATGTGCTCTGTGAGTACTTCCAAGGCTAATGTGAAAAGATTGGGCTTAAGGATGATCCCTGGTGTAATCCTATACCAATGGAAAATTCCTCTTTCACACCACCTTTAGTCTTCACACTAGTTGTGGCCCCGTCATACATGTCTTTAATTGCACGAATATATGTGATCCTTACTCTCCTCTTTTCTAAAATCTTCCATAAGACCTCCCATGGCACCATATCGTACACTTTTTCCAAATCAATAAACACCATATGTAGATCCCTTTTATTACTACGATATCTCTCCATCATCCTTCTTAATAGGTATATTGCTTTGGTTGTGGATCTGCCTAGCATAAATCCAAATTGGTTCTCTGTTACTTGTGTCTCTTTTCTCAACCTCCATTCTATCACCATTTTCTATAACTTCATGGTATGGCTCATGAGCTTGATCCCTCTATAGTTTCCGTAACTTTGTATATCTCCCTTATTCTTGTAGATAGGTGGTGGATGAAATTGTGATAAAAGAGTTTCAGGCACTGTTAGAGAAGCTCACAACTCCGTTCAACTTAACCAGCAAGTGTACTGGGTCATCCAAGTAATACCTTACGTGAGTAAGGGTCGATCCCACAGAGATTGTTGGTATGAAGCAAGCTATGGTCACCTTGTAAATCTCAGTTAGGCAGATTAAATGGTTATGGTTTTCGAAAATTAATAATAAATAGAAAATAAAAAGGGATAGAAATACTTATGTAAATCAATAGTGGGAATTTCAGATAGGCGTGAAGAGATGCTAGAATCCTTTCGAATCTCTACTTTCTTATTGCTTTCATCCAATCCTTCTTACTCCTTTCCATGGCAAGCTGTATGTAGGGCATCACCACCATCAATGGCTACTTTTAATCCTCTCGGGAAAATGGTCCTATGCACTATCACTGCACGGTTAATCGTCTGGAGGCATCACCCTTGTTGATAGCTACATCCCATCCTCTCAGTGAAAATGGTCCAAATGCTCTGTCACAGCACGGCTAATCATCTGTCGGTTCT
>NC_029778.3:31107618-31114567 GCF_000817695.3 Arachis duranensis | reverse complement strand
GGGATCCTACTTGGAATACCACAGACAAGGTTAGACTTTCCGGATCCCCATGAATGCCGCCATCTATCTAGCTTATACCACGAAGATTCTGTTGGGGAATCTAAGAGATATGCGCCCGGCCTAGAGTAGAACGGAAGTGGTTGTCAGTCGTGCACGTTCATAGGTGAGAATGATGATGAGTGTCACGGATCATCACATTCATCAAGGTGTTGTGCAACGTATATCATGGAATAAGAATAAAAGAGAATTGAATAGAAAGTAATAATGATTGTATTGAAACTTGAGGTACAGCAGAGCTCCACACCCTTAATCTATGGTGTGTAAAAACTCCACCGTTGAAAATACATAAGTGAAAGGTTCAGGCATGGCCGAGAGGCCAGCCCCCTGAATGATCAAAAGACTGAATGGCCAAAAGATGAAGAATAAAACAAAACTAAGACCAAAGATGAAACGTGGTCAAAAGACTCCTAATACACTAGTAAAAAGTCTTATTTATACTAAACTAGCTACTAGGGTTTACATGAGTAAGTAATTGATGCATAAATCCACTTCCGGGGTCCACTTGGTGTATGTTTGGGCTGAGCTTGATCTATCCACGAGATGAGGCTTTTCTTGGAGTTGAACTCCAAGTTATAACGTGTTTTGGGCGTTCAACTCCGGATCATGACGTGTTTCTGGCATTTAACTCCAGACAGCAGCATGTACTTGGCGTTCAACGCCAATTTACGTCGCCAATTTCCGAATAAAATATGGACTATTATATATTGCTGGAAAGCTCTGGATGTCTACTTTCCAACGCCGTTGAAAGCGCGCCATTTGGAGTTCTATAGCTCCATAAAATCTATTTGGAGTACAGGGAGGTCAGATTCCAACAACATCAGCAGTCCTTTTGTCAGCCTTTTTCAGAGTTTTGCTCAAGTCCCTCAATTTCAGCCAGAAATTACCTGAAATCACAGAAAAACACACAAACTCATAGTAAAGTCCAGAAATGTGAATTTAACATAAAAACTAATGAAAACATCCCTAAAAGTAGCTTGAACTTACTAAAAACTACCTAAAAACAATGCCAAAAAGCGTATAAATTATCCGCTCATCAATAGGTACCAAGGTGCTTTTTCTCCACTCATCAGGCATCTTCTTTGACCTTAAAATCTCATTAAAAATCTTGGTTAACCAGTTGATGCCTTTCCATCCAAGGCCCTTCCAAACCTCAATCAGGATATTATCAGGTCCTACTGCGCTGCCATTTTTCATCTCCTATAGAGCCTTTTTTACCTCGAAGTCTCGAATACTTCGATAGTAGTCAAAGCTTTGATCTTCTTCCCTTGTGCATAACTGACCAAGGCTCGGAAATGTCTTCTGTCCTTCATTAAATAACTCGTAGAAGTAGCTCTTTCACCTTTCATTAATCTTCTTCTCTTGAGCCAGCACCTCTCCATCCTTATCCTTTATGCACTTAACCTCATCCAAATATCTCGTTCTTCTTTCACAGCTCTTTGCGATTCTATATATACTTTTTTCTCCTTCTTTCATGCCCAAGGACTGGTAGTGACCCTCGTATGCTCTTGTTCTTGCCTCACTTACAACCACTTTTGTCTCTTTCTTAGCAGCCTTATACTTTTCCTAATTATTTGCATTGCGACATAAAGACCACTCTTTAAAGCACTCCCTTTTTATTTTTATTTTTTCTTGTACACTCGCATTCCACCACCAAGACTCCTTGTCTCTTAGTCCTATTCCTTTATATTCACCAAAGCTTTCTTTTGCTATTCTTCTAATAACTTCTTACATCTCCCCCCACATCTCTTCCGCGCTTCCTTTCCCATCCCATTTTGCCTGTTCTCCTACCCGTCTTAGAAAGCTTCTTTGTTTCTCACCTTTCATCAACCACTATCTCATCCTTGGGTTCTTCATATGATGTCTTTTCCTCAACTTTTTCTCAACGCGAAAATCCATGACGGGCACCCTATGTTGTGTTGTCAAACTCTACCCCGGGATAATTTTACAATTAATGCAAAATTTCCAGTCGATTCTCTTCAACAAGAAGAAGTCGATTTGAGAGCTTGTCATGCCACTCTTATAGGTTATAAGATGTTTGTCTCTCTTTTTAAAATATGTATTTGCGATGAGAAGGCCAAAGGTTGAGAAAAAGTCCAAAATAGTTTTACCCTCGGTATTGATCACCCCGAAACCATGGCCTCCATGAGTACTTCTATACCCAGTCACTTCTCTTCCAACATGGCCATTTAAACCTCCTCCTAAGAAAGTCTTATCTGACAAAGGTATGCCTTGGACCAAACTCTCTAGATCCTCTCCAAAATCTTATCTTGTGTTGTTCGTCTGAACCCACTTGTGGTGCATAGGCGCTAATCACATGAAAAGCACCTCCCTCCACCACAAGTTTGATAGAGAAGATCCGATCTCCCACCATCTTGACATCCACTACGTCCTTCTTCCACTGCTTATCCACAATAATACCAACCTCATTCCTATTCTTCACCTTTCCTGTATACCAAAGTTTGAAACCAGAAGTAACAAACTCCCTAGCCTTCGCACCAACCCATTTTCTTTCTTGTAGGCACATAATATTAATCTTCCTCCTTGTCATGGTGTCCACCACCTCCATGGACTTTCATGTTAGAGTGCCTATGTTCCATGAAAGTTTTTGTGAGCGTGTTTTTGTCGCTCTGACCTTTACCTTTTACTTTGTGAACTAGCTTATTTATCCTCGCCTGCTCACAAAAACACGGGAACCCTTGCGCATTTAACACTATATCCGGGCACCGATGCAGTGGCTCTTGCTCAGTTGACACCGTACTCGAGCCATATAGAAGATTTGTTCCTCATCTAACAATCAATAATTATTCAATGTATGCATACAAATATTATGAGGACTTTCCCAATGTTATAATAGGGATAGGGTAAAAGTAAAGATGTATATGATCAAATAGACTAGAATTTGAATCTTTGATTAGTCTATGCTCTTACCTAACCTATGATAACCTATTCAACTATAATGCAATCTAACTATCCATTATTCACTTTTTGCATACTCATACATTCTTTTTAATTCACATCACATATGCATTAATTTTTCATACTTTTATTTAGAAGTAACCTTTGTCTCATTTTTATTATTTTTTTATTTTTTTTCTTTTGAAACATAATATATATACAATTTTTTTTCAAAAGATAAATACATATAGTTTAAACATTTAATGCATGAATAAGTATTCGATTCTTAAAATTTTAATAAAAAATGCACCCATTTTTTCTTTCTCCCAAGGTTCCCAAACTATTCTCTTACAATCTCAAAGAAACTAAAATGGAAAACTCTCTAGAAACAGTATATGGGTTACAAATGAAGCACTACAAGTTAATCCAATGATATCTCTCAAATTTGAGAATAAAATCACCTGAAAACTTACGAAATGAACAATATAAGAACATAAGTATTTGGTAGTGTATGTTATGAAAAAATACCCCAAGAACCTCCTTTTACAGAATTCCAAACCTTCATAAATGTGGAAAGTGGTTGGGATACGTTTTAAAAAATCAAAAACATATTCTTGTTTTGAAATAAAAGCCCCACAGGATTGATCCATAATCGATCCTCCCTTTACATATGGATGGATCCTTTAAATTCAAATTTTTATTCGTATGACCATGTGAAGATTGATCCTCCCATTCATATATCATTTTTCATTTTCTATTAATCAAGTAATTTATATCATTATATATACTTTTTATTTAAAATAAAATTAATAATTTAATAAATTCTAAATTCAAAATCATAATTTTATTCTTATATGGCATAGATTATTGATGCGGGTCAATCGTCGGTCTAGAATTTTTCTCAAAAGTATTGCGTTGCAAGTATAATTCTAAACCAACAAATGCTCCTAATCAAAGTTTAGATTAAGATTATCACAAATCAAAACAAACAACCAGGAGATTTAAATCTCGAGTCATTCTCCCACAAAATTACAATGAGGTGTGTGTATTATTGGCTATGAGAGGTCGAGGATGAGATAGCAATTGACAAGAAATTAAATTACAAGAAAATAAAGAAGAAATAAAGGTAATTAACTAAGAAAATGAATGAAGATTCAAATGCTAAAAAGGGTTTTGACAAGTGTTGGGAGTCAAGATTTTCTATCCTAGTCATTAACCACAAACATGACAATTATGAAGAGTTAATCCTACTTAGTCAACCATAATATCAAGGGTAAGTCAAATAGGCATAATTGATCTTAATCCACAAATCTTAGCCAACTTACTAATTAGCTTAGTAAAAGACTAGCATTAGTGAAAACAAAATCAACTAACAACCCTAGATCCCCAATCAATATTGGACATCAATGACTTAAGGTCACCTAAGTCCTTAATCCTAAGCCAAGCATGTAAATTTTACTCTATAATTGAAAGAGACATTTTATCAAACACTTGGAAGGCATAAAAAAAAATATCATAAATTGCATGAAATACAAAAGCTATAACAATCAAACTCAAAAAAGCAATAACAATAATTCAATTAAGCATCAATAACATGAAAAATATTAAAATTGCATTAAAGAAAAAAAATTTCAACTAGAGTTTATAAAACTAAAATAGGATAAAACAAGAAACTAATAACAGTTAAAAACTAAGTGAATTAAGATGATAGAACAAGAAAATATAAAGAAAACTAAATTAGAACAAGATAAAACCTAAATCTAAGGAGAATTTAAACTAGAAAACTCTAAATTTTAGAGAGAAGTTGGAGCTTCTCTCTCTAGAATCATATCCTAAAACATGATAAAAAATCAAAATTTTTAAAACTATTCTAACACTACTCAGTTGATTTTTCTTTTGTCCATAATTTAAATGCTTCCGAAATGAGTTAGATTGGGCTCAGAATTGGCCTAAAATCACGAGTCATATGCCATTTTAAGTGAGTCGCGTTGCAAGTTGTGTGTACGCATCTACCATATGTATGCGTGAAATTGAAGAAGATGTGTATGCACAAGCCCTGCGTACACACAAATAGAAAAAGATGCGTACGCATGAGCACAACGCAGAAATTCTCCAATCTTCATTTCTTCATGAATTCTCGACTTTTACATGCCTTTTCTCCATTTCTTCAAGCCATCATTTCCTTCTAAACCTTAAATCACTCAAACAAATATATCATGACATTGAATAAAAAAAAAGTAAATTAAATTTGACAATTTTAAGCATAAAAAACATATTTTTTATAATTAAGCATAATTAGGCAGAGATTCACAAAAACATACAATTTTAAAAAATAAATATAAAATAAATTGATAAAATCCACTCTTTTCAAACAAAAAATTATCATAAAATATAAATTTATCAATTGTTATCATTGTTAATTACCTATTAATAATGGCAATACCATGTTTTTAAATGCCCTATGAATTTTAAGATTTTACGAGTTTTGAATTATATACATTAATGGCTTTTGCCAATTTATACCATGACCCTTTTATATGTTATACCAATAATAAAATATTTTTAACAAAATTATTTCTTCCCTCTAAAAGAATAAAAAAATCTGTTATCCAATTTTTCAAAGTTCTAAAAACTGGACTTGTTATCGAACTTTTAGAATTAGGGTTTTAAAGTCTAAAGAATAAACAAAGGTTAGAGTTCGATCCGAAAATGATACAATAATGTATTTATGTATAATATTATATATATATAATATTAAATATTATTTTCAATCAATTAACTCTTAAAAACTAAGCTAATTTGACTGTTTTATCGATTTTTTTAGTGGTGGACGATTCTTACACTACAAAAATATAGTATTTTTGCGAAATTTTTTAATATTTGGCGATAATTTTAATCGTTATTAAATATTTTTGTGATGGTTAAAAAAAATATGATAGATTTGAACGTCGCCAACTGACATAATGATGATTTGGACCACTGTTGGAGATCTCCAATTTGTACTTGTTCTACCTTTCTTTTAGGTTGAGAGTGTATTTCCTCTCGAGTTCGAATACCACCAAGTTTAATAGCATTGACTTCTTTTTTTTCAGATTGCCTTTTAAATTGAGGCTTTTATTGTAACATTTGCGTGCTAGCTTTTGATTTCTCTTTGTGGTAGCAATTCCTTCTGTAGTTGGAAACTTCATGCATAGATGAGTGATGAGCGGATAATTTGTATGCTTTTTGGCATTGTTTTTAGTATGTTTTTAGTATGATCTAGTTAGTTTTTAGTATATTTTTATTAGTTTTTAGCTAAAATTCACTTTTCTGGACTTTACTATGAGTTTGTGTGTTTTTCTGTGATTTCAGGTATTTTCTGGCTGAAATTGAGGGTCCTGAGCAAAAATCTGATTCCGAGACCAACAAGGACTGCAGATGCTGTTGGATTCTGACCTCCCTGCACTCGAAGTGGATTTTCTGGAGCTACAGAAGCCCAATTGGCGCGCTCTCAACGGCGTTGGAAAGTAGACATCCTGGGCTTTCCAGCAATATATGATAGTCCATACTTTGCCCAAGATTTGATGGCCCAAACCGGCGCTCAAAGTCACCCTCAGAAATTCCAGCGTTAAACGCCGGAACTGGCATAAAACTTGGAGTTAAACGCCCAAACTGGCATGAAAGCTGGCATTTAACTCCAGAAAAAGTCTCTACACATGAAAGCTTCAATGCTCAGCCCAAGCACACACTAAGTGGACCCAGAAGTGGATTTTTACGTCATTTACTCAATTTTGTATACCCTAGGTTACTAGTTTACTATTAATAGGATCTTTTGACATTGTATCAGTACCTCATGACACTTTACACATTTCTCATTGTATCTTCTACGGCATGAGTCTCAAAACCCCATGGTTGGGGGTGAGGAGCTCTGCTGTGTCTTAATGGATTAATGCAATTACTACTATTTCTCATTCAATCATGCTTGCTTCCATTCTAAGATAATACTTGTTCTTAA
>NC_029778.3:31105351-31106868 GCF_000817695.3 Arachis duranensis | reverse complement strand
TTTTTGCATGTTCTTAGTCCCTTTTTGATTTATAAAAATTCTAAGTTTGGTGTCCTCTTTGTGTTTTTCCCTTAAAAATTTTCGAAAACTGTGTGTTTGATTTTCTAAAAATTTTAAGTTTGGTGTCTTTTTGTGTTTTTCTCGTTCCTCTTTTCAAAATCAAATCTTTTTCATAAAAATTTTTCAATCATATCTTTTTAATTACTGTTTTCAAAATCTTTTTGATTAACTCATTGATTCAGTTTTCAATTTGCTTTGATCTTATTTTCTTTTTGATTTTCGAATTTTTATTTTAATTTTATTTTGTTTTATTCTATTTTCTTTCTTTTTTTCGTAAATTCAAAAAAAAAAAACAACAAAATTTATCTCCTTGCAATCATTATCATTTCCCTTTTGTCCATTATGGACTCAAGTGGGATTAATCAGTCCAAAAGGACTCTGGGGTCATATGCTAACCCCATTACAGCTGCATATGGGAGTAGCATCTGTACACCTCCCATCAAAGCAAGCAGCTTTGAACTAAATCCTCAACTCATTATCATAGTGCAGCAAAACTGCCAGTATTCCGGTCTTCCACAGGAAGAACCTACTGAGTTTCTGGCACAGTTTTTACAAATTGCTGACACAGTACATGATAAAGAGGTGTATCAGGATGTCTACAGACTATTACTGTTTCCATTTGCTGTAAAAGATCAAGCTAAAAGGTGGTTGAATAACCAACCTACAGCAAGCATAAAGACATGGAAACAGTTGTCAGACAAATTCCTGAATTATTTTTACCCTCCAAGAAGGATGACACAGCTAAGGCTGGACATCCAAGGCTTTAAACAAGAGGATAATGAATCCCTTTACAATGCCTGGGAGAGGTATAGAGGTATGCAAAGGAAATGTCCCTCTGAAATGTTTTCAGAGTGGGTACAGTTAGACATTTTCTACTATGGGCTTACAGAAAAAGCTCAGATGTCTTTAGACCACTCAGCTGGTGGATCTATACACATGAGGAAGACAATTGAAGAAGCTCAAGAGCTTATAGACACTGTTGCTAGAAACCAATATTTGTACTCTAGCAATGAGTTCTCTCCAAAAGAGGAAGTCATGGCAGTAGTCACTGACCCTAGTCCTCAAGAACAGATAACTGAGCTCAATCTACAATTGCTCCTGATGACAGAACAGTTAGCAGACTTTAAAGAGATGCTCCATGAAACTAAAGTTGCTAACAAGAGCATAGAACTGCAGTTAAATCAAGCAAAACAGTAAATATCTAAACAGATAACAGAGGAATGTCAAGCAGTTCAATTGAGGAGTGGGAAGACCCTGAATAACACTGCTCAAAAGAGTAAAAATCCAAACAAGGAACAATTGACAGAGGATCACCAAACCACTGTTCAAAATCCCTCTGAGGACAGTAAGAGCCCAGAGAGGAATGCTATTGGCGTTCAGACGCCAGAAAGGGAAGGAAAGCTGGCGTTAAACGCCCATTCCTTGCCCAGTTCTGGCGTTCAAACGCCAGAAAATGG
>NC_029778.3:31101863-31102817 GCF_000817695.3 Arachis duranensis | reverse complement strand
TCTATGCCATTGACAAGTTTAGATCCTATCTAGTGGGGTCCAAAGTGGTTGTGTACACTGACCATGCTGCTCTTAAATATCTACTCACAAAGCAGGATTTAAAACCCAGGCTTATCAGATGGGTGTTGCTTCTACAAGAGTTTGATATAGAAATAAGAGACAGAAAAGGGACAGAGAACCAAGTAGCTGATCATATGTCCCGAATAGAACCAGTAGCAGGGGCGTCCCTCCCTTCTACTGAGATTTCTGAGACTTTCCCAGATGAGCAACTCTTTACCATTCAGGAAGCTCCATGGTTTGCAGATATTGCAAATTATAAAGCTGTGAGGTTCATACCCAAAGAGTACAGCTACGTGCAGAGAAAGAAATTAATTTCAGATGACAAGTACTACCTCTGGGATGAACCATATCTCTTTAAGAGATGTGCTGACGGAGTGATCCGCAGGTGTGTACCCAGAGAAGAAGCACAAAGGATCCTATGGCACTGCCATGGATCATAGTATGGAGGACATTTTGGAAGTGAGGGAACAGCCACTAAAGTCCTCCAATGTGGCTTCTACTGGCCAACTTTCTATAAAGACTCCCGAGTGTTTGTACTTAATTGTGACAGTTGCCAAAGATCTGTCAATCTGCCGCACAATTATGCCATGCCTCAACAAGGGATCTTGGAGATTGAATTTTTTGATGTATGGGGTATTGACTTCATGGGGCCATTCCCACCATCATACTCAAACACTTACATTCTGGTGGTAGTGGACTATGTATCTAAGTGGGTAGAAGTAATTGCTACACCCACTAATGATACCAAGACCGTACTGAAATTCCTCCAGAAAAACATTTTCAGCAGGTTTGGCGTTCCCAGAGTGCTAATCAGTGACGGGGGCACTCATTTCTGCAATAAACAGCTACACCTTGCTATGGTTAGATATGGAATTAGCCACAAAGTGGCAACTT
>NC_029778.3:31101374-31101645 GCF_000817695.3 Arachis duranensis | reverse complement strand
GTGTATGGGAAGGCCTGTCATCTGCCCGTGGAACTGGAACATAAAGCCTATTGGGCAACCAGATTCCTAAACATGGATGCTCAGTTAGCTGGTGAAAAAAGATTGCTCCAGCTAAATGAGCTAGAGGAGTTCAGACTCAATGCCTTTGAAAATGCAAAAATTTATAAGGAAAAGGCAAAGAAATGGCATGACAAGAAGTTGTCAACGAGAGTCTTTGAGCCAGGACAAAAAGTTCTGCTCTTCAACTCTAGGCTCAGACTGTTTCCAGGAG
>NC_029778.3:31099067-31101303 GCF_000817695.3 Arachis duranensis | reverse complement strand
CTTACTGGCGAAAAAACGCCAGTAAGGTGCATTTTGGGCGTTAAACGCCAGAATGGGCACCATTCTGGGCGTTTAACGCCAGGTGTGCAGCATCCTGGGCGTTCAGAAAAACGCCCAGTGCTAAAGGATTTCTGGCGTTTAACGCCAGCCAGGGCACCTGGCTGGGCGTTAAACGCCCAAAAGGGGCATCCAATGGGCGTTAAACGCTAGAATGGGTGCCATTCTGGGCGTTTAACGCCAGAAAGGTGGGGGGACCACAATTTTGTTTTCAACTCAGATTTTTTCAAACTTTCCTTTTCTTTCCCATATTTTTCTACAAAAACACATTTCAATCTCTCATCATTCACTTTCAAATTTTCAAAATCATTCTTCAAATCTTCCAAATCATTCCCAAATTTTGTTCAAAAAACTCACCCTTCTTTCAATTTCTTTCCATATCTCCTCAAATCTCCTTTCAAATTTTTCTTTTTTTTTCGAAAATCTCTCCCCCCTCTCTATAAATAAACGTTTTCTCACCCCTCATTCCCCACACCATTCGAATTTTCTCTTCCTCTCTCTCTCTCTTCTCTTCTTTCTTTTCTTTTTGCTTGAGGACAAGCAAGCCTCTAAGTTTGGTGTGCTTTTCCGTGATCACTAAGCCAAGATTCATCAAGATCATGGCCCCTAAAGGAAAACAAACCAATTTAAGAGGAAAGAAAGAGAATAATCCAAAGAATCTTTGGAATCAAGAGAAGTTCTTAACCAAAGAACATGAAGACCATTATCACAAAATAATGGGTCTGAGGTCAGTGATCCCGGAAGTAAAATTTGATCTGAAAGAAGATGAGTATCCGGGGATCCAAGAGCAAATTCGAAATAGAGGATGGGAAGTTCTAACCAATCCTGGGATAAAGGTTGGAAGGAACATGGTTCAGGAATTCTACTCTAATTTGTGGTTAACAGATAAGCAGAGAATGACTGGAACTGCTTACCATACCTACAGAACCATGGTCAGAGGGAAAGTTATGTACTTCCATCTGGACAAAATAAGAGAAATCTTCAAACTACCTCAACTGCAAGATGATCCTGATTCCTTCAATAGGAGGATGGTGATAGCAGATAAAGGGTTGGATCAAGTTCTAGAGGACATATGCCTCCCTGGAACTAAGTGGATAACCAATTCAAAGGGTGTCCCAAACCAACTCAAGAGGGGAGACCTCAAGCCAATTGCAAGAGGTTGGCTAGACTTTATTGGGCGTTCCATATTGCCCACTAGCAACCGTTCTGAGGTCACCATCAAGATAGCAGTGATGATTCATTGCATTATGCTTGGAAAAAAGTGGAGGTTCATCATGTGATTGCTTGTAAGATCTACACAATTGCAAATAAGAATTCCACTGAAGCCAAATTGGCTACCCAAGCTTGATCTCCTTGCTCTGTAAAGAGGCTGGGGTGAAGATGGGAGTAGATGAGTTCATACCCATTGAACACCCAATCACCAAGAAGTCAATGGAAGGACAATTGCAAGACAACTCTATCAAGAGGAGGGCGCAGGAATTCCTCCCTGAATTCCCAAGAATTGACTACTGGACCAGCCTGGAAGCATCTATCACCAAGTTGCAAGAGACTATGGAGCAACTGAAGGAAGAACAGCAGAATCAGAACTGCATGCTCTGCAAATTGCTGAAGGAATGAGAGAAGCAGGGGCGTGAACTCCAAGAGTTGAAACGCCAAAAGCTCTCCTCTCAAGCTGAGGGAGCATTCACTTCTCAAAATCAAGGTTGTTGAGTCCTAACTCTGTGAAAACCTCTATCATTAGGAGCCTATGTTTGCGTTTTTTTTCCTTTGTTTTGTTTTTATTTTTTCGTTTTTCTAGTCTCATTTTATATCTATTTTTGAGTCTTGTTTTAATTCATAATTAATAAAATTGAAATTTTATGCCTTAAAGATATGAATGTCCTATGAATCCATCACCTCTCTTAAATGAAAAATGCTTTAATCACAAAAGAACAAGAAGTACAGGACTTCGAATTTATCTCTGAAACTAGCTGAATTAGTTTGATGTGGTGACAATACTTTTTGCTTTCTGAATGAATGCTTGAACAGTGCATATGCCTCTTGAATTTGTCGTTTTGAGAATGTTAAAAAAATTGTTGGCTCTTGAAAGAATGAGGAGAAAGAGAACTGTTATTGAGGATCTAAAAATCATTAGAGTGATTCTTGAAGCAAGAAAAAGCAGTGAAAAAAAAAATTTTCG
>NC_029778.3:31091870-31097977 GCF_000817695.3 Arachis duranensis | reverse complement strand
CAAAAGAATCATTGGATTCTATTCCGGCCTGATTGAGAACCGACAGATGAATTCCGCGTGCTGTGACAGAGCATATGCAATCGTTTTCACTGAGAGGATGGGAGGTAGCCATTGACAACGGTGAAACCCTACATACAGCTTGCCATGGAAGGAGACTTGCGTGTTTGAAGAAGAAGACAGTAAGAAAGCAGAGATTCAGAAGATGGAGCATCTCCAAACCTCAACCTATTCCCCATTACTGCAAAACAAGTAATCATTTCATGTTCTTTTGCTTTTCACAAACAATCCTGATAATTTCTGATATCCTGACTAAGATTTACAAGATAACCATAGCTTGCTTCAAGCCGACAATCTCTGTGGGATCGACCCTTGCTCACGCAAGGTATTACTTGGACGACCCAATACACTTGCTGGTTAGTTGTGCGGAGTTGCAAAAGTGTGATTGCAATTTCGTGCACCAATGAGGCATAGAGACAAATGCTAAAAATTAGATTAAGGTTGTCCGACCTATTAGGGCATTATATACTGAAGTGACGTTGACCATGATGTAACCGATGCTTAACATCTTTGACCTCGCGCCTTTTCCAAAAGTATTGTATACAGAGATATTCCCCGGAGGCTAGATTGGCGTGTCCCCCAGTCCGAAGAGGTTATCTAGGTATGCCTTAAGATCCTTTTCCTCCAGTCTGAGTTTGCAAAAATAAGTTTAAATAATATATCTACCGAGCTACCTTTGATCTATAAGGATTCTATAGAGGTTTGCGTTGGCGAGGGTCATCGTTATCACCATTGGGTCGTCATGACCAGGCAATACCCCTTGAGCATCTTATTTAGTGAACGAGATGGTAGGAAAGTCGGGAGATCTGCTATCCTCCTCGACTTGGTACACCTCCTTAAGATGTATTTTTCGTGATGATTTCGATATTCTTCCTCTAGCAAATCCTCCATTATTCATGTGTATGTGCCGCTAGGGAGTTTCAGGTAGACGTTCTTGTCGTTCTCCTTCTTCATCTCTTTTTTTCTTCCTTTGGTCGTCCAATCTATCCACCAAGTACCTATCCAGTCAACCTTCTCTGGTCTATGACGATTGGATTTTTGATGGTATAGAATTTCACAAGTGAATTCTCGTTGAAAGTATAGTTTCTAAACCAACAATAATCCTTTCATACAAAAGATTGTTTGTCACAAGTAACAAACCCCTAATTTTATAAACCGAAGTATTCAAACCTCGGGTCGTTCTCCCTAGGAATTACAATAAAGTGTCTTGTTATTGGTTGTGAGTTATTTTAGGGGTTTTGATATGAAGTATGAAAGATAAATGGCAAGAAAGTAAACTAAGGCCTAAAAAGGTCTTGGCAAGGGTTGGTGGTCAAGAATCTCTATCCTAATCACTAACCACAATATGAGAATTGGCAAGGATTAATCTCATTAAATCATCCTCTAACTAGTAGTAAAGGAAAGTCAAATGAGCTATATCAATCCTAGTCCATAGATCCTAATTATCAATCCTAGTCCATAAGTTCTAACTCTCTACTAATTCAATTGGTGAGAACTAGAGTCAATGGCTTCCAATAATCAATTACTTGGACATTAGCAACTCAAGAAATCCTAAGTTACCTTTCCAAGCCAAGAGTATAAAATTCTACTCTAAAATCCAACCAAGCATTTCATCAAACACTTGGAAGGCACAAAAGAAAAACATAGTAAATTGATAACAAGAATAGAATCTAACAACAATTATTGAAATGAATTAACCATAACAATCAAAAGGAACACATTTATTATGAATTACCTTGATTGAATTGAAAGAGAGTAGAAGAAACAAAAGTAGATCTACATCAAAACACAAGAACAACATAAAGGAAATTACAACAAAAGAATGAAAGAAGAATGAATGTAGCAAAAAGGAATTGAGAGATAGAAGTAGAAGAATGAATGAATGAAAACCTAGATCTAAGAACTAAGCCTAATCCTAATCCTAATTCTAGAGAGAAGTGAGAGCTTCTCTCTCTAGAAACTAACTCTAACTACTAAACTAAGCTAAACTAAACTAATGGTAACTAACATGTCCATCCCTCTTCAATCTTTGGCTTAAATAGGATCAGAAATGAGTTGGATTGGGCCCACAAGGCTTGTAAATTCGCTAGCCACGAGTTTGCATGAAGTAATCACGTGCACCAACGGCGCGTGCGCGTACTATGCGTGTGCGCGCCACCATACGTATAGCAACTATGGCAAATCTTATATCGTTTCGAAGCCCCGGATGTTAGCTTTCCAACCCAACTGGAACCGCATCATTTGGATCTCTGTAGCTCAAGTTATGGTCATTTAAGTGCGTAGAGGTCAGGCTTGACAGCTTTTTTGTTCCATCATTTCTTCATGAGTTCTCCAACTTTACATGCTTTTTCTTCATTCCCTTGATCCAATCTTTTCCTCCTAAATCTGAAATCACTTAACAAACATATCAAGGCATCTAATGGAATCAAGGAGAATTAGATTTAGCTATTTTAAGTCCTAAAAAGCATGTTTTCACTCTTAAGCACAATTAAGGGAGAAGTTATAAAACCATGCTATTTCATTGAATTTAAGCACAATTAAAGGAGAATATACAAAACCATGCTATTTCATTGAATAAATATGGGTAAAAGGTGATAAAATCCCCTAAAATCAATACAAGATAAACCGTCAAATTGGGGTTTGTCAACCTCCCCACACTTAAACCTTAGCATGTCCTCATGCTAAACCAAGAATAAAGTAAGGGTATGGCATTTATTCAATGGAACTAACTAAATGCAATCTACCTATATGCAACTATCTAAATGAATGCAATTGCTTGGTCAAAATAAACCAATTCCCAAGAAGCATATATGCACAAGGGCTAAGGACTAGCAAGTCTAATTCAAAATTGAATTGAGCTATTAAATATTTTTACAAACTTGCATGAAGAGTGATGATCATAGGTGGAAACATGTAATTGAGCATCAAACCCTCATCGGATGTGTTTGCACTCTATTCGCTCAAGTGTTTAGGGTCGATTCTCTCAATTCTCTCCTAATCATGCTTTCTAAGATTTGTTTTTCTTCTAACAATCAACAAATATTTCATGCATGCATACAAGTATCATGAGGTCTTTTCATAGGTTGTAATGGGGCTATGGTCAAGGTAGGATGCATATTTGGTTAAGTGAGCTTGAAATTTGAATCTTTGATAGGCTTAAACTTCCCATCTAACCTATGACATCCTATACAATTTCAAAGCTAGCCTAACTACCCATTTTTCACCTTTTCACATACTCATGCATTTTCTTTTTCATTTCACAACACTTATGCATTGATCTTATTGAGCTTCGCTTTGGGGCATTTTGTCCCCTTTTTATTCCTTTCTTTTTTTTTCTTTTTTTTTCTTTCTTTTTCTATTTTTTTCTTTTTCTTTTCCATATTATTTTTATTTTTCTTTTTTTTTCTTTTCTCTTTTTTTTTCACTTTTCTCTCTTTTTCTTTTCATTTTTTTCTTTTTTTTTCTTTCAAACTATATACAAGAACATCAATGCATAAGGTCTATTCATTTAATCAAGACATGAGTGTATACCCAATTCCTCAATATTTCCAATAACAATGTAAGACTCCCCTTTTATTCACCCAATGTCCCAAGGTTCCCACACTTGAATGATACTCACATACACTAGCCTAAGCCAATCAAAGATCCAAATAAGGACATTTATTGTTTTTCGCTTTAAGGCTTGTAATGTGCTAAAATTAAGAACAAGTGGGTTAAGCGTAAGCTCAAATATGGCTAACAAAGGAAGACAAAAGGTAAGGCTATTTGGGTAAGTGAGCTAATGAAATGATGGCCTCAATCATATAAATGCATGTATACACAAAATAATGGACATAAAGAATCAAACAAATCAAAGATTACAATCCTAGAAAGAGAATAATGCACACAAGAAGGAAAATAAGTGGTTATAAGATGTAACCACACCGTTAGGCTCAAATCTCACAAGCTTGTGTTCTTAGCTCAAAAACATGATCCACAAGATATATAATTCAAGCAAGTTCTATGAAAAGTTTTTCACTCAAATCAATTGGTGCCCTATAGATAGAAATCCTTGAAAACTTTCATTATTTTGACTAAGCTTATTGTGTATACATATGCAAAAATAAGAAAATGCAAGTAAAATCCCAAAATCCTAGAATGAAATGCAAAAGTGTTGGAATTAGAAACTTGTCACCTAAAATCGCCGACCGGTCGGACGACCTCCCCACACTTAAAAGTTTGCACCGTCCTCGGTGCACTCAAAGATGAGCAAGGGGGTACGGCGACTCTCCGGATTGCTACGTGTTCTTAGTCTTGCTTCCGTTATTGCTCGTGGTGCATTCATCATAAAAAAACAAAAATATAACACCATAAGATGAGAAGATATAAAAGCAAGGAAGCATACATTGTTGGAATGAGGTAAATCACTAGAAATGAGTGAGTGAATTATTGTGACATTAATGAAAAATAAGTGTGTGAATTCTAAATTGCGCGGTTTAGAACACACATTAGCATAAAAGTTATGTCACAAAAGAAGCATGCACTTTACTCATTCTACTATGCTTGAGATGCTTTAAATGAACTTGTAAGGTAAAACAAGTATTAAAGAAGCATGAAAGCATTCAAGTCAAACACATATGGATGCATATGATCATGAAACACAATGCATTAAGGTAAATGCACAACATCATCCATCATCAAGAGGTTGCCTAATCACAAAATAAGGCTCAAATCACATGGTGGCCAAATCATGTAATCCAAGAAGAGTTCAAGCTCGAAGGCAATTGTCATCACTTGGTATTCTTAAAAGGTAAGCATGAAAAACTCAAGACCAAGTAGCAAAATATAACCTCAATCATAGGATCCAACAAAGATTATCTAAAAATATTAATGCTAAATTAGCATTTAAGCAATAAGAGGCAACAATGTGTAGTAAACAAGATCAATAATCCAACACTTGTAATGAAAAGAGAGAAAATAAAATGAAAACTAAACTAAAACTAACTAATTAACTAACTAACTAACTAACTAATTAACTAACTAAAATAAATGGTTATCCATGGTGTTAGGAAGTGTTGGATGAGGGATTGGAGGAGAGAAGAAGAAAGGAGAAGGAAAAGAAATGGAAAGAGGAGAAGAAAAGAAATGGATGGAAGAAAGGGCATCCACGCGTACGCACGCATGGCGCGCGCGCGCGGATGGTTTATTTCGAGAGTGGCGCATACGCGTCATGTGTGCGTACGCGCAAGTGGGGTTGTGCCAAAGGCACAACGCGCGCACAGTGCGGGCCTAACTCTCGGGTTAATGCATGGAAGGTGGAACTTCTCAACCCACGCGTACGCGTGCATGGCGCCCTCGCGTGGATGGTCGAAAATGCTCAATGTACGCGTACGCGTGCAGTGCGCGTACGCGTGGATGGTGCTCTGTTTTTTTCAAAATTTTCCTATGTTTTTGCACCATTCTAAGCATTCCAAACCTCCAAACAGCTACCAAAATACCAGAAAACCTTATTTAACATATTAAACTTCCAATTAAACTCATCAAATAAACCAAAAACATGAATTTAAACTAATCGAGTAATATTACACAAAAAGAAAAAAATGAAAAGAATTTACCATGGTGGGGTGTCTCCCACCTAGCACTTTAATTTTTGTCCTTAAGTTGGACATATGGGGAGCTTCTCTCAAGGTGGCTTGTGCTTGTACTCATCTTGGAACTTCCACCAATGCTTGGACTTCCAATAAGCTCCATCATTCAAGATTAATATCTCCAAGCTTTGATGGAGTTCTTCACAAACCATGGGCTCCCAATGTTGATCCTCATGTGTTCCCGGATCCCATATTTTGTCTTCACACCCAACTCCATGTTCATTATCATTAATCCATGTGGGTGGTGAGCAAGATGAATTCTTAACAAAGTGACCAAACATCCTTCTAGACCCATGTACTCTAGTTATACACCAACCTTTGCTATCAAGCTTTGGACATGTGACCATAATGAACCTAAAATGATGCTTCCAACCACTAACCATCTCCTTTTTACTCTTAAAGCCACAAATATATCTAAGTTGA
>NC_029778.3:31091232-31091799 GCF_000817695.3 Arachis duranensis | reverse complement strand
ATCACCAAGGGAACTCAATTCTTGCTTTACTCCTTCCAAGTCTTCATATGGGATATGCCTTGGAGGTTGTGCACATTCCTCCTTAACATCAACTTCAATCTTCTTGGAGGGGTTTTCTATAACTCTAGGTTCCCATGGAAGTTCCGCATCTCCTAAGTCTTCAACCACTTTTTCCTTTTCTTCAATGGTCATAGGTTCCTCCAATTGTTCTAACACAAAGTAGCATTCCTCCTTTTCCACCGACGTTTCCAATCTCTTCTTTAAGCTATGCTCCTCTTTAGATTCTCCACATGCAACCATGGGAGTTCCTTGAGTGTCCAAAAGTTGGGATTCTAGCCGGTTTACCACCTCATCCAAGGCGATCATGAATTGTTGCACATCCCTTGTCATCTCCTCTTGTCCTTGAAGAAGAACACCGAGGGTTTCATCCATTAGAGATTGAGGTGGATGGTAGGGTTCGTCATTTTGGAGAAAGGGTTCATTATAGGAAGGTGGTTCTTCTTGGGAAGGTGGTGGTGTGTATTGAGGTAGTTCTTGGGAGTAGTAATCTTGGAATTGTGGTTCCAT
>NC_029778.3:31078603-31091070 GCF_000817695.3 Arachis duranensis | reverse complement strand
GTTCATGTTGAGGATATGACTCATAGGCATATGGTGGTGGTTCTTGAAAATCACAAGGAGATTCACCATAGCCATTGGATTGATATGCATCTAAAAATGGCTCTTCTTCATAGTGCATTAGTGGGGGTTGTTGCCATGAGGATTGATCATAAGCATATGGCTCTTCCCACCTTTGATTATCCCATTCTTGATACACAACTTCATTATAGTTCTCATCACCTACAACATAATTGTAATCACACTCATAGCCAAAGTGAGAATTCATGATAGCAAAAGAGGGCAAAAACAAAAATAGTAACAAATAAAGAGAACAAACTAAAAACTAACAAAGAAGCAAAAAGCAAACATATTCACAATATTCACATATATACAATAACCAATAACATAACACCATTGCAATTCCCCGGCAATGGCGCCATTTTGACGATTGGATTTTTGATGGTATAGAATTTCACAAATGAATTCTCGTTGAAAGTATAGTTTCTAAACCAATAATAATCCTTTCATACAAAAGATTGTTTGTCACAAGTAACAAACCCCTAATTTTATAAACCGAAGTATTCAAACCTCGGGTCGTTCTCCCTAGGAATTACAATAAAGTGTCTTGTTATTGGTTGTGAGTTATTTTGGGGGTTTTGATATGAAGTATGAAAGATAAATGGCAAGAAAGTAAACTAAGGCCTAAAAAGGTCTTGGCAAGGGTTGGTGGTCAAGGATCTCTATCCTAATCACTAACCACAATATGAGAATTGGCAAGGATTAATCTCATTAAATCATCCTCTAACTAGTAGTAAAGGAAAGTCAAATGAGCTATATCAATCCTAGTCCATAGGTCCTAATCCTCCACTAATCCAATTAGTGAGAACTAGAGTAAATGGCTCTCAATCATCAATCACTTGGACATTAGTGACTCAAGAGGTCCTAAGTTACCTTTCCAAGCCAAGAGTATAAAATTCTACTCTAAAATCCAACCAAGCATTTCATCAAACACTTGGAAGGCACAAAAGAAAAACATAGTAAATTGATAACAAGAATAGAATCTAACAACAATTATTGAAATGAATTAACAATAACAATCAAAAGGAACACATTTATTATGAATTATCTTGATTGAATTGAAAGAGAGTAGAAGAAACAAAAGTAGATCTACATCAAAACACAAGAACAACATAAAGGAAATTACAACAAAAGAATGAAAGAAGAATGAATGTAGCAAAAAGGAATTGAGAGATAGAAGTAGAAGAATGAATGAATGAAAACCTAGATCTAAGAACTAAGCCTAATCCTCATCCTAATTCTAGAGAGAAGTGAGAGCTTCTCTCTCTAGAAACTACTTCTAACTACTAAACTAATCCTAATGGTAACTAACATATGGTAAAGTATGAAAGTATCCTCATTCCCCCTTCAATCCTTGGCTTAAATAGCATTAGAAATGAGTTGGATTGGGCCCACAAGGCTTGTAAATTCGCTAGCCACGAGTTTGCATGAAGTAATCACGTGCACCAACGGCGTGTGCGCGTACTATGCGCAACTTTTCATGCTTCTTTCTTCATTCCCTTGATCCAATCTTTGCCTCCTAAACCTTAAACCACTTAACAAACATATCAAGGCTTCTAATGGAATCAAGGTGAATTAGATTTAGCTATTTTAAGTCCTAAAAAGCATGTTTTCACTCTTAAGCACAATTAAGGGAGAAGTTATAAAACCATGCTATTTCATTGAATAAATGTGGGTAAAAGGTGATAAAATCCCCTAAAATCAATACAAGATAAACCGTCAAATTGGGGTTTGTCAGTCAACTTCTCTATGACATTCTTTAAATCATAGCAGTTGTTTGTAGAATGCCCATAGAGTTTGTGACACTTGCAGTACTCTGTCCGACTTTCTACCTTTTTATGTTTGATAGGATGATGTACTTCTCAGCCCGCTCTTGTACTTCGCATAGGAAAGTCAGGTGCCGCTTGGATATGGATTGATAGAACGACCCTTCTTTAAGGCCGCTAACTAATCCCATTATGACTGCTTCAGTAGGTAAATTCTGTATTTCTAAGCATGGTTTGTTGAATCTTTCCATGTAATGTCGGAGTATCTCCCCGACCACTTACATAATTCCTAACAAACTCGGGGTATGCTTTACCTTATCCTTCTGAATTGAGAATCTAGTAAGAAACTTCCTCACTAGATCTTCAAAATAAGTCACTGACCCGGGGGTAAGTTATCAAATCACTTCATTGTGGCTTTGGTCAGAGTCATCAGGAATGCTTTACAACGCGTAGCATCAGAAGCATCGGCTAGTTGCATCCGACTTTTGAAATTGATGAGATGATGCCTTGGGTTGGTTCCATCGTAGAGATCCATATCAGAGATTTTGAAATTTCTTGGAACTTTGACCCGCATGATATCTTCCATGAATAGGTCTTCTCCTCCTAGAGGGCTTTCTTCCAGATATCCTCGATTACTACTTATTCAGAGGTCATCTTCCAATATTAGGAGCTTTTCTTCTAGCTCCTTTCGACGTCGCACCTGGTGCATGAAATTAAACTCCGCACAACTTAACCGGAAAAGTGCACCGCGTCATCCAAGTAATACCTCAGGTGAGTGAGGGTCGATCCCACGAGGATTATCGGGTTGAGCAATCTATGGTTATATTGTAGATCTCAGTCAGGCAAATAGAAAGGTGGTTATTGACTATTGTAGGTGCAAAAACAAGCAATCACAAAAGCAATGATTGATTGATGTAGAGATAATAGAGGCGAATCAGTTAAGGCTTTGGAGATGCTTCTTCTTCTGGATTAACACGTCATACCCACTATTCCAATGAAGAATGATTCATTCAATGGCAAGGATGTAAGTGATTAGGCCAATGGTCATGGTCACTAATCTCCTCAGGTCCAGACCGAACATTTGAACAGACTAGATCAATCTGGGAGAGGGTGAAGTGAAGAGCGAATATTTTATACGCTTTTTGGCATTATTTTCATATAGTTTTTATTATGTTTTATTTAAATTTTATTATGTTTTCATGGGTTTTAGTGCAAAATTCATATTTTTTAGATTTTACTTTGAGTTTGTGTGTTTTATGATGATTTCAAGTATTTTCTGGCTAAAATTGAGGAGTTTGAGCAAAAGTCTAATTCAGAGACAGAGAAAGCACTGCAGATGCTGTCAGGATCTGACCTTCATGCACTCGAAAGAGCTTTTCTAGAGCTACAAAAGTCCAAATAGCACGCTCTGAATAGTTATAGAAAGCTAACATTCATGGCTTTGCAGAAATATATAATAGTCTATACTTTGCTTCAGAAATAAAGGCCTAAAACTGGTGTTCAATGCAAGCCACCTGCCCCATTACTAGCGTTCAACGCCCACAAGGGAGTGGCTGGTGTCCAATGCCCAAAAGGGGGTCCCTAGCAAGCATTCAATGCCCCTAAGGGACCTTAGCTCGTGGGAGACACTCAAGCTCCGCCCAAACACTCAAGTGGGCCTCAGAAGTGGATTTTCACACTTTCAACTTAGTTTATCTTATTTCTATAATCCTTAGTCATTAGATTAGTATATATAGACAAGAGTTCACCCTTGTTAAGGACATTCTTGCCCAATTTTACGTTTCCATTGTACTTATCTATCAGCATGAGTCACTAAATCTCCTAGGTTAAGGTTAGGAGCTCTGCTAATTTTGATGGATTAATAAAAGTACAACTATTCTATTCATTTCGTGTGTGACTCTATTCTAAGATGTATCTTCGTTCTTCAACGTTAAGAATGAGATGATCTATGACAATAATCCTCACTCTACATGGGTTCAGTGTGAGTCCTTAACTAGAGATCACTGAACCACCAGCTTAATTATAAATCTCTTAGACGGCTAATCCACGAATTCGTTGGGGACTTCTCGAAACACCAGTTCAGCCGAGGTATGAGGACATTACAGTCTTTGTGGTAGAGGCTAGAACCAAATGTGGAGCATTCTCTGATCCGGAAGATTTGACCTTGTTTGTGGCGTTTTGAGTTGGATCATTGACGTGGCAGAAATTGGCCGATTAAGAGTTTATAGAGAAAACCGCGTTGTAAGTACAGTTCTTAACCGACTAAAATTCGCTTATCAATTTAAAAAAGGGTTGTCACAATTTTAGAATAAAAATACTGGGAGTATGAGCCCCAGGTCGTCCCAACGAGTTGACAAAAGAGTGCTATTTTATTAATCAGAAGTTTTCTGAGAAATTTTTGAGTTTGAGAAACAGAAAAATAAATAATAGTGAATTTAAGCAACGGAAATTAACGAGAGAATTTATATAATTTGAATAAAAGCCTTAAGCAAGAGAAGATTAATTGGAAGTTCTATCCTTGTTGAATTTTCCCAAGTGTAATAATAAAAGGTTGTTGTTCTACTTGGTCATCCCTTACTTATTAAGGGGAAGTCAAGTAACTAACCAACCAGCCCTATCTCTCGAATCCTAATCCTTTCCTAAGAAAGGATTAGAGTCAGAGATTAGAGAGTCAGCCAACAACTTCCATTTAAGATTGACACTTGAGTATTCCAACTCAAGGTTCTCCTCTTAATCAGCTCCCAATCAAGTTAGGGAACTACTCCATCAACATGGATATAACTTCCACAGAATTAAAAAAGGGAATAGAAGGAAGACATGATAAACAATAACTGAAAATTAATTAAAAGTAAAAATGGTTCCTTGTATTAATAAATCCCAAAATCATAAACATACTTATCCAAACAGGGTGAATGGGCAATAAAAGAGTAAAGGAATAGGGAAACAAACTAGAATAATGAAGCTTCAATGGAGGTAATGACTATTTTCAATATCCAAAGCAAAAGCAATAAATCTCTAAAAACTATGAATGTGAAGAATACCTAGAGAAAGTATGGAATTCTCTCTAAGATTAAATAAAAAATTAAATTATGCGTAATGAGAATGTGTGTTGAGTCTCTGCTATTCTCTAGCTCTAGTCTGTGTTTCTGGGCCGAAAATTGGGTCTAAACTCGGCCCAAAGTCGCCCCAGCATTTTTTGTGATTTCTGCAGGTCGCGCATGCCATGTGTACGCGTCGCTGGTCGTCTTCGCGTATCACGAGTACGCGTCAGGTACGCGCACGCGTCGTCGTGCAAACTCGCTTTTCGCGCGACCGCGTCATGTACGCGCACGCGTCGTTCCTCGCCAGTCAGCTCCTTATTTTCTTGTGTTCCTTCCATTTTTGCAAGCTTCCTCTCCACCCTCTAAGCCATTCCTGCCCTATAAAGCCTGAAAACACTTAACGCACAGATCACGGCATTAAATGGTATACGGGGAATTAAAAATATATAATTTAGATGTCTATGAAGCAAGTTTTCAACCATAGAATAAAATTGGGAAGGAATTGTAAAATCATGCAAATCATATGAATAAGTGAGTAAAGAGTTGATAAAAATCACTCAAATTAGCACAAGATAAACCATAAAATAGTGGTTTATCAATCATCAAGGGGATGAACTGCAGGAGCTTTATCCTCATTCAGCTTGGGCGCACACTAAACTTGGCATTCGGCTTGAGAGAGGAAGATTGGTGGCCATTAAACCGGCGTTGATCACTTACATCCTGCCATGGAAAGAACCACTCACAGTTGGAGAAGACAGTAAGAAAGGTTGATCCAGAAGAATGAAGCATCTCCGAAGCCTCAACCATCTTCTTATCCTTGAATTCACAACTACTGAGTAAATTTATCTTTTTTTAGTCTTTATGCATTTTTCACAACATAACTCTTTTATAATCGCTTGACTAAGATCTACAAGGTGTCCATAGCTTGATTCAGGACAACAATCACCGTCGGATCGACCCTGAATCACCTCAGGTATTACTTGGACGACCCAGTGCACTTGTCGGTTCAGTTGTGTGAGTTCTTATTTCGCACACCAAGCTTTTGGCGCCGTTGCCGGGGATTGTTCGGATTTGACAAACTAACGGATTATCTTGTTTCTTAGATTAGGTACCTTTTACTATTTTGTTTGAGTCTTTTATTTTCCTTTTTCAAGAAAATCAAAAATTTTTCAAATCCTTTTGTTTGAGTTTTGTGTCAATCTTTAAGTTTGGTGTCTTTTTGAGTCATCTTGAGTCTTTAAGTTTCTTTTCCTTTCTTTTCTAAAATTAGAGTCTTTGATTTCAAAATTCTTAAGTTTGTTGTCTTTGAGTATTTTTCTTTAAAATTTTTGAAATTAGTGTCGTTGATTTTCAAAGTTTTTAAGTTTGGTGTCCTTTAGTTGTTCCTTGTTTTCTTTGAATTTTTGAATTGTTCTTTGTGTTCTTTCTTAATATTCAAGTTGTTCTTGTTTCTTTTCTTGTTTTGATCTTAAAATTTTTAAGTTTGGTGTCTTTTGGTATTTTTCTTTCTTAATTTTCAAAAACTTTAGTGTCTTGATCTAAAAATTTTAAGTTTGGTGTCTTTTGGTTGTTTTTCTCTCTCTTCATTAAATAAAAAAATAAATATCTTTTTTATCTTTAAATTAATATTTTCGAAAATATCAAACAAAATTTCAAATTTTAATTTCAAAATTATTATCTCATCTTATCTTAATTTCAAATTTCAAATTTCAAATCTTATCTTTTTAAAATTGTTTACAAATCTTTTCTTTTAATTGTGATTCTATCTTATCTTATCTTTCTTTTAAAATTTGAAATTCAAAACTTTTTCAAATCATTATCTTATCTTGTTTTAAATTTGAATTTCAAAATCAAATCTTTTCAAAGACCAAATCTTTTTCAAATCTTATCTTATCTTAATTCAATTTCAATTTTCAAAATTAAATTTTTAAAATTCAAAATTCAAAATTTAAATTTCAAATTTGAAATTTATATCTTTTTCAAATCTTATCTTATTTTCAAATCTTTCTTAATTAGTTATTTATTTTCTCCTCCTTCTTTTTCAAAACTTCCTAACTAATTATTCTCTCTCTCTTTTTTCGAAAACTACCTTCTAATTTTCAAATCGTTTTAATTAATTAAGCTTTTATTTTCAAATTTAATTAATAAATAAAAATAAAAACAAAAATAAGTTAATTCTAGTTTCTCTTTACTTCTTTCTCCTACCTTTCTTGCACCATGAATCCAAATGGGAATGAACAGTTCAGAAGAACTTTGGGGTCCTACATGGCCCCCAGTCCTGACTTCTACGAGAGAAGTATTAGTATACCTCCCATTGGAGCAAATAACTTTAAGCTCAATCTTCAGCTCATTATTCTGGTGCAGCAAAATTGCCAGTACTCTGGACTTCCACAGGAAGAACCTACTGAGTTCCTGACAAACTTTTTATAAATTGCTTACATAGTACGCACTGAGGGAGTAGACTAGGATATCTACAGACTGCTACTCTTTTACCTTTGCTATAAGAGATCAAGCAAAGAGATGGTTAGATAACCAACCCAAATCTGGCTTGAAAACATAGAAGCAGCTAGTAGACAAGTTTCTAAATCAATACTTTCCCCCAAGGAAGCTGACCCAATTAAGGCTAGACATTCAAGGCTTTAAGCAAGAGAATAGTGAACCTCTTCATGATGCCTGGGGGAAGTATAGAAGAATGCTACAGAAATATCCCACTGAAATATTTCCAGAATGGGTGCAATTAGACATCTTTTATTATAGTCTCACAGACATGGCTAAGGATGTCTCTAGACCACTCTGCTGGTGGTTTTATACCAGTGAGGAAGACAATTGAAGAGGCTCATAAACTTATTGAGACAGTTGCCATGAATCAGCATCTATACTCAGTTGATGAAACCTCCATGAAAGGAGAGGTTAAGGCAATATCTACTGAGTCTAACCCTCCAAAACAAGATGGCCCATTGACTCAGTAGCTACACGCCCCTGCATAGTAGTTGCTGGAATTACAAGAGGCTTTGCAAGAAACTCAGACTTCCAACAAGAATGTAGAAGCCCAGCTAAGTCAAACAACGTAGCAACTATCTAAGCATATAAAAGATGAATGTCAGGTAATCCAACTGAACAGTGGGAGAACATTAAACACCCAACCTCAGAACAACAGGAAACCAGGAGAGGAAAAGTTAACAGAGGACAACCAGACTACAAGCCCAGACACCTCTGAGGGCACTGAACACCCAACGAGGAATGTTATTGGCGTTCAACACCAAGAAGGGGTGCTTACTCATTGCGTTGAATGCCCAAAGGGAGGCAGCACTCTTGGTGTTCAATGCCAAGAAGGGTTACCTATGATGAGGGAAAATTGGATTTCCACACAATCTAACCGGCAAGTGTACCGGGTCACATCAAGTAAAAATAACTCACAAGAGTGAGGTCGATCCCACAGGGATTGAAGGATTGAACAACTTTAGTTAGATGATGAATTTAGTCAAGCTAATATGAATGAAGGGGGTAATTTGTGATCGAGAGAAAGTAAATTGCAAGAATTCTAAATGGCAGAATGTAAATTGGCAAGAAGTAAATGGTAGAAAATTTAATTCGACTGGAACTTAAGGTGCAAGAAATTAAAAGTCCTTAATCTTAAAGTGCAAGAAAAATAAATAGCTAAATCTTAAAGTGCAAGAATTAAAAGTGCAGGAATACTAAATAACAAGGAAACTTAAATTTCATGAATAAAAAGGGATTTGGGTATTGGGAATTAAACAAAACTAATAAATGTAACTTTCAGCAAGTGCAGAGGAATCAAAACGAATGAAATTCAAAGAATGTGATTCATAAGGGATTGGAGATACTATAATCCTTCATTAATCAATTGGGTCTCGACTCCTTTCTCAATCATCAAGTAGATCTATGGCGGATTGAAATTGATTAGATCCCAATTCCTTCACAATCCAATCTCTCAAATCACAATCAATCTTGCCAATTCCTTGATCTAATTGTCATGAGAAGAGGTTAAGTACAAGTCTCTCATCCATAAGCCACACTAGCTCTCAAGATCTCAATTCCTCCCGAATGGTGTTGATCAAGAGAGTAGTGAAGGATAGAGCTCTAATTCTAATGCAAGTGATTCCCCTTCTGAGGCTCACACAAGCATTCATGAATTCAACCTCCTTCCAGAATGAAGATTTCTAAACCAAAACAGAAGGTACCCAATAGCTACAAAGATGAATTATGAAGAAGAAGAATTTTATTGATTCATGGAAATTACAATAGAGCTCCTCCCCCTAATGAAATTTGGGGGTTAGTTCATCATTGCTCTAGTACCAAAAACAGAAAATAAATTGCAGAAGAAGAAGAAGAACATCGAAGAAATTCAAATCAGATCTAAATTCTTAAGGAAAAACTAAAACGAAGCTAAAATTGAAAAATCATAAGAGAGTCCGAAAAGAAGCCCCCAATGAAATTGAATGTTTTCTTATTTATACACTTTCTAATTTTTGTAATCACAGTACTTGGAGTGGGCTTTCTAGCCTTTGAAGAAACGGATCAGAATGGGTCCTCATTTGGTATGGTTGGGAGCTTGCTTCAGAAGAATGTAGCATTCTCAGAGTGAATGCCGCGTTTATTCACCGATGCGTGCGCGCCCTTGGTACGTGCGCGTCCCTGATGTTTTTCCTTATCAACGCGTGCGCGTCCTGTGCGCATGCGCATAGATGATAAAACTTCACTTCTGTGCCCAGCACCATGTATGTGTCTGCGCCCATCACCACACTTGTCATATCGACGCGTGCGCGTCATGCACGCGTGCGCGTCGATGCTCATATTCGAATCCAAACTCTGAAAGTATCGCAGGCATTCGCTCCAAGTAAACGTAGCGTTCATTTCTTATGAATGTTAATCTTCAATCCACGCGGAAGCGCTTTGTACATGTGCGCGTCGCGTGTGAACGTAGCGTTTATCAAAATGAACGTAGCATTCATCTTCACCTTGCTACTTTGCCTTCTTCTTTTCATCATATTTTCACATGTCATCAATCAAACAAGCAATCAAAGTCTCACCAAAATCATAAGGTTCATAATAATCAACTAAATTGTGCATAAACCTCATGATTTTCTATTAAATTGACCATGTTTGATTGAGCTATGATAAAGATGCAATTCTACTCCAATCACTTACTTATCATGCAAGAAAGTGTAATAAACCTAATAAAAGCAAAGAAAAATGCTAGTAAAACTAGCATAAGATGACTTGTCATCACAACACCAAAATTAAACCTTGCTTGTCCCCAAGCAAGAAAAGAATTATGTCCAAGGTTCTTTTAGTTGGAATGGATTGAAGAATAACTTTGTAGATGCTTTGTGAGTGAAGTGATTAAGTGACAGTGGGGTGAACTCTAAATTATATGCTTATGCAAGGGCTTCAGTGCTTTCTAGTCCCTACATATTGGAAGTCTTAAATCTTAGGAGTTTCATTCAAATGATATCATGGAGATCTCTCAATAGGTAATCACCTTTAAGCAGCGTATGTTTTCTGTGTTTTGGCATTAACTCTAAGTTTCATGTCTCAAAGCGGCTCTTTAGATAAACTTTCAATCAATACTCCTAAACCAGTTGGTTTTAAGGTATTAGGTGTTGAAGCAACCTTTATGATTTACTTGCTCAAGCCTCTCTCTTTGACACAATTCTACCACAAGCATTTAACTAGGATAGTAAACCTTTGAGTTCTTATTTCTCTCTTTTTCCCCTAGTAATTAATGCTCAGAGCCTTTTGCCATGTTCTTTTGTTTTTCTGTTTCTCTTATTTTCTTTTGTTGCTGCTTCTTGGATTAATAAATGTTTGAGACTCTCTACAATTTTTCCTTGAACTTTATTTCCTGCCTATGAGCTCCCATGCAAGTTTTCATAAACATACAACCTCAATACACAATACTATAACTAGAACCACCACTTCTCTTAATCTTTTTACTTGCCTCAAAATAGATTTTTGATTCCTCAATCCTTCTTTTCAAAGAATTGTTCTTTGATGCATGCAGAGGGGTACAAGACATAAGTTCAAGCATACGCAGATGAACAAGAAGACTAGTGTAGAACATGGAAACTTAGTCAAAAACATGAAAGTGCATAACATATAAGCTTAATCATAAAATTGTAAAACATGAAACTTGGAAGGCATATAATTTTTCAGATGTGCATCTTCCTTATTTACTAAAATTATAAAAGGAACTCCACCACCTTTAATTTTTATGTTCTTTTCCTTTGCTGGATTCTCCTTTCTTCTTTGGTTCCTACTTCTTCTTCTTTCTTGTTTCTTGTTGTTCCTCAGCTTTAGCAGGGCATCTTCGATCCCAAGATTGGTCTATCTGATCCCAGAGTCCAGCCTCCTTCAACTTTTGCTCCATTCTTTCTACGTTTCTCTTAACTCTTTCACTTTGATGGTTCACTAATTCAGGACATTCAACGAATGGTTTAATCTCTCGGTTGATCCCTGGCATACCACAAACTACATAGTTTAGCTTTGCCTGTGTCTCTACATCATATTCTATACTGTCCAGATACCTTTGCTCTCCAGCTGTGTGGTATATGTTCTTCCATTGATAAAGGTTTTAGAGATATTTCTCTTGTTTGGCTTGTTGTTGGGACAATTGTTCAAATGGTTCTTAGAAATGCGCAGCTTGTTCCCTTTGCCTATCCAAAATTCTTGCTTGGAATTCTCTCCGCTGAGCTATTATCTTGAGCTGTAAGTTTTCTTGTTGCTCCATCATCTTCAGCTGCCAATTCTCTTGCTACTCCTGATCTCTCAAATATTGTTCTTGTTATTGCTCCTGTGCCCTGATGAGCGGATAATTTATACGCTTTTTGGCATTGTTTTTAGTATGTTTTTAGTATGATCTAGTTAGTTTTTAGTATATTTTTATTAGTTTTTAGTTAAAATTCACTTTTCTGGACTTTACTATGAGTTTGTGTGTTTTTCTGTGATTTCAGGTATTTTCTGGCTGAAATTGAGGGTCCTGAGCAAAAATCTGATTCCGAGACCAAAAAGGACTGCAGATGCTGTTGGATTCTGACCTCCCTGCACTCGAAGTGGATTTTCTGGGGCTACAGAAGCCCAATTGGCGCGCTCTCAACGGCATTGGAAAGTAGACATCCTGGGCTTTTCAGCAATGTATAATAGTCCATACTTTGCCCGAGATTTGATGGCCCAAACCGGCGTGGCAAAACAGCCTCAGAAATTCCAGCGTTTAACGCTGGAACTGGCATTAAACTTGGAGTTAAACGCCCAAACTGGAATAAAAGCTGGCGTTTAACTCCAGAAAAGGTCTCTGCACGAAAATGCTTCAATGCTCAGCCCAAGCACACACCAAGTGGACCCAGAAGTGGATTTTTAAGTCATTTACTCATTTCTGTATACCCTAGGTTACTAGCTTACTATTAATAGGATCTTTTGACATTGTATCAGTACCTCATGACACATTACACGTTTCTTTGTGTACTTTCTACGGCATGAGTCTCTAAACCCCATGGTTGGGGGTGAGGAGCTCTGCTGTGTCTTGATGGATTAATGCAATTACTACTGTTTTTCATTCAATCATGCTTGCTTCCATTCTAAGATA
>NC_029778.3:31075982-31077214 GCF_000817695.3 Arachis duranensis | reverse complement strand
CCTGAATCACTTTTACCCTCCAAAGAGGATGACACAGCTAAGACTGGACATCCAAGGCTTTAAACAAGAGGATAATGAATCTCTTTATAATGCCTGGGAGAGGTATAGGGGTATGCTAAGAAAATGCCCCTCTGAAATGTTTTCAGAGTGGGTACAGTTGGACATCTTCTACTATGGGCTTACAGAAAAAGCTCAGATGTCTTTAGACAGCTGGTGGATCTATACACATGAGGAAGACAATTGAAGAGGCTCAAGAGCTTATAGACACTGTTGTTAGAAACCAATATTTGTACTCTAGCAATGAGTTCTCTCCAAAAGAGGAAGTCGTGACAGTAGTCACTGATCCTAATCCTCAAGAACAGATGATTGAGCTTAATCAACAATTGCTCCTGATGACAGAATAGTTAGCAGAATTTAAAGAGATGCTCCATGAAACTAAAGTTGCTAACAAGAACATAGAACTACAGTTGAATCAAGCAAAACATAGCTCTGTTGTGTCTTGATGGATTAATGCAATTACTACTGTTTTTCATTCAATCATGCTTGCTTCCATTCTAAGATATTACATGTTCTTAAACCGGATGAATGTGATGATCCGTGACAATCATCATCGTTCTCAACTATGAACGTGTGCCTGACAACCACCTCCGTTCTACCTTAGATTAAGTAGATATCTCTTGGATTCTTTAATCAAAATCTTCGTGGTATAAGCTAGAACTGATGGCGGCATTCAAGAGAATCCGGAAGGTCTAAACCTTGTTTGTGGTATTCTGAGTAGGATTCAATGATTGAATGACTGTGACGAGCTTCAAACTCCTGAAGGCGGGGCGTTAGTGACAGACGCAAAAGAATCATTGGACTCTATTCCGGCTTGATTGTGAACATTTCCACTGAGAGGATGGGAGGTAGCCATTGACAACGGTGAAACCCTACATACAGCTTGCCATGGAAGGAGCCTTGCGTGTTTGAAGAAGAAGACAGTAGGAAAGCAGAGATTCAGAAGATGTAGCATCTACAAAACCTCAACCTATTCTCCATCACTGCAAAACAAGTATTTAATTCATGTTCTTTTACTTTTCACAATCAATCCTGATAATTTCTGATATCCTGACTAAGATTTACAAGATAACCATAGCTTGCTTCAAGCCGACAATCTCCGTGGGATCGACCCTTACTCACGTAAGGTATTACTTGGACGACCCAGTGCACTTGCTGGTTAGTTGTGCGGAATT
>NC_029778.3:31066663-31067941 GCF_000817695.3 Arachis duranensis | reverse complement strand
GGCACTCATTTCTGCAATAAACAGCTTTACTCTGCTTTGGTTCGTTATGGAGTTAGCCACAGGGTAGCTACTCCATATCACCCACAGACTAATAGGCAAGCTGAAGTCTCAAATAGAGAACTCAAAAGAATCCTGGAACGGACTGTAATTAACCGTAGAAAGGATTGGGCAAGAAGCTTGGATGATGCTCTGTGGGCATACAGAACAACATTCAAGACCCCCATAGGGACCTCTCCGTACCAGCTCGTGTATGGAAAGGCGTGTCACTTGCCAGTGGAACTGGAGCACAAGGCCTACTGGGCAACCAGGTTCCTAAACCTTGATGCTAAGGTAGCTGGAGAGAAAAGATTACTCCAGTTGAATGAGCTAGAGGAGTTTAGACTCAATGCTTTCGAAAATGCTAAAATTTACAAGGAGAAAGCAAAAAGGTGGCATGACAGAAAGCTGTCATCTAGAGTCTTTGAGTCAGGGTAGAAGGTTCTACTGTTTAACTCTTGGCTCAGATTGTTACATGGGAAATTGAAATCCCGGTGGAAGGGACCATATGTGATTACAAGAGTGTAACCATATGGATATGTAGAACTTTAATGGATAGAGAGCCAAGCATTATCTTGAAGACAATGTTAAGCAAGAATGCTCAAAACTGATACTAGATTAAAGCTCAGTAAGGTCCAGCTAAAGACAGTAAAGAAGCGCTTGCTGGGAGGCAACCCAGTCATTAGGAGGTTATATGATTTGTTCTTACAGAAGCAAGTATCAAAAATGAAGGAATTCACAGAGTTACAGAAGGATTCAGCTCAAAAAGCAGAGAAAAAGAGCTTACTGGCGAAAAAATGCCAGTAAGGGGCATTTTGGGCGTTAAACGCCAGAATGGGTACCATTCTGGGCGTTTAACGCCAGGAATGGTGCCATTTTGGGCGTTAAACGCCAGAATGGTGGGCACCATTCTGGGCGTTTAACGCCAGGTGTGCAGCATCCTGGGCGTTTAGCAAAACGCCCAGTGATAAAGGAATTCTGGCGTTTAACGCCAGCCAGGGCACCTGGCTGGGCGTTTAACGCCCACAATGGGCAATCAATGGGCGTTAAACGCCAGAATGGGTGCCATTCTGGGCGTTTAACGCCAGAAAGGTGGGGGGACCAAGATTTTGTTTTCAAATCAAATATTTTCAAACTTTCCTTTTCTTACCCATACTTTTCTACAAAAACACATTTCAATCTCTCATCATTCACTTTCAAATTTTCAAAAATCTAAAATCATTCTTCAAATCTCTCAAATCA
>NC_029778.3:31057422-31063552 GCF_000817695.3 Arachis duranensis | reverse complement strand
GCATTCAAGAGAATCCGGAAGGTCTAAACCTTGTCTGTGGTATTCTGAGTAGGATTCAATGACTGAATGACTGTGACGAGCTTCAAACTCCTGAAGGCGGGGCGTTAGTGACAGACGCAAAAGAATCATTGGACTCTATTCCGGCCTGATTGAGAACTGACAGATGGATAGCCGTGCCGTGACAGGGTGTGTTGAACATTTCCACTGAGAGGATGGGAGGTAGCCATTGACAACGGTGAAACCCTACATACAGCTTGCCATGGAAGGAGCCTTGCGTGTTTGAAGAAGAAGACAGTAGGAAAGCAGAGATTCAGAAGATGTAGCATCTCCAAAACCTCAACCTATTCTCCATCACTGCAAAACAAGTACTTAATTCATGTTCTTTTACTTTTCACAATCAATCCTGATAATTTCTGATATCCTGACTAAGATTTACAAGATAACCATAGCTTGCTTCAAGCCGACAATCTCCGTGGGATCGACCCTTACTCACGTAAGGTATTACTTGGACGACCCAGTGCACTTGCTGGTTAGTTGTGCGGGGTTGCAAAAGTGTGATTGCAATTTCGTGCACCATGCCCTCATATATTGTCGAGACATTTCTTCAATTGCACTCTGAATTTGGCTGAGATCCATTGTCCCAGGGGCTTGCCCCTCTTCCATTTGTGGTCCAAAGGCTTGTCCTTCTTCTATTTGTGGTTTCCTTCATCTTCCTTGAGGTCTTCTCTCACTCTACTCACTAGTGACACCTTCAATTCTCTGCCTGGTGAGTGCCCTCCCATCCTGTACCCAGTCTGTGTTTGAATCTTCAAAAAGCACCCCTACTCTATTGCACAAGCGCAATATGGTACTTGGGTAGCTAAGTCTGGCTGACTTGCTGTTGCTTTCAGCCATCTCTTGAATGCCGTTTGCAATTAGTTGAGGGACATTTATTTCTCCTCCTTTGAGTATACAGTGTACCATGATTTCTCTTCTTATGGTAACTTCCGAGGAGTTTCCAGTGGGGAGGATTGATTTCATCACTATTTTGTACCAACCTTTGGCCTTAGGTGAGAGATCCATCCTTTTTAGGTGGCATGGATCCCCGTTTAAAAATCCCTCACCCAATCCTTGCCATCCAGACATATATCATTTATGAGCTCATCAGGGTCATTCTCACCATTTGTTTTTTCATCAAAACTGGGCTCTGTGAAGTGTATTGTTCTTATTTGCAAAACCTGCATGATTGTAGCTGGATTGAAGTCCACTTCCACTCCCCTCACATAACTTTTGTAGGGCAGTTCAATTTTGCTTTGTCTCGCTGTATTTGCATAAAACTCCCTTATCATGGTTGCACTTATGTCTGTGAGGGGTTCACAGAGGAGTTCCCATCTTCTCTCTTCAATGATTTCCCTCATTATGGGGTACTCACCATCCTTCATTCTAAATCTGACCTTTGGGATTATTTTCTCTTCCTCCATCCAACCATGATATTGGTGCTCATGAAACTGAGATTTAAATCTCCAGTTATCAAAAGTGGGTGATTCGGCTTCAACTGGTTGCTTTCCTTTCTTTCTTCTAGAACTTGAAGAAGCCATTTGATTGGAGAAGGGATAACACAGGGTACTTGTGGTTAAAGCATGATTCAGGAGGTAAGGAGAGAGAAATATGGGTACTGTGTGATGTTCTAGGGTGGAAGAAAATTGTTGTGGATTGTATAGAAAGAGTATGTGAATGAGGTATAAGTGTGTGGTCATAGGAAGTGTTCTTGGCTAATTTGTAGCAGGAGCATGAGTCATTAAAGTCAAACAAGGAGTTGGTGGTTCAATCACATTGAAATGAAAGGTGAAGATGTTGTTGAGAGCAGGAAAATGTACGGTGTGCATGTGCGGTTGAATAAGGACAAAGATCACCTCTTCATTGTGCACATGGGTTCGGTTTCCTAGGTGATGAGTCTTGCAGATTTTTGCTTTCTAAAGATCAATCTCCAGCACATGTGACTCACTTTTTCCTTGTGACACCCATATATTATTTGTTCTTGTCCTTGCCTCCATCTTCTTCATACCTATCCATTTTAAACCAAGCATTAATAATCAACAAAATCTGATTTTTGAAAGGTGGTGGTCATAGAATTTAATAACTAGATAGAAGAACTAAAGAGAATCCTAGTCATATGTTCATTGTTCATGGATAACTGGTCGTGCCATATGTGACTACACATAGCTTTGGTGGATGCCAAACTTGTTTCACATCACATAATTCATTTGAAATTTTAGCTTTTGTCACGGTTAGTTTGTTCATTTCAGGGAACATCTTATTTTCTACTCTTAGCAAAATAGAATCACAAAATGATTCAAGGCATGGTTTTATCTTTTCTTGAATTTGAGTCTTAGAGCGATTGTGACTTTCTTGAAACTTATAGCACATGTAAAACACCAACTTAATGTTTGGCTATATACTTCAATAAAATGAATGAGTACATATCCTAAGATGGTTATATTATCATCATGTTTGAAAAGCCATTTTAGAGTGCTTTAAGGCACACCAAACTTAAGAATCAGACATATGCGTTAAGATAATGTATGCATTCATCAAACCTACACATGAGAGCTCAAATTCAAGTTAGAAAAGCCCTTAATTATTGATATTTAAAATAAAAGCATGAATATTAAATCATGGGCTGCCTCCCATGGAGCGCTCTTTTACTGTCACTAGCTTGACATTGGTTCTGTTCCGAGGGTTACCTGAAACGTGTAGCTCGGTTGTTTCTAGAGAGGCCCGAGGTGGGGGTCAGGGACCCGAGCTTGATATGTTGAGTGGTTGGTGGTTGTACCTGCAATGACACTCCGATGCTTAAGTTAGCATGGGTCCAAGCAGATATTGAGTAGAATTAGAGTATGAGTTATACCTGGGTGCTCCAGTGTATTTATAATAGTTGGCCGTGATTTTCCCTGGATAAGATATTCTTATCTTATCTTATCTTTTGGGAGTCTTATCTTTTATCTTTGTGGAACCGTCTTTCCTAGGCCTTTTCGGCCTTTAGGTTTTGGGCTGCGTTCCTTTTGATGGGCCTTCTTTGCTTTATGTTCCGAGGTCCGACCTTTAGGCGTGGGCCTTAGGCCGAGGTCGGACCTCCTATGATCTTGCCGATTTGGGGAGCTCGGTCAGGGTATGAACAGTGCCCCTGCCCGAGTTCGTCCTTTTTTGAGAGGTCGAGCTCGGGCATAGTAGTTTTTCAAAATTTCAAAAATGGCCGTTCCTGCATTTTATTGCATTTTACCGTTTCTCCTCGATTTCCGTTCGGGCTTTGTGAAGGCATTATTTATTTGCCCCTTTCCTTCTTTTCTTCGTTTATTCTGTTCCCTTCCTGTTTTCTGAGTTTTCGTCATCTCTTTTTCGAGCATCGCTTCTTCTTTCTCTTTGTTCTTCTTCCCCGAATCTTTCTGTGCGTTTTTTCCGGGGTTCCCTCTGCGCCGCCGTTTTCGTTCTCCTTGCATCGGAGCTCGTCGTCTTCTTCCTTTCTTCCAGGTTTGTTTTTCGTCTTATCTTCTTTGTGTACATATGCTTCTGTTTTTATGTGGCTCTTTGTTTGTTTCTTTTTTCTCTATGCCTGGGTTGCCCCGAAAAGAGGCGCCGCCATTGCTTTGTTCGTTTGTACATGGGGGGGACTCTTTTTTGTTCTCTGGTATCTTGCTCCGGGTTGCTGTATTTTCTTCTAAAAGATCTCTGTTTCTTGCTTTTGCTGAACGGGTTTTCGCTGTCTGCTTTTATGTGATTTTGCTTGCTGTTGTATTCTTCTTTGTAGGCAAGAATTTTATGTCTCGAAAGGTTCTTCAAGCGATGTCGACCAAGATTCCAAGTGGTCTTGGTTGGGTAGATCCTGTTCCTCTAAGAGTCCCTTCTGTGGTAGATTCTGAGTATTTAGCTAGGTTTCGTAGGCAATGTAGCATATGTGAAGATAGAGAGTCTGAGAGGGATTATGAATTAGTAGCCCCGGATTCCGAGGAGAGAGTTTGCTTCCCGCCCTTAGATAGTTCCGAGAAGCTCTTCTTTTACGCTTATGATTGTTTTTTCTCCAAGCTGAGTGTCCGACTTCCTTTTACCGACCTGGAGTCCGAGGTGTTATGGTCTTGTAACCTTGCCCCTACGCAGCTACATCCAAATTCTTGGGCGTTTTTAAAGCTCTTTCAACTTTTGTGTCAGTTTTTGGGTGTCTCTCCCTCTATTTCTCTTTTTTCCTACTTGTTTGTGCTGACGAAGCCGGGTTCGGGTGGAGGGAAGGTATCTTGGGTCTCTTTTAGGGCTAACCAAGGAAGAAGGTTTTGTACCTTGTATGATGAGTCCTTTCACGATTTTAAGAACTTTTATTTCAAGGTCCGGGCTACTGGAGACGTCCGACCTTTCTTTCTAGATGAGAGTGGGGAGCCTTCTTTTCCTCTTTGTTGGCAGGAGAATGTAGTGTCTGCTAAGTATACCTTTGAGAGTCTAGATGAGGTGGAGCAAGCCTTTGTGGGTGTGGTGAGCAGTTTATGGGGTCGGGCACCTCACTTGGACACGAAGAAAATGTTGGGAGATCCAAGCCTTCTCCGTTCCGAGTTAGGTAGTTCCCAACCTCTCCGAGATTCATCTTTTTTTAGTATTTTGGCTTTGCTTGTTTTGGTGGAATTTCTGTTGTGGTAATCCTTTTCTTTATTTCTTGCAGAGATGTCTTCTCAGGCAGACTCGGTCAAAGACTATTCCGACTCCCCAGTTCCGAGCTATAAGTCAGGATCCTCCGACCTCTGGGCCTGCTACCTCTTCTCCTCCTCCGTTTTCGGGTCCTTCTCCCAAGAAGCAGAAGACCTCTCAGGAGCTTGCCGGTTTCAACGATAAGGATTTTGATGCTCTTGGTTGGATTGAACAGCATATTCTCCCTCAGACTTTTATTTCTACTGATGATGTGTCTATGGAGCATCATTTTCAGTATATGGCGCGGAGCTGCGTTCGGATGGCTAGTCTTCATGCCGCTATTGCCCGGGAGTTCAGGAAATCCCCCCTTGGGGCGACCAGCTCCCGGCTTGAGAAGGCTCAGTCCGAGCTTGATAAGATTAGTCAACTGAAGGCCGCCAGAATTACTGAGCTGGAGGCTTTGTTGGAGAAAGAGAAAACTAAAGCTACCGCAGCTGTGGCGGCAGCGAAGACGTCTGAGGAGATGGCGAAGGCGGCTACAGAGAATTATACTCGGCTATATGCCGAGCTTGTGGAGACAAAGGAGAAGTTGCAATCCGCGCAGGACGAGTTTTATGAGCTGGAAGGTCATGTGGCCAGGGGTATGGATGCTATGTTTGAAAATTTGAAGGCTCAGGTCCGGGTTCTTGCTCCCGATCTGGATCTGAGCTTGTTCAGTATAGATAACATTGTTGTGGAGGGAAAGATTGTTCCTGCTCCTACCGAGGATGAGGTTTCGATGTCCGACCCCAAAGTTCCGGTTGAGAACCCGACTTCACCTTTGGTCGGGGATGGATCTGGTGTGGAGGTTTCAAACCGGGATGACGTTGCCGTCGATGCAGTCCCGATCTCTATGTTTCCTCCGCAGCCTGCTGTTTGATGTGGAGTCCGGAAAGGACCTTGATCCTCTGTAATTTTTTTTGGTGTTTTGCCCGACCTGTGGGCTTTTTGTTTATGGATGGTTTCTGTGAACGCTTTGGACACCTTTTGCTTATTTAGCTACTTGTAGTAACTTTATTATGCGGTGTTTTTGTTTGCGTTTTGACTTTTCTGTTTCCGCTTTCGTGCTTTTTAGTTGTTTTCGGATAACAACTTTTTAGCTAGCGTTTCGAAACTTCCTTTGATTTCGTTCTTTCGCTTGTACTTTTTAGTTGTTTTTTGTAAAGCAACTTTTTAGTAAGCGTTTTTCGAAATCTTGGCTCTCGCCGTTTTAAGGCTTCTTTCTTGGATCCGAGCTTTTTCTCGGTCCTCGGGCGCTTGAGTACCTCCTTTTGGTTGGGTCCGACTTTGTCGTTTGGTCGGCCTTTTCAAGTTATTTTTGTAATCTCTTTTTATTTGGCTTTTTGAGCCATTTCAGAGTTACTTTATAACTTTCCCTTTGTTGGGTCCGACTTTGTTGTTGGCCGGCCTTTTAAGTTATTTTTGTAATCTCTTTTTATTTGGC
>NC_029778.3:31055571-31056831 GCF_000817695.3 Arachis duranensis | reverse complement strand
GTTGTAGAAGATGACTCTGGGTGACCCTTCATCTATTTCGATAGGAATCATTGCCTCCATTCCGTAAGCTAGTCGGAATGGCGATTCTCCCGTTGTAGAGTGTGGGGTTGTCCGATATGCCCATAGCACCTGGGGGAGCTCTTCGGCCCATGCCCCTTTGGCCTCTTGGAGTCTTCGTTTTAACCCGGCCAGGATGATTTTATTTGCAGCCTCTGCTTGTCCATTGGCTTGTGGGTGCTCGACTGATGTGAATTGCTGTTTGATTTTTAGTTCGGCCACCAAGTTCTGAAAACTTGTGTCCGTGAACTGTGTTCCATTGTCTGTTGTGATGGAGTAGGGGACTCCGAACCTTGTGACAATGTTTTTGTATAGGAATTTGCGGCTTTTCTAAGCCGGAATGGTGGCTAAGGGTTCAGCTTCGATCCACTTTGTGAAGTAGTCGACCCCTACTATGAGGTATTTGACTTGCCCCGGTCCTTGGGGGAACGGGCCGAGTAGGTCAAGTCCCCATTTTGCGAAGGGCCATGGTGCGGTGATGCTGATAAGGTCTTCGGGTGGTGCTTTGTGAAAATTGGCGTGTTTTTGGCAGGGGGGGCATATTTTCACAAATTCCGTTGCGTCTTTTTGCAAGGTCGGCCAGTAGAACCCGGCTCTGACTACTTTCTTGGATAGTGCCCGAACTCCGAGGTGGTTTCCACACATGCCTCCGTGGACTTCTTCGAGGACGCTTTTTGTTTCTGAGGTTGGGACGCACCTAAGGAGGGGGTTTGAGAATCCTCTTCTGTATAATACGTCGTGAATTAGTGTATAATTCTGAGCGTCTTTCGTGAGTCTTTTAGCTTCCTTTCTCTCGGCGGGGAGAGTTCCCGACTTCAGGTAGTTGAGTGTGGGGGTCATCCATCCTTGCTGTTGGTTAGATATGTTTAGCGCTTCTTCCTCTCTTAGCACGGAGGGGGATTGTAAGGTTTCCTGGAGGAGACTTCTGTTGTTGCCTCCGGGCTTGGTGCTGGCGAGCTTTGAGAGGGCGTCTGCTCGGGCGTTTTGTTCCCGAGGTATGTGCTGGATTTGTATTTCTGAAAAGTGGCGTAATTGCGCCTGTGTTTGGTCCAGGTATTTTTTCATAGTTGGGTCTTTGGCCTGGTAGCTTCCATTCACTTGTGACGTGACGACCTGGGAGTCACTGAAGATTGTGATTCTCTGGGCTCCGACCTCTTCGGCTAGCTTTAGACCTGCTAGTAGGGCCTCGTATTCGGCTTGGTT
>NC_029778.3:31046035-31053676 GCF_000817695.3 Arachis duranensis | reverse complement strand
TTGTCGAAGGCCGTTTTGAACAGGATATCTGCTGAGCTTCCCTGGTCAATCAGGGTTCGATGTAGGTTGGCGTTTGCTAGGATGATGGTGATTACCATTGGATCGTCGTGCCCGGGTATTATCCCTTGAGCATCTTCTCGGGTAAATGAGATAGTAGGTAACTCGGGCAGGGGACTATCTTCTCGGACATGGTAGACTTCCTTGAGGTGTCTTTTGCGCGAGGATCTGGATGTTCCTCCGCCTGCGAAACCTCCATTTATCATGTGAACATGTCTTTCAGGGGTTCGCGGGGTTCGTTCGGCCCGATCTTCGTTATCTCCTCGCCTTCTCTTCCTGGTCTCTTCTCCTTTCTCTGCTATGTATCTGTCGAGTTTTCCTTCTCTGGCTAGCTTTTCTATAACATTTTTTAGGTCGTAGCAGTCGTTAGTAGAATGACCATAGAGCCTGTGATATTCACAGTATTCGGACCGATCTCTCCCTGCTCTCTTGTGTTTTAGTGGTCGAGGTGGTGGGATCTTTTCAGTGTGGCATACTTCTCTGTAGATGTCTACCAAGGAGACTCGGAGGGGGGTGTAACTGTGGTACTTCCGTGGCTTGTCCGAGTTGGTTTCTTCCTTCTTCCTCTGTTCCCAATCTCGATCTCGGAGTGGGTAGGTTGATTCCTTCCTAGAAGAGTCTCTTAACTGGGATGTTTCCTCCATGTTGATATATTTTTCCGCCCGCTCCTGCACCTCGTATAGGGAGGTCGGATATCGTTTGGATAGGGATTGGCTAAACAGTCCCTCTTTTAGGCCGTTTGCTAGTCCCATGATGGCTGCTTCGGTGGGCAAGTGTTGTATGTCCAGGCAGGCTCTGTTGAATCGCTCCATGTACTCTCGGAGAGTTTCTTGGTTACCTTGTTTGATTCCGAGTAGACTGGGGGCATGTTTCGTTTTGTCCTTTTGAATAGAGAACCTTGTCAGGAATTTTTTGGTTAGGTCTTCAAAGCTGGTGATTGATCTTGGTGGCAGGTTGTCGAACCACTTCATGTTTGATCCCGAGTAGGCTGGGGGCATGTTTTGCCTTGTCCTTTTGAATGGAGAACCTTGTTAGGAATTTTTTGGTTAGGTTTTCGAAGCTGGTGATTGATCTTGGTGGCAGGTTGTCGAACCACTTCATGGCTGACTTGGTGAGAGTGGTGGGGAAGGCTTTGCACCGAATCGCGTCGGAGGCGTCGACTAGGTACATTCTGCTTCTGAAGTTGCTGAGATGGTGACTTGGATCGGTGGTGCCGTCGTAGAGATCCATATCGGGTGGTTTGAAGTTTCGCGGTACCTTCTCCTTCATGATCTCTTGCGTGAAGGGATCATGGTTGTCTTCGGGGGTGGGGCCGCGTTCTGTCCGATCTTTCAGGTTGGCCTCTATTTTCCGCAGTTTTTCTTCTAATTCCCTGCGCTTGCGAGCCTCCCTTCTCAGATCTTGTTCGGTTTCTTTTTGCTTCTTTACGTCCTCTTCGAGTTGTTTTAGTCGGTTTTGTTGTGCCCGGACTGCTTCTAGAATGCAGAGAGGCCCGAAGTGGGGGTCAGGGACCCGAGCTTGATATGTTGAGTGGTTGGTGGTTGTACCTGCAATGACACTCCGATGCTTAAGTTAGCATGGGTCCAAGCAGATATTGAGTAGAATTAGAGTATGAGTTATACCTGGGTGCTCCAGTGTATTTATAATAGTTGGCCGTGATTTTCCCTGGATAAGATATTCTTATCTTATCTTATCTTTTGGGAGTCTTATCTTTTATCTTTGTGGAACCGTCTTTCCTAGGCCTTTTCGGCCTTTAGGTTTTGGGCTGCGTTCCTTTTGATGGGCCTTCTTTGCTTTATGTTCCGAGGTCCGACCTTTAGGCGTGGGCCTTAGGCCGAGGTCGGACCTCCTATGATCTTGCCGATTTGGGGAGCTCGGTCAGGGTATGAACAGGTTCCTTATTAAGGTGGTTGATCATCATAATGCCTCAGCTTGTCTCCTCTTACTGTGGGCCTTCTTCTTGTGCTTTGATGAATAATCTCTATGTTCTCCAATGAGAGTACTTTGCTCACAGTGTAGTAATCATCAGATTGTGGAAATGTATCCCATTGTTAGTAGATAAGCTTCACTTTGTTTCCCTCTGAGAACCCTTCGGTTGGGATCTTCTTGTTCTTCCACCCCTTTGGGACTTTTTTCTTGCTTTTCTTTCCTTCCTTCTTGGCAGTAGGCTCTATGTTGGAAGTTTTCTCCTCACTGATTAATCTTATAGCCTCTGTCTTCAATCCTTTTTCAGCCTTTTCATCTTCACTACCCTTTTGTTCTTCTCCACTGTCTGTCTTTTGCCTCAAAGGTGAGTTGATGAGTGCTTCTTTGGGTTTTTCCTTCCAGTTCAAGTCTTCCTCTTCAATTCTCATGCAACTTTTCTTTTTAGCAGGATGTTGTATCTCCTTGAAGACATTCAGGGTGATCTGCTTATCATGTGTTCTCAAAGTCATTTCTCCTTTCTCCACATCAATGATGGCCCTTGCTATGGCCAAGAAAGGTCTTCCCAATATGATGGAATCATTTCCTTCTTCATCTAAGTCTAGGATCACAAAATCTGCTGAAAATATGAATTTTTCCACCTTAACTAGGAGATTCTCAACCACTCAATTGGGGATTACCATCGATCTATCAGCAAGTTGCAAAGTCATCCTTATAGGCTTTACCTCTTCTATAGAAAACTTCCTCATCATATTTAAAGGCATTAGATTGATACTTGATCCCAATCACACAATGCTTTATCAATGGATACATTGCCAATAGTGCAGGGCAAAAAGAAACTCCTAGGATCCTTGAGCTTTGGTGGTAAGCCCTTTTGAATCACTGCACTGCACTCTTGGGTCAAGATCACTGTTTCCTTTTCGTTCTAGCTTCTCTTCTTGTTGATGAGCTCCTTGAGAAATTTTGCATATAGGGGCATCTGCTCAAATGCTTCACCAAGAGGAATGTTGATTCCAGCTTCTTGAAAACCTCTAGAAACTTGGGAAATTATTGATCGTTGAGCTTCTTTTTGAACCTTTGAGGATATGGAAGAGGAGGAGTGTAAGGCTTCATCTCCTTCTTCTTTTCTTGTGGATGCTCCTCCATGACTTGTTTTTCCTTCTTTGACGCTTGCGGTTCTTCCTCCATCTTGTTGAGCTTTTCTTGGCCTTTCTCCTCGGCTGTCATTTTTTCTTTATTATTAGCCTTGTCACCTTCCAATGTCCTTCCACTATTGAGTTGGATTGTTTTGCATTTTTCTTTTGGGTTTGGAATGGTATTATTTGGGAGAATATTGGTTGGTCTTTCAGCTTGTCTGGCCAATTGTCCTATTTATCTTTCAAGATTCTTTATGGTGGCCTCTTGTCTATCTTGACTTTTAATTAGACTCTCTTACCCCTTTGCTAGATCCTGTGTGGTTTGAGCAAGTGCTTGTAATGTTACCTTAAGAGCTGAGATCCTGGTTTCATGATGGTCAATGAATGGTATGTTAGGATATGATGGTTGTTGCTGGAAGTTGGTTGGGTTGTTGAAATGGTTGTTCTGGGAATTGAAAGGTGGTGTGGAGAAGTTATTTTGGTGGGTCTGTGAGTTATTGTTGGGTTGCTGATATGAATTTTGTGATTTTCTGTATTGGTTAGTGTTATTGGATGAATGAGGTTGATTATTTATGTTGTGGGAGTTGTTGGAATTGTGATTCTTTTGCCATGAATTCTGATTATCACCCCAACTCAAATTGCGATGATTCTTCTATGATGGATTGTATGTATCTCCATGAAATTCATTCTGAGAAGAGTTTGAGGTGTTATGCTGATGTGTGGAAAACAATCCGACACAAAACTCACCGGCAAGTGTACCGGGTCGCATCAAGTAATAAAACTCACGGGAGTGAGGTCGATCCCACAGGGATTGAAGGATTGAGCAACTTTAGTTTAGTGGTTGAATTAGTCAAGCACCCAAGTGTTGATTGTGTGAATTTGTGTTGACAGAATTTAAATTGCATAGAATGTAAAGGGGAGTGGGTGATTTGCAGGAAATTAAAGAGAATAAAAAGAAAAAGAGCTGAATCTTAAAGTGCAAGTAATGTAAATTGCAGAAACTTAAAATGCAAGAAATGTAAATGGCTTGAATTATAAAGGGAATCGGGAAGTGGATTTGCAGAAATTAGACAAGGAAAAGTAAATTGCAATAAACAGAAGTGTAGAAGAGAAATTGAAATGAAAACTCCAGATCTCAGGACCCAAGAGACTAGATAACCAAGTCTAGATCTCAATGCCTTCCTAGATCAAAACCACAATTCAATTGCAAGAGAATTTAAAATCAAACAGAAGAAGAACTAAATTCAAATTTCAATATTTCAAGAGTGCAGTAAATCAAAACAGAAAGATGGATCTCAAGGTGAGATTGAGACAGAATTTCCTCAATTCTCAACACCCAAGACTCAAATAAAGCTTTGCAGGAAAGTAAACAAGAAAACCCAGAGGAAGAGAATTCAATTCTCCTCCCAGAAACTCTCTAAAATGCCAAGTAAGCTCTCAAAAACTCCTCAGCCAAAAATCACAATTCCAAAAGCTCCCTTAAAACTTAAATTCTAATCCATTTATACACTTTCTTCTAATGATCTTCAAGCCTTGAATTGGGCCTTGGCCTTGATGGAATTGGGTTGATAGTAGCCTCCGTTGATTGCTCTTGGTGTTGGGAAGAAATCCACTTGTGAACTGGGCCATGTAGCTTTCACGTTTGAGCCAACGTTTGAGGTCAAACGTTGACTCAAACGTTGCTGTGTGAACAATTATGCAGAGGCCCAAAATGCTGTCATCCACGTTTGGCTCAACGTTTGAGGTCAAACGTGAGCTCAAACGTGGATCTCCCCATGCCTTCTTTTTGGCCAACGTTTGGCCCAACATTTGAGGTCAAACGTTGGTGCAAACGTGGCTCAATTAGCTCATCAATCAGGGGTGTTCTTCCATGCTCCTTTTTGCCAAAATGTAGCCAACGTTTGACCTCACGTTTGAGGTCAAACGTTGGCTCAAACGTCGCTGCCCAGAATCTCTATCTTTCTTCTTTTAGGCGCCAACGTTTGCCTCAACGGTTGAGGTCAAACGTTGGCGCAAACGTTGCCTTCCAAGAGTTTCTTCTTCAGCCAACGTTTGCCTCAACGTTTGAGGTCAAACGTTGGCTCAAACGTTGGTTCTTCTCCAGGGCATTCTTCATCTTCTTGCAACCTCCTTCCAAGCTTTGTTTCACCTATCATCAACCAATCAAAAACATCAAAGCTATGCTTCAAATCATGAGATTGTTTCTCTTCTATAATATATGACAATTATAGCACAAAATCTCATGAAAATGCATCATTTTATACATGATTGATTGAGTCAAAGATATCATGAATTTCAACCCAATTGGCTTACTTATGGCTTAAGAAAGTGCATAGAACTAAATGAAAACAAAGAAAAAGACTAGTAAAACTAGGCTAAGATGACTTGTCATCATATGCATATATTAGACTTGTTTTGGCTGCTGCTCATAGTTGCTTTTCTCAGAGGCTTCATTACTTTGGCTCCATCCATTTGAGGGTTGGCTTGCTGTGTTAACTGCAGCCACTTGGAGTCCATCAATCTTCTTTGTCATCAACTCCATTTGTTGCTGAATTTGTTGGTGCATCAACTTGTTCTGTGCTAAGATAGTGTCCAATCCTTCTAGCTCCAACACACCCTTCTTTTGTATTGGTTGGCGTTGCCTCTGATGAGCATAGAAGTATTGATTGTTAGTCATAGTGTCTATGAGATTCTGGGTTTCCTCTGCTGTCTTCATGAGTTGCAATGAACTTCCTGCAGAGTAATCTAAAGACTCTTGAGCTCTTAAGGTCAATCCCTCATAGAAATTCTGAAGTTTGTCCCATTCATTAAACATCTCGGGTGGACATTTCCTGATTAGAGCTTTGTATCTTTCTCATGCTTCATAGAGTGATTCTCCATCCATTTGAGTGAATGTTTGCACTTCTGTCTTCAATCTTATGATCCTCTGATGTGGGTAAAATTTGGATAAGAATTTGTTCACCAAATCATCCCAAGTGTTGATGCTTTCTTTGGGAAATGTTTCTAGCCATTGAGATGCCTTGTCTCTCAAGGAAACTGGAAATAACAGCAGCTTATAGTTGTCTGGATGCACACCATTGGTTTTGACAGTATCACAAATCGTCAAGAAGGTAGATAAGTGCTGGTTCGGATCTTCAAGTGGACCTCCTCCATAGGAACAATTGTTCTGTACCAGAGTAATAAGTTGAGGCTTCAACTCAAAGTTATTTGCATGAACATTGGGAATGAGTATACTGCTCCCACAGTTTCTTGGATTGGGGAAGGTGTAGGATGCTAGAACCCTCCTTTGAGGTTGACCATTGTTATTGGCTACCTCTTCTGGTGGATTGGGGAGGTTACCCTCCATTTCTTGGTTTTCCTCTTCTGATTTTTCTTCTCCAATAACTCCCTTCCCTCTTGGTTCTCTTCTCAATCTCAAGAATGTTCTCTCTGGCTCAGAGTCAAAAGATGTAGATGCACCTCTTCTTCCTCCTAGCATACAACACAAATAAACCAGAAACTAAAACACAATACTCTGTTGCTAGAGTAAGGTTAGGGTTAGTTTGAACAAAATCTCAAACAGTTACTATGCTTAGTAAAAACAAAGAAAGATGCTTAATCTAGATTATCCTTACTTAATCATTGTCGATCTAACCAATCCCCGGCAAAGGCGCCAAAAACTTAATGAGGGAAAATTGGATTTCCACAATATCTAACCGACAAGTGTATTGGGTCCCATCAAATAATAATAACTCACAAGAGTAAGGTCGATCCCACAGGGATTGAAGGATTGAACAACTTTCGTTAGATGATGAATTTAGTCAAGATAATATGAATGAAGGGGGTAATTTGTGATCGAGAGAAAGTAAATTGCAAGAATTCTAAATGGTAGAATGTCAATTGGCAAGAAGTAAATGGCAAAAAATTTAATTCGACTGGAACTTAAGGTGCAAGAAATTAAAACTCCTAAATCTTAAAGTGCAAGAAAAATAAATAGTTGAATCTTAAAGTGCAGGAATTAAAAGCACAGGAATACTAAATAACAAGGAAACTTAAATTTCATGAATAAAAAGGGATTTGGGTATTGGGAATTAAACAAAACTAATAAATGTAACTTTTAGCAAGTGCAAAGGAATCAAAATGAAGAAAATTCAAAGAAAGTGATTCATCAGGGATTGGAGATACTATAATCCTTCATGAATCAATTGGGTCTCAACTCCTTTCTCAATGATCTAGTAGATCTACGGCGGATTGAAATTGATTGGATCCCAATTTCTTGGCAATCCAATCTCTCAAATCACAATCAATCTTGCCAATTCCTTGATCTAATTGTCATGAGAAGAGGTTATGTACAAATCTCTCATCCATAAGCCACACTAGCTCTTAAGATCTCAATTCCTCTCGAATGGTGTTGATCAAGAGAGTAATGAAGGATAGAGCTCCAATTCTAATGCAAGTGATTCCCCTTCCGAAGCTCACACAAGCATTCATGAATTCAACCTCTTTCTAGAGTAAAGATTTTGGTGCACGAAAATCACATTCACAC
>NC_029778.3:31045161-31045935 GCF_000817695.3 Arachis duranensis | reverse complement strand
TCAAAAATGAAGGAATTCACAGAGTTACAGAAGGATTCAGCTCAAAAAGCAGAGAAAAGGAGCTTACTGGCGAAAAAACGCTAGTAAGGGGCATTTTGGGCGTTAAACGCCAGAATGGGTATCATTCTGGGCGTTTAACGCCAGGAATGGTGCCATTTTGGGCGTTAAACGCCAGAATGGGCACCATTCTGGGCGTTTAATGCCAGGTGTGCAGCATCCTGGGCGTTTAGAAAAACGCCCAGTGCTAAAGGATTTCTGGCGTTTAACGCCAGCCAGGGCACCTGGCTGGGCGTTAAACGCTCAAAAGGGGTGCCAAATGGGCGTTAAACGCCAGAATGAGTGCCATTCTGGGCGTTTAACGCCAGAAAGGTGGGGGGACCACAATTTTGTTTTCAAATCAGATTTTTTCAAACTTTCCTTTTCTCACCCATATTTTTCTACAAAAATACATTCCAATCTTTCATCATTCACTTTCAAATTTTCAAATATCCAAAATCACTCTTCAAATCTCTCAAATCATTCTCAAAATTTTGTTCAAAAAAAAAAATCACCCTTTTCTCAATTTCTTTCCATATCTTCTCAAATCTCCTTTCAAATCTCTCTTTTTTCGAAAACTCCCCTCCCCACCTTATAAATTCACGTTTGGCTCTCCCTTTCCACCACACCATTCGAATTTCCTCTTCCTCTCTCTCTCTTCTTTCTTGTCTTTTGCTTGAGGACAAGCAAACCTCTAAGTTTGGTGTGCTTTTCCGTGATCACTAAGCCAAGATTCAT
>NC_029778.3:31043661-31044545 GCF_000817695.3 Arachis duranensis | reverse complement strand
CCAATCACCAAGAAGTCAATGGAAGGACAAGTGCAAGACAACTCTATCAAGAGGAGGGCGCAGGAATTCCTCCCTGAATTCCCAAGAATTGATTACTGGACCAGTCTAGAAGCATCTATCTCCAAGCTGCAAGAGACTATGGAGCAACTGAAGGAAGAACAGCAGAATCAGAACTGCATGCTCTGCAAATTGCTGAAGGAACAAGAGAAGCAGGGGCGTGAACTCCAAGAGATGAAACGCCAAAAGCTCTCCTCTCGAGCTGAGGGAGCATCCACTTCTCAAAATCAAGGTTGTTGAGTCCTAACTCTGTGAAAACTTCTATCATTAGGAGCCTATTTTTGCGTTTTTTTTTGTTTTGTTTTCTATTTTTATTTTTTTAGTTTCATCTTATATCTATAATTGAGTCTTGTTTTTAATTCATAATTAAAAAAAATTTAGAGTTTATGCCTTAAAGATATGAATGTCCTATGAATCCATCACCTCTCTTAAATGAAAAATGCTTTAATCACAAAAGAACAAGAAGTACAGGATTTCGAAATTTATCCTTGAAACTAGTTGAATTAGTTTGATGTGGTGACAATACTTTTTGTTTTCTGAATGAATGCTTGAACAGTGCATATGTCTCTTGAATTTGTTGTTTTGAGAATGTTAAAAATTGTTGGCTCTTGAAAGAATGAGGAAAAAGAGAACTGTTATTGAGGATCTGAAAAATCATCAAAGTGATTCTTGAAGCAAGAAAAAGCAGTGAATACAAAAAAAAAATATTCAAAAAAAAAGAGAAAAGAAAAAGAAAAAGGAAGAAATAAAGTTGTGATCCAAGGCAACAAGAGTGTGCTTAAGAACCTTGGACACCTCTAATTGGGGACTTTAGCAAAGCTGAGTCA
>NC_029778.3:31037737-31040482 GCF_000817695.3 Arachis duranensis | reverse complement strand
ATTACTTGGACGACCCAGTGCACTTGCTGGTTAGTTGTGCGGGATTGCAAAAGTGTGATTGCAATTTCGTGCACCAGTGGCCGGCCTAAAAAGAGAGAAAAAGGAAGAAGAATAAGCCCACAAGCAAAGATCTAAAAGAAAATAGAATATAGGTGGGGCTAATGCCAAATAAGAGTAGGGTTCTCAACTACATGGTAGATACAACATGTAAGTGAGAAAGCAATATAAGTGAATGAAACATGTAAGTGAGAAAACAATATAAGCTAAGGCATATCACTACACTTGATGCAAGAGTAAAATCAAAGCATAAGTAAATGACATAAAGAGCATGTTGAGTATCAAGTTCAAACGAGAAAGAGTGGGTCATGAAAGGCAATATGAGTTCATATTAATGCACAAAGGATACAAGATTCATCAAAGATTAAGCATTGACCTAAAAATTTCTTCACCCAACAATACCAAACAAGTCAAGAAGCACCAAAATGATCCAAGAAATTCTCAACAGTTGAGTAAAAAAAATTCAACACCAATGTTAAAATAACAAACTTACAAAAAAAAAATAAGAACAACCTACACAAACAATGTTACAATGCAATTAATGAAAGTATGCAAATACAATAAAAAAAATGAAAGATGAGAAAAATAAGAAGTGGAAATTTAAAAAGAGGGAGAAGGAGAAGTGGAGAAAAATGATTAAAAATGTTGAGAGAAGTGAAAAGAAGAGAGATAAAAGAAATGGGAGAAGGAAAGAAAATAGAAGAAGAAAGGAGAAAGAAGAAAGAAGAAATAAGAAAAAGGAGAGAAGAAAGGAAAAGAAAACAGGGCAGAAACAGGGCACGAAGGTGACGCGCGTGCATAGGCCACACGTGTGCGCGAAAAGCAGGAAGGGCAAGTGACGCATCCCCCACGCATACGCGTGAGATGCAAAAAAGAAAGGGGACACGTACACGTCAGTCACGCGTACGCGTGGTTGTAAATCGTGCTCTTCGCACAAAAGCCACACAACTCCAGCTTAAGTCTCTGGTTTTTATACCAGGAGTTCAAACATAAGCATACGACGCGTGCGCGTCATCCACACTCATGCCCATTTTTTTTAAAGAAGCCTAAAAATAGAATTTAAATACTCTCCTAACCTGTAAACACTCTAAACTAACCAAAATTCAAATTTAACTAAAAATCTTTTAGTTTTTGAAAAAAAAATTCAAAGACAATGCAAACAAAACTTGCACTTCAAGCAAAATGCAATTCAAAAACAACTATTCTAATGAAAGCATGAACCTAACAAGTAACCTAGCAATCAAAGCAAGATATGAAAAAGTATAAAAAGAGGAAAACTACGTAACAATGACAACTCAATTCACCCATTGATTATATATACAAAAGAATGGAAAGAGTTTACCATGGTGGGGGTGTCTCCTACCTAGCACTTTTATTTATTGTCCTTAAGTTGGACACTTGGGAAGCTCCTTGTCAAGGTGGTTTATGCTTGTACTCATCCTTGAACTTCCAAGGATGCTTGCTCCTCAAATGGTTGTCAGAATTTCCAACCGACTTCACCAAGTTTGGGTGAAGTTCTTCACAAGACATGAGCTCCCAAAATTGGCATTCATGTTGTGATCCGGGATCCCATATCTTATTTTCACACCCATCTTCTAATTGATCATCATTGTTCCATTCGGGTGGTAAGCACATAGAATTCTCATTGGAGCTCCAAAGTCTCCTCCTAGATCCATACAATTTAGCATTCCTCCAACCATGGGACCTATGACTTGAGGGTTCAACCTTAATGAGCCTAATATCATTTTGCCAACCACTATACAACTCTTCCTTACTCTTCAATCCACAAAGAACTCTAAGTTGCCCATCCGTTTCAAGCAAACCATATTCAAGTGGGAAAGTAAAGCTTAGGGATAAGAATTTTACCCACTTGAATGTTATGTTGGATGGTGACTTAGGAAGGGGTGGTCCCAATGATCTTGCAAGTTCTACTCTCTTGTACTCTTCTTTAAATACCTCCACTTCTTGGCCAGCATCTTCAATGTTAACTCCTTGTTCACCAAATCCTTCTATACATCCCTCATTACTCAAGCCATGTGTCAGAGGTTGTGCACGGTCGTTCTTGTCATCAATTTCATAACACAATGAGGGAGGTTCACCAATTTCGAAAGACACATTGGTTGGTGTGGAATCATCCTCAATGGTGGAGCTTGCTTGCTCAACTTCTTCCAATCTTTCATCGTCCACAATATGCCTAGGAGGTTGTACATCATTGGTGCACGAAATTGCAATCACACTTTTGCAATCCCGCACAACTAACCAGCAAGTGTACTGGGTCGTCCAAGTAATACCTTGCGTGAGCAAGGGTCGATCCCACAGAGATTGTCGGCTTGAAGCAAGCTATGGTTATCTTGTAAATCTTAGTCAGGATATCAGAAATTATCAGGATTGATTGTGAAAAGCAAAAGAACATGAAATGATTACTTGTTTTGCAGTAATGGAGAATAGGTTGAGGTTTGGAGATGCTCCATCTTCTGAATCTCTGCTTTCCTACTGTCTTCTTCTTCAAACACGCAAGTCTCCTTCCATGGCAAGCTGTATGTAGGGTTTCACCGTTGTCAATGGCTACCTCCCATCCTCTCAGTGAAAACAATTGCATATGCTCTGTCACAGCATAGCGGAATTCATCTGTCAGTTCTCAATCAGGCCGGAATAGAATCCAATGATTCTTTTGCGTCTGTCACTAAC
>NC_029778.3:31032928-31037610 GCF_000817695.3 Arachis duranensis | reverse complement strand
GATACAATGTCAAAAGATCCTATTAATAGTAAACTAGTAACCTAGGGTGTACAGAAATGAGTAAATGACGTAAAAATCCACTTCTGGGTCCACTTGGTGTGTGCTTGGGCTGAGCAATGAAGGAATTTCGTGTAGAGACCTTTTCTGGAGTTAAACGCCAGTTCTCATGCCAGTTTGGGCGTTTAACTCCAAATTTTATGCCAGTTCCGGCGTTTAACGCTGGAATTTCTGTAGGTGACTTTGAGCGCCGGTTTGGGCCATCAAATCTTGGACAAAGTATGGACTATTATATATTACTGGAAATCCCAGGATGTCTACTTTCCAATGCCGTTGAGAGCGCGCCAATTGGGCTTCTGTAGCTCCAGAAAATCCGCTTCGAGTGCAGGGAGGTCAGAATCCAACAGCATCTGCAGTCCTTTTTGGTCTCGGAATCAGATTTTTGCTCAGGACCCTCAATTTCAGCCAGAAAATACCTGAAACCACAGAAAAACACACAAACTCATAGTAAAGTCCAGAAAAGTGAATTTTAACTAAAAACTAATAAAAATATACTAAAAACTAACTAAATCATACTAAAAACATACTTAAAACAATGCCAAAAAGCATACAAATTATCCGCTCATCAATCATCCTCCTCAACATCATCTTGAAGTTCAATGGAAGAAGGTTTAACAACTTTCACAAAATTATTAATAACATCACTTGGTGTGGAAGTGTTCTCCAGCTTAAAATTCACCACTTGTTACACTTTGCATAGGTCTTCAGCCACTTCTTCTTCTTCAACGATCTCTTCCTCCTCCGCTTGTTGCAAGATATACCCCATCTCCTTGTCCTCATGTTGGGATTCTAAAATCTCCTTCATGCTCCACTCTTCGGTTGATTTCTCACATTCATCCGTGGAGATGCTTTGTCTACGGTATAAATCCCATGAGTCCAAGTTGGCTTTAATTTTGGCAAGGTTAGCCTCGATAGCTTCGTTCATCCTTTGGGCTTCCTCTTGCTCCTTTTGATGGATGATTTCTTGAAGCCAATCCATTGCTTCCTTCAGACGATCCCTTGACTCTTGTTCCACTTGACTAATATAAGTAGGATCATGTTGCTCTTGGACCAATAGATATGGATATTCTTCCATGGAGGGTTGTAGTGGAAAGAGGAATTCATTATGTGGTTGGAAATTCTCATACATGGGAGGTGATTCATCTTGATAATGGTATGTAGGTGGTGGTTCTTGAGGGTATTGGTGGTGGAATTGGGGTGGTTTTATGTATGGTTCAGTTGGCTCATAAAGTGGTTGGTATGGTGGATATGGATTGGGATCATATGGAGGTGTTTGGTGGTATGAGACTTGTAAGTATGGTGGTTGAGGACTATATTGAGGAGGGGGTTCATAGGCACATGGTGGTTGTGGTTGATAACTACAAGGAGGTCCACTATAGCTATTGGATTGGTATGCATCATGGTATGGTTCTTGATCATAATACATTTGGGAAGGTTGTTGCCAAGAAGGTTAATCAATTCCTTGAGGCTACTCTCATCTTTGATTGTTCCATCCTTGATGCATGTTCTCATTGTAGTTTCCATCTCCTACAACATAGTTGTAACCACACTCATAGCCAAACGGGTGAGAATTCATAGTGGCAAATAAAAAACAAAAGCTAACAAAAATAAGCAACAAAGTCCTAAACCTAACAAAAACTAGCAAATAAGCAAAAGGCAAACATATTCACATATTTACAATAGCCAATAATATAACACCATTGCAATTCCCTGGCAACGGTGCCAAAAACTTGATGTGAGAATTATTCGTTGGTCTAGAATTTCTTAATAGAAAAGAGAACTTCGTTGTAAGTATAGTTCCAAACTAACTAATAACTCTCCATCAAAGTTTTAATTTATTTTGTTACAAGTACAAACCCCAATAAAAACAGAGAGTATTTAAACCTCGAATCGTCTCACAAGGAATTGCAATGAAGTGATCAATTATTGGCTATGAAGAAACAAAGGGGATTTGATTTGGTGATTGACAAGAAAAGTAAATAACAAGAAAGTAAATGACAATTAACTAATAAAGGAAAGGAAAAGAACTCTTGGCTAAGGCATAAAAATTGAGATCACCATCCTTGCCTAACAACCATATATTGACAATTACGAAGGACTAACCCATCAAGTCTACTTCTATGCTTGAAGTAAGTCAAATAGGCTTGATCAACATCAACCCATAAGTTCCAATCTAGCTACTAATTAACTTAGTAGTAGGCTAGTGTTAATGGGTATCAAATTGACCACTACTAAGGGTTCTCAAATTACCAATTTAATTAGACACAATGACTCAAGGTCACCCAATTCCCTTAGCCCAGGCCAAGAGTATAGAAAACTACTCTAATACTAGTGGAAATATTTTATCAAACACCTAAAGTGCAATAAAAGTAAACATCACAAAATGCAAGAATTAATAAAAGCTATAACTAACATAAGCAAGAAGTCAACAATAGCAATTAAGATAAACATAAAAGACATGAAAACATGAAATTGCATTAAAAGGGAATTAAAATATACAAGAGTTCATGAAATTAAAAATGGTAACATAAAGAAGTTAACAAGAGAAACTAAGAGGATTAAGACAATAGAACAATAAAATATGAAGGTAGTTGAACTAAAAATAAGAATTAAAAGTTGGATCTAAGGAAATTTGACCTAAACTACCATAAATTCTAGAGAGAATGGAGAGCTTCTCTCTCTAGAATTCTAACCTAAAACATGATGAAAAACTATACTATGACTACTCTCCCCAATTTCCTTCCAATTCTTGGGTTCAAAAGCATTAGAAATGAGTTGGATTTGGGTCTCCTTGAGCTCAGAAATCGCCTACAGTGTATTGCCTTTAATGAGGTCACATGCCGCTTGTCACGCGTACGCATAGGTTACGCGTACGCGTCACTGGCAACTTTTCCTATCATGCGTATGCGTGAGGCACGTACACGCGTCGCTGGCAAATTTCCTTCCCACGTGCACGCGTAAGCCACGTACACGTGTCGCTAGCAGATTACCAAAATCTCATTTCTTCATGAATTCTCCATTTTTGCATGCTTTTCCTTCATTTATTCAACCCAATCTTTGCCTTCTAAATCTAAAATCACTTAACAAACATATCAAGGCATCGAATGGAATTAAAGTGAATTAAATTTAGTAATTTTAAAGCCTAAAAAGCATGTTTTCACTCTTAAGCACAAATTGGGAGAAATTCACAGAACCATACTATTTTATTGAATAAATGTGAGACAAGTTGATAAAATCCCCTAAATTCAACATAAGATAAACCACAAAATTGGGGTTTATCATTCCTCCGGTGGGAAGTTACTTTAGGACAGTCGCATAAGAGGGTTATACTTTTCAATTTCATGTGTACGCATTACATGTGCATACGCATGCTTAGGGAAAAGTTGGGTTTCATGCGTATGCATGATTTACGTACAACACTCACATGAATACCTTAAGCCCCTATGAAGGGACCATGCGTACACATCTCGCGTGCGTACGCATGCCTTGATTTTTTTAAAGAGAGTGATGCTAAAAAGGTACCATGATACTCGCACAAAATGGTGTTGGTCTTGTTTTGGTGTCACGTGTACGCATGAGGCATGTGTACACATGATTTGGTGAACTTTTGGGGATGATGCGTATGCATAAGACATGCGTACGCATGATTGGTGCTCTGTTTTTAAAAAAATTTCAACCCTTTTGCACTAAACCAAGCATTCCAAACTCCCAAAAGATTACCAAAATACTACCAAACCTTATTAAAAAATAATAAACTACCAAAAAAACTTAACAAACCTAACTAAAACTGAAAATTCAACTTATTCACCAATATATATATACAAAAGGAAAAATTGAAAGAGTTTACCCCGGTGGGGTGTCTTCCAGCTAGCACTTTTAGTTATAGTCCTTAAGTTGGATATTTTGGCAAGCTCCTTGTTATGGCGGCTTATGCTTGAACTCATCTTTGAACTTCCACCAATGCTTGGATTTTCAATATGCTCCAGAATCTTCAGTTAAGTGGGTCAAGCTTTGATAAAGTTTCAAACAAGCTATGAGCTCCCAAAATTGATTCTCTTGTATGTCGGGATCCCAAATCATGTTCTTACACCCGTCTTCTAATTGATCATCATGATTCTATTCGGGTGATAAGCAAGCAGAATTCTTATTTAGGCACCAAACTCTCCTCCTAGACCCAATTAATTGAGCACTATACTAGCCCTTGCACCTAAACCATGAAGCTTCAACCTTAATGAGCTTTGATTTACAATGCTGATGAGCGGATAATTTGTATGCTTTTTGGCATTGTTTTAAGTATGTTTTTAGTATGATTTAGTTAGTTTTTAGTATATTTTTATTAGTTTTTAGTTAAAATTCACTTTTCTGGACTTTACTATATTTGTATGTTTTTCTGTGATTTCAGGTATTTTCTGGCTGAAATTGAGGGTCCTGAGCAAAAATCTGATTCCGAGACCAAAAAGGACTGCAGATGCTGTTGGATTCTGACCTCCCTGAACTCGAAGCGGATTTTCTGGAGCTACAGAAGCCCAATTGGCGCGCTCTCAACGGCATTGGAAAGTAGACATCCTGGGCTTTCCAGCAATATATAATAGTCCATACTTTGCCCAAGATTTGATGGCCCAAAC
>NC_029778.3:31031171-31031859 GCF_000817695.3 Arachis duranensis | reverse complement strand
TTAAAAATTTTCGAAAACTGTGTGTTTGATTTTTTAAAAATTTTAAGTTTGGTGTCATTTTGTTGTTTTTCTCTTTCCTCATTTCAAAAAAAAAATCAAATATTTTTCATAAAATTTTTCAATCATATCTTTCTAATTGCTATTTTCAAAATCTTTTTAATTAACTCATTGATTCAGTTTTCAATTTGCTTTGATTTTATTTTCTTTTTGATTTTCGAATTTTTACTTTAATTTTCCTTTGTTTTATTTTATTTTTTTGTTTATTCAAAAAAAAAAAACAAAATTTATCTCTTTACAATCATTATCATTTCCCTCTTGTCCATTATGGACTTAAGTGGGATTAATCAGTCCAAAAGGACTCTGGGGTCATATGCTAACCCCATTACAGCTGCATATGGGAGTAGCATCTGTACACCTCCCATCAAAGCAAGCAGCTTTGAACTAAACCTTCAGCTCATTATCATAGTGCAGCAAAATTGCCAGTATTCCGGTCTTCCACAGGAAGAACCTACTGAGTTTTTGGCACAATTTTTACAAATTGCTGACACAGTACATGATAAAGAGGTTGATCAGGATGTCTACAGACTACTACTGTTTCCATTTGCTGTAAAAGATCAAGCTAAAAGGTGGTTGAATAACCAACCTACAGCAAGCATAAAAACATGGAAACAGTTGTCAGACAAATTCC
>NC_029778.3:31025795-31026349 GCF_000817695.3 Arachis duranensis | reverse complement strand
TGAGCTTACTGGCGAAAAAACGCCAGTAAGGTGCATTTTGGGCGTTAAACGCCAGAATGGGTACCATTCTGGGCGTTTAACGCCAGGAATGGTGCCATTTTGGGCGTTAAACGCCAGAATTGGCACCATTCTGGGCATTTAACGCCAGGTGTGCAGCATCACTGGGCGTTCAGAAAAACGCCCAGTGAGGAAGGTTTTCTGGCGTTTAACGCCAGCCAGGGTACCTGGCTGGGCGTTAAACGCCCAAAAAGGGTGCCAAGTGGGCGTTAAACGCCAGAATGGGTGCCATTCTGAGCGTTTAACGCCAGAAAGGTGGGGGGACCACACTTTTGTTTTCAACTCAATTTTTTTCAAACTTTCCTCTTTTTACCCATACTCTTCTACATAAATGCACTTCAACCTTTCATCATTCACTTTCAAATCTTCACAATTCAAAACCATTCTTCAAATCTATTTCAAATTAATCCCAAATCTTCTTCAAAAACTCACCCTTTTCTCAATTTCTTTCCATATCTTTTCAAATTTCCTTTCAAATCTCTCTTTTGTTTTCGAAA
>NC_029778.3:31025427-31025671 GCF_000817695.3 Arachis duranensis | reverse complement strand
CTCTCTTCTCTTCTTTCTTTTCTTTTTGCTTGAGGACAAGCAAACCTCTAAGTTTGGTGTGCTTTTCCGTGATCACTAAGCCAAGATCTATCAAGATCATGGCTCCCAAGGGAAAACAAACCAACTCAAGAGGAAAGAAAGAGACTAATCCAAAGAATCTTTGGAACGAAGAGAAGTTCTTAACCAAAGAACATGAAGACCATTATCACAAAATAATGGGTCTGAGGTCAGTGATCCCGGAAGT
>NC_029778.3:31023576-31025222 GCF_000817695.3 Arachis duranensis | reverse complement strand
GCTTACCATACCTACAGAACCATGGTCAGAGGGAAAGTTATGTACTTTCATCTGGACAAAATAAGAGAAATCTTCAAACTACCTCAACTACAAGATGGTCCTGACTCCTTCAATAGGAGGATGGTGAGAGTAGATAAAGGGTTGGATCAAGTTCTAGAGGACATTTGCCTCCCTGGGACTATGTGGATAACCAATTCAAAGGGTGTCCCAAACCAACTCAAGAGGGGAGACCTCAAGCCAATTGCAAGAGGTTGGCTAGACTTTATTGGGCGTTCCATATTGCCCACTAGCAACCGTTCTGAGGTCACCATCAAGAGAGCAGTGATGATTCATTGCATTATGCTTGGAAAAGAAGTGGAGGTCCATCATGTGATTGCTTGTGAAATGGAAGGACAAGTGCAAGACAACTCCATCAAGAGGAGGGCGCAGGAATTCCTCCCTGAATTCCCAAGAATTGACTACTGGTCCAGCCTAGAAGCATCTATTAACAAGCTGCAAGAGACTATGGAGCAACTGAAGGAAGAACAGCAGAATCAGAACTGCATGCTCTGCAAATTGCTGAAGGAGCAAGAGAAGCAGGGGCGTGAAATCCAAGAATTGAAACGCCAAAAGTTCTCCTCTCAAGCTGAGGGAGCATCCACTTCTCAAAATCAAGGTTGTTGAGTCCTAACTCTGTGAAAACTTCTATCATTAGGAGCCTCTGTTTTTCGTTTTTTTATTGAGTTTTGTTTTTATTTTTCGTTTTTCTAGTCTCATTCTATATCTATTTTTTTTTAGTCTTGTTTTAATTCATAATTAATAAAATTGAACTTTTATGCCTTAAAGATATGAATGTCCTATGAATCCATCACCTCTCTTAAATGAAAAATGCTTTAATCACAAAAGAACAAGAAGTACAGGATTTTGAATTCATCTTTGAAACTAGTTGAATTAGTTTGATGTGGTGACAATACTTTTTGTTTTCTGAATGAATGCTTGAACAGTGCATATGTCTCTTGAAATTGTTGTTTTGAGAATGTTAAAAAGTGTTGGCTCTTGAAAGAATGAGAAAAAAAAAGAGAACTGTTATTGAGGATCTGAAAATAATTAGATTGATTCTTGAAGCAAGAAAAAGCAGTGGATACAAAAAAAAAAAGAGAGATTTCGAAAAAAAAAAAAGAGAAGAAGAAAAGAAAAAGAAAAAGAAAGAAATAAAGTTGTGATCCAAGGCAACAAGAGTGTGCTTAAGAACCTTGGACACCTCTAATTGGGGACTTTAGCAAAGCTAAATCAAAATCTGAAAAGGTTCACCCAATTATGTGTCTGTGGCATGTATGTATCCGGTGGTAATACTGGAAGACAGAGTGCTTTGGGCCACAGCCAAGACTCATACACTGGCTATGTTCAAGAATCATTATGCTTAACTAGGAGAATCAATAACACTATCTGAGTCCTGAGTTCTTATAGATGCCAATCATTCTGAACTTCAAGGGATAGAGTGAGATGCCAAAACTGTTCGGAGGCAAAAAGCTACTAGTCCCGCTCATCTAATTGGAGCTATGTTTCCTTGATATTTTGGAGTCTATAGTATATTCTCTTCTTTTTATCCTATTTTGATTTTCAGTTGCTTGGGGACAAGCAACAATTTAAGTTTGGTGTTGTGATGA
>NC_029778.3:31017317-31022955 GCF_000817695.3 Arachis duranensis | reverse complement strand
CAAAAGAATCACTGGATTCTATTCCGGCCTGATTGAGAACCGACAGATGGAATGCCGTGCCGTGACAGGGCATTAGGAATCGTTCCAATGAGAGGATGGGAGGTAGCCATTGACAACGGTGAAACCCTACATACAGCTTGCCATGGAAGGAGACTTGCGTGACTGAAGAAGAAGACAGTAGGAAAGCAGAGATTCAGAAGATGGAGCATCTCCAAACCTCAACCTATTCTCCATTACTGCAAAACAAGTAATCATTTCATGTTCTTTTGCTTTTCACAATCAATCCTGATAATTTCTGATATCCTGACTAAGATTTACAAGATAACCATAGCTTGCTTCAAGCCGACAATCTCTGTGGGATCGACCCTTGCTCACGCAAGGTATTACTTGGACGACCCAGTACACTTGCTGGTTAGTTGTGCGGGATTGCAAAAGTGTGATTGCAATTTCGTGCACCAACACCAAACTTAGAAATCCTTAATGCTTAGACACTATGAATGCAAGAATGCATATGAAAAACAACAAAAGACACAAAACAAGAAAACATAAAGATCAAACAAGAGGACTTGTCAAGAACAACTTGAAGATCATGAAGAACACCATGCATGAAATTTTCGAAAAATGCATAAATTTTAAAAACATGCAGTTGACACCAAACCTAAAAATTGACACTAGACTCAAACAAGAAACACAAAATATTTTTGGTTTTTATGATTTTATTAAATTTTTTTTCGAAAATTAATTTTGGAAAACGAAAAACAAAGAACAATTCCCGGCAACGGTGCCAAAAACTTGGTGCACGAAATTGTGATCATCAACAATGGCTCCAATAACTTGGCGCTCTCAAACGTGAATCACACTTTGTCACAACTCCGCACAACTAACCAGCAAGCGCACTGGGTCGTCCAAGTAATAAACCTTACGCGAGTAAGGGTCGATCCCACGGAGATTGTTGGTATGAAGCAAGCTATGGTCACCTTGTAAATCTCAGTTAGGCGGATTCATATGGTTATAAACGGTTTAAAATTAATAATAAATAAAGCATAAAATAAGATAGAGATACTTATGTAAATCATTGGTAGGAATTTCAGATAAGTGTTTGGAGATGGTGTGTTCCTTTTGAATCTCTGCTTTCCTGCTGCTTTCATCCAATCCTTCTTACTTCTTTCCATCGCAAGCTGTATGTAGGGCATCACCGTTGTCAATGGCTACATCCCATCCTCTCAGTGAAAATGGTCCAAATGCTCTGTCACAGCACGTCTAATCATCTGTCGGTTCTCGATCATGTCGGAATAGAATCCATTGATCCTTTTGCATTTGTCATCAAGCCCAACAATCGCGAGTTTGAAGCTCGTCACAGTCATTCAATCCCTGAATCCTTCTCGAAATACCGCAGACAAGGTTTAGACCTTCCAGATTCTCAAGAATGGCCGCCAATAATTCTTGCTTATACCACAAAGATTCTGATTAAGGGACCCAAGACATATCGTTCTGTCTCAGGTAGAACAGAAGTGGTTGTCAATCACGTGTTCATAGGTGAGAATGATGATGAGTGTCACAGATAATCACATTCATCAAGTTGAAGTGCAACGAACATCTTAGAATAGGAATAAAGAGAATTGAATAGGAAATAATAGTAATTGCATTAAAACTTGAGGTACAGCAGAGCTCCACACCCTTAATCTATGGTGTGTAGAAACTCCACCGTTGAAAATACATAAGTGATCAAAGTTCAGGCATGGCCGAATGGCCAGCCCCCAAAGTCTAAGAACTAAACTTCCAAAGATGGATGCAATGATAAAAGACGAAACCAAGATGTCTAATACAATAGTAAAATGTCCTATTTATACTAGACTAGCTACTATGGTTTACAGAAATAAGTAATTAATGCAGAAATCCACTTTCAGGGCGCACCTGGTGTGTGCTTGGGCTGAGCTTGAACTTTACACGTGCAGAGGCTTCTCTTGGAGTTAAACGCCAAGTTGTAACGTGTTTTTGGCGTTTAACTCTGGTTTATGACGTGTTTCTGGCGTTTGACTCCAGAATGCAGCATGGAACTGGCGTTGAACGCCAGTTTGCGTCGTTTAAGCTCAAATAAGGTATGAATTATTATATATTGCTGGAAATCTCTGGATGTCTACTTTCCAACTCCGTTGAGAGCGTGCAATATTGAATTCTGTAGCTCCAGAAAATTCATTTCGAGTGCTGGGAGGTCAGAATCCAACAGCATCAGCAGTCCTTTGTCAGCCTCCTATCAGACTTTTGCTCAGGTCCCTCAATTTCAGCAAAAAATATCTGAAATCACAGAAAAATACACAAACTCATAGTAAAGTCCAAAAATGTGAATTTAGCATAAAAACTAATGAAAACATCCCTAAAAGTAGCTAGATACTACTAAAAACTACCTAAAAACAATGCCAAAAAGCGTATAAATTATCCGCTCATCAATGCCACAAGCACATGGTTAGGGACAGCTTGATTTAGTCGCTTAGGCCTGGATTTATTTCCTTGGGCCCTCCTATCCATTGATGCTCAAAGCCTTGGATCCTTTTCACCCTTGCCTTTTGGTTTAAAGGGCTATTGACTTTTTCTACTGCTCCTTCTCTTTTTTTTTACTGCTTTTTCTTGCTTCAAGAATCACTTTCATGATTTTTTAGATCAACAATAATATTTTTGTTGTTCATCATTCTTTCAGGAGCCAACAATTTTAACATTCATAAAATTTAATATAAAAAATATGCACTGTTCAAGCATTCATTCAGAAGACAAAAAGTATTGCCACCACATCTAAATAATTAGAATTTTCCTTATTAAAAACTCAAAAAAAAATTACCTCTTTATTCTAAAAATCTACTATTTTATTCACGTTTGATGATGATGAGAACAAAATTATAGATTAATTGGAGATAAAATCAAAATGGATATACTAATTACTACTACTCATATATAACTTCTAAGGTAAATTCCTAATAAGAACAACTATCACAGAGTTAAGGCTAAGATTAGGACTCTACAACCTTTATTTTGGGAGGTGGATGCTCCTTTACTCTGTGGGGTGCTTGGTCCTTCAAGAGATAGCCTCTAACGCTTCAGTTGATTCAGTTCACGCCCTTGCTCTTCTTGTTCCCTAAGCAGTTTGCAAAGCATGTTATTTTGATTTTGCTGTTCTTCCTTTAGTTGCTCCACAGCTTCTTGCAACTTGGTGACAGATGCTTCAAGATCGCTCCCAGTATTCAATTTGAGGGATTTCTGGGAGGAACTCCTGTGCTTTCCTTTTGATGGGGTAGTTCTGCACTTGTTGTCCTTCCATTGACTTTTTGGTGATTGGTCGCTTAACTGAGATATACTCAGTTACTCCCATCTTCACCCCAGCATCTTTACATAGCATGGAGATTAAGCTTGGATAAGCCAATTTGGCATCTTTGGCATCTTTGGAGTTCTTGTTTGCAATTGTGTAAAATTCACAAGAAATCAGCTGATTAACTTCCACTTCTTTTCCCAACATAATGCAATGGATCATTACTGCTCTTTTGATGGTGACTTCAGAGCGGTTGCTAGTGGGCAGTATAGAACGCCCAATGAAGTCAAGCCAGCCTCTGGCGACTCGTTTGAGATCTTCTCTCTTGAGTTGAATTGGGACACCTTTTGTGCTGGTTGTCCACTTGGTTCCAGGAAGGCATACGTCTTCTAGAATTTCGTCCAAGCCCTTATTTGTTCTCATCATTCTCCTATTAAAGAAGTCTGGATCATTTTTCAGCTGAGGTAGCTTAAAGATCTCCCTGATTTTGTCAGGGTGAAAGTGAACAATCTTTCCTCTGACCAAGGTCTGATAGTCATAGAAGGCGGTTCCAGCTATTTTCTGCCTGTCTGTTTGCCACAGATTAGAGTAGAATTCCTAAACCATGTTTCTTCCCACCTTTGTTTCTTCCCACCTTTGTCTTAGGATTAGCTAGGATTTCCCAGATCCTATTTCGAATTTGCTCTTGGATTTCTAGATATTCGTCTTCTTTCAGATCGAATTTAACTTCCGAGATCACTGACCTTAGACCCATTATTTTTTAGTAATGGCCTGAATATTCTTTGGTTAAGAACTTCCCTTGATTCCAAAGTAGTTTTAGAATATTCTCTTTCTTGCCTCTTGGAGTGGTTTGTTTTCGCTTAGGAGCCATGATCTTAGTGGGTATTGGTTTAATGATCACGGATAAACACACCAAACTTAGAGGTTTGCTTGTACTCAAGCAAAAGAAAGGAAAGGAGAGGGATAGAAGGAGAGCCAATTTCGAATGGTGGAGGAGAAGAGGGAGGCCACACGTGGATTTAAAGGGGAGGGGTGGGTTTTTGAAAATTAAAAAAAAAAAAGATAAGATGGAAGATATGATTTGTAAAAGATAAGTGTGATAGGAAAAAGATTTAATTTAAAATTGAAAAGTTATGAAAGATATTTGAAAAAGATAAATCTAAATTTTAAAAAGAAGATATGATGAGTTTAAAAAGATTTGAAAATAATTTAAAAAGATTTGAAAAGAATTTAAAAAGATAATTGAGTTTTGAAAAAGGTTTGAAAAGATTTTGAAGAAGAATTAAGAAACAAGTTTAGGATTAAAAATTTTTGGAATTGAAGTTGAAAGATGAGAGTTTGTAACATGTTTATGCAAGAAATCATGAATTGAAACATGAAAAATGGAAAAAAATTGAAGTGAAAAATGAATTTACCTCATCCCCACAATCCTAGCGTTAAACGCCCAAATGCTGCATGTTTTGGACGTTTAACGCCCATTTGTAGCTTCTCCTGGGCATTTAACGCCCAGCTGTAGCATCTGGCTGGCGTTAAACGCCAGAAAATCCTTTATCACTGGGCATTTTTCTAAACGCCTAGGATGCTGCCAATCTGGCGTTAAGCGCCCAGAAGTTGCTTCTTTCTGGCGTTTAACGCCCAAATGGCTATCTCTACTGGCATTAAATGCCCAGTAGATGCTTCTTTTGGGCGTTTAACACCCAAAGCAGCTCTTACTGGCTTTTTCGCACCAGTGAGCTTCTTTTTGCTATTTTATCCTCTTAATCCTTTTGTAACTCTGTGAACTCATGCAATTGCTATTTTACCTTGAAGATAATTAGTATGAACCTGTAAAATTCAATTAATTAACAAAATGGTTGGGTTGCCTCCCAGCAAGCACTTCTTTATTGTCTTTAGCTGGACTATTACTAAGCTTTAATCAAGTCTCGGTTTTGAGCATTCTTGCTCAAAATTGCTTTCAAGATAATGTTTGACTCTCTATCCATTAACAATGAACTTTTTGTTAGAATCATTATCCTAAAGCTCTACGTATCCATATGGTGACACACTTGTAATCACATATGGACCTCTCCACCGGGATTTCAATTTCCCGGGGAATAATCTGAGCCTACAATTAAACAGCAGAACTTTCTGCCCTGGCTCAAAGACTCTGGATGACAGTTTCTTATCATGCCATCTTTTTGCTTTCTCTTTGTAAATTTTTGCATTTTCGAAAGCATTGTGTCTGAATTCCTCTAGCTCATTTAACTGGAGCAATCGTTTTTCTCCAACTAACTTGGCATCAAGGTTTAGGAATCTGGTTGCCCAGTAGGCCTTATGTTCCAGTTCCACTGGCAAGTGACA
>NC_029778.3:31015263-31017179 GCF_000817695.3 Arachis duranensis | reverse complement strand
TTCTACGGTTAATCACAGTCCGTTCCAGGATTCTTTTAAGTTCTCTATTAGAGACTTCAACTTGCCCATTTGTCTGTGGATGATATAGAGTTGCCACCCTGTGGCTGACTCCATATCGAACCATAGCAGAGTAAAGCTTTTTATTGTAGAAATGAGTGCCTCCATCACAGATTAGTACTCTAGGGACACGAAATCTGCTGAAGATATATTTCTGGAGGAATTTCAGCACTGTCTTTGTATCATTAGTGGGTGTTGCAATAGCTTCCACCCATTTGGATACATAATCCACTGCCACCAGAATATAAGTGTTTGAGTATGATGGTAGGAAAGGCCCCACGAAGTCAATACCCCATACATCAAACAACTCAATCTCCAAGATCCCTTGTTGAGGCATGGCATAACTGTGAGGCAGATTGCCAGATCTTTGGCAACTGTCACAATTAAGTACAAACTCTCGGGAGTCTTTATGGAGAGTAGGCCAATAGAAGCCACATTGGAGGACTCTTGTGGCTGTTCGCTCACTTCCAAAATATCCTCCATATTGTGATCCACGACAATGCCATATGATCTTCTGTGCTTCTTCTTTAGGCACACATCTATGGATTACTCCGTCTGCACATCTCTTGAAGAGATATGGTTCATCCCAAAGATAGTACTTTGCATATGTGATCAATTTCATTGATTGCTGCCTACTATACTCTTTGGGTATGAATCTCACAGCCTTGTAGTTTGCAATGTCTGGTACTTCCTGAATGGCAAAGAGTTGCTCATCCGGAAAGTTTTCAGAGATCTCAGTAAGAGGGAGTGACGCCCCTTCTACTGGTTTTATTCGGGAGAGGTGATCTGCTACTTGGTTCTCTGTCCCTTTTCTGTCTCTTATTTCTATATCAAACTCTTGCAGAAGAAACACCCATCTTATGAGTCTGGGTTTTGAATCCTGCTTTGTGAGTAGATATTTAAGAGCAGCATGGTCAGTGTACACAATCACTTTTGATCCTACTAAATAAGATTTGAACTTGTCAATGGCGTAAACCACTGCAAGTAACTCTTTTTCTATGGTTGTGTAGTTCTTCTGTGCATCATTTAAAACACGACTGGCATAGTAAATGACATGTAGAAGCTTGTCATGCCTTTGTCCCAACACTGCATCAATGGCATGGTCACTGGCATCACACATTAGTTCAAATGGTAACATCCAGTCTGGTGCAGAGATGACTGGTGCTATAACCAGCTTAGCTTTCAGAGTCTCAAATGCCTGCAGACACTCCTTATCAAAGATAAATGGTGTGTCAGCAGCTAGCAGATTACTCAGAGGTTTGGCAATTTTTGAAAAATCTTTTATAAACCTCCTATAGAATCCTGCATGCCCCGGAAAGCTTCTGATTGCCTTAACATTGGCAGGTGGTGGTAATTTTTCAATTACATCTACCTTAACTTGATCCACCTCTATTTCCTTGTTCGAAAATTTGTGCCCAAGGACAATTCCTTCAGTCACCATAAAGTAACATTTCTCCCAATTTAAAACCAGGTTAGTCTCTTGGCACCTCTTTAGAACAAGTGCTAGATGGTCAAGACAAGAGCTGAATGAGTCTCCAAATAATGAAAAGTCATCCATGAAGACTTCTAGAAAATTTTCCACCATATCAGAGAAAATAGAGAGCATGCATCTTTGAAAGGTTGCAGGTGCATTGCACAGACCAAATGGCATCCTTCTGTATGCAAATACTCTGGATGGACATGTGAATACTGTTTTCTCTTGATCCTAGGGATCTACTGCAATTTGATTATAACCTGAATATCTATCCAAGAAGCAGTAGTATTCATGACCTGCTAGTCTTTCTAGCATCTGGTCTATGAATGGTAAAGGAAAATGATCCTTTCTGGTAGCTGTATTGAGCCTTCTATAATCAATACAC
>NC_029778.3:31011556-31014689 GCF_000817695.3 Arachis duranensis | reverse complement strand
ACCTTGACAATCATGTCTTCAATCACGCCTGATGGGTATTTAATGGAGCCATCAGCAAGTTGGAGACATATCTGGGTTGGTTTGACTTCTTCAGTCAAACCAAGCTTTCTGATAGTAGATGCAGGTATTAGGTTGATACTTGCCCCAAGATCACATAGAGCTTGCTTGGTACAAGTACCCTCTAATGTGCATGGTATCATAAAGCTTCCGGAATCTTTAATCTTTTCTGGTAAGATTTTTAGAATGATTGATGAGCGAATAATTTATACGCTTTTTGGCATTGTTTTTAGTATGTTTTTAGTATGTTTTAGTTAGTTTTTATTATATTTTTATTAGTTTTTATTTAAAATTCACTTTTCTGGACTTTACTATGAGTTTGTGTATTTTTTTGTGATTTCAGGTATTTTCTGGCTGAAATTGAGGGACCTGAGCAAAAATCTAATTCAGAGGCTGAAAAGGACTGCAGATGCTGTTGGATTCTGAACTCCCTGCACTCGAAGTGGATTTTCTAGAGCTACAGAAGCCCAATTGGCGCTCTCTCAACTGCGTTGAAAATTAGACATCCTGGGCTTTCCAGCAATATATAATAGTCCATACTTTGCCCGAGATTTGATGGCCCAAACCGGCGTTCCAAATCAGCTCAAGACTGCCCAACGTTAAACGCCGGAACTGGCACAAGAATGGGAGTTAAACGCCCAAACTGGCACAAAAGCTGGCGTTTAACTCCAAGAAAAATCTCTACACATGAAAGCTTCAATGCTCAGCCCAACCACACACCAAGTGGGCCCGGAAGTGGATTTTTATGTCATTTACTCATTTTTTGTAAACCCTAAGCTACTAGTTATCTACAAATAGGACCTTTTACTATTGTATTTGATATCCTGGAATCTTTTGATCACTTTAAATCTTAGGATCATCTTTGGACGTCTAGTTCTTAGATTATCGGGGGCTGGCCATTCGGCCATGCCTAGACATTGTTCTTATATATTTTCAACGGCGGAGTTTCTACACACCATAGATTAAGGTGTGGAGCTCTACTGTACCTCGAGTGTTAATGCAATTACTATTGTTCTTCTATTCAATTCAACTTATTCTTGTTCTAAGATATTCATTCGCACCCAAGAACATGATGAATGTGATGATTATGTGACGCTCATCATCATTCTCACTTATGAACGCGTGCCTGACAACCACTTCCGTTCTACAAGCAAATAAGGCTTGAATGTTTCTCTCTTGGATTCCTTAATCAGAATCTTCGTGGTATAAGCTAGAATTGATGGCGGCATTTAAGAGAATCCGGAAGGTCTAAACCTTGTCTGTGGTATTCTGAGTAGGATTCGAGGATTGAATGACTGTGACGAGCTTCAAACTCCTGAAGGCTGGGCGTTAGTGACAGACGCAAAAGAATCACTGGATTCTATTCCAACCTAATTGAGAACCGACAGATGAATAGCCGTGCTGTGACAGAGCACGTTGAACATTTTCACTGAGAGGACGGGATTGTAGCCATTGACAACGGTGATGCCCAACATACAGCTTGCCATGGAAAGGAGTAAGAAGGATTGGATGAAGACAGTAGGAAAGCGGAGAGACGGAAGGGACAAAGCATCTCCATACGCTTATCTGAAATTCTCACCAATGAATTACATAAGTATCTCTATCCTTATTTTATATTTTATGTTATCCTCCATAACCATTTGAATCCGCCTGACTAAGATTTACAAGATGACCATAGCTTGCTTCATACCAACAATCTCCGTGGGATCGACCCTTACTCGCATAAGGTTTATTACTTGGACGACACAGTGCACTTGCTGGTTAGTTGTGTGAAGTTGTGATAAAGAGTTGAGATTGCAATTGAGCATACCATGTTGATGGCGCCATTGATGATCACAATTTCGTGCACCATGTTTTTGGCGCCGTTGGCGGGGATTGTTTGGACAACTGATGGCTCATCTTGTTGCTTAGATTAGGTATTTTTCTTCAGAATTTTTAAGAATGAATTCTAGAGTTTCAAGGTGATGTTCTTATCATCACCAAAGCTGATTGATTTTCATCAATTTAGCTCTTGAATGTAATGTCCTGCTGAAGCTGGGCTAGCCATGTCTAATTCCTGAAGCTTGGCTAGCCATGTCTAATTTCTTTAGACTAACATTGCATGATTCCTGGAATTCTTATTAAAAGTTTTGATCCTCTTTATTTTCTTTTTCCACATAATTTTCGAAAAAACCAAAAAATTTACAAAATCATAAAAACCAAAAATATTTCTTCTTTGAGTTTAGTGTCTAATTTTAAGTTTGGTGTCAATTGCATGTTTCTGTTCTTCTTGCATTATTCGAACTCATTCATGTGTCTTCATTGATCTTCAAGATGTTCTTGATGATTTCCTTGCTCTGATCTTTAAATTCTCTTGTTTTGTGTGTTTTGTTGTTTCTCATATGCATTTTCAATTTGTTAGTGTCAATAGTATACAAACTTCTAAGTTTGGTGTCTTGCAGGCATTGTTTATTTGATCTTAGTTTCATTTTGATTATTCCTCATTATTAAAAATCCAAAAAATTTTTAATATGTGTCTTTTCAAGTCAATAATATAGAGAATTGAAGATTCAGAACATACAGCAGAGGAATCACACAGAAAAAGCTGGGCGTTCAAAACGCCCAGTGAAGAAGGAAAACTGGCGTTTAAACACCAGCCAGGATACCTGGTTGGGCGTTTAACGCCCAAAAGGGTAGAGTTTTGGGCAAGAATACCTGGCTGGGCGTTTAACGCCCAAAAGAGTATCATTTTGGGAGTTAAACGCCAGAATGGATACCATTCTGGGCGTTTAACGCCAGGATGGCACAAGAGGGAAGATTTTGTTTTTAATGCAAATTTTTTTTTTAAGTTTTCATAATTTTTCAAAATCAAATCTTTTTCAAATCATATCTTTTCAATCATATATTTTCAAAATCAATTTCTTTCCATTTTCAAAAATACTTGCTAACAATTAATGATTTGATTCAACATTTCAAGTATGTTGCCTTATCTGTTGAGAAAGGTTTAATGCTTGAATCATATCTTTTCTTGTTAGCCAAGTCATTGATTTTAAAAATCAAATCTTTTTAAATTATTTTTCAATCATATCTTTTTAAA
>NC_029778.3:31006762-31011452 GCF_000817695.3 Arachis duranensis | reverse complement strand
CTTTTTGATTTCTAATTTCAAAATCTTTTTCAAATTTCACTTAATTTCTTTCCCAATCTTAGTTTTCAAAAATCAATTACCATTTTTCAAAATTTCTTTTAATTAATTCACTTTAATTTTCAAAAATTTCTTTCCCTCTTCTTACATCCTTCTATTTATGGACTAACACTTCTCCTCAATGCATAATTCGAACTCTATCCCTCTTGATAAGTTCGAATTCTTCTACCTCCTCCTTCTATTCTTCTTTTCCTCTGACACTAGCTTAAGCCTCAATTAGTTTCTCTAATGCAACAGAATTGCAAGTTCCATGGACTTCCATTGGAAGATCCTCATCAGTTTTTAGCTGAATTCTTGCAAATCTGTGACACTGTCAAGACCAATGGGGTTGACCCTGAGGTCTACAGACTTATGCTATTCCCTTTTGCTGTAAGAGACAGAGCTAGGATATGTTGGACTCATGATGAGCGGATAATTTATATGCTTTTTGGCATTGTTTTTAGTATGTTTTTAGTATGTTTTAATTACTTTTTATTATATTTTTATTAGTTTTTATTTAAAATTCACTTTTCTGGACTTTACTATGAGTTTGTGTGTTTTTCTGTGATTTCGGGTATTTTCTGGCTGAAATTGAGGGACCTGAGCAAAAATCTGATTCAGAGGCTGAAAAAGGACTGCAGATGCTGTTGGATTCTGACCTCCCTGCACTCAAAGTGGAGTTTCTAGAGATACCGAAGCCCAATTGGCTCGCTCTCAATTGCGTTGGAAAGTAGATATCCTGGGCTTTCCATCAATATATAATAGTCCATACTTTGCCCAAGAATTGATGGCCCAAACAGGCATTTCAAATCAGCTTCAGAATTCCTGGTGTTTAACGCCGGAACTGGCACAAAAGTTGGAGTTAAACGCCAAAACTGGCACAAAAGCTGGCGTTTAACTCCAGGAAAAGTCTCTACACATGAAAGCTTCAATTCTCAGCCTAAGCACACACCAAGTGGACCCTGGAATTGGATTTTTACGTCATTTACTCATTCTTGTAAACCCTAGGTCACTAGTTCACCATAAATAGGACTTTTTGCTATTGTATCTGTACCTTAAGACACATTACACGTTTCTTATTGTATCTTCTACGGCATGAGTCTCTAAACCCCATGGTTGGGGGTGAGGAGCTCTGTTGTGTCTTGATGGATTAATGCAATTACTACTGTTTTTCATTCAATCACGCTTGCTTCTATTCTAAGATATCACTTGTCCCTCAACTGGATGAATGTGATGATCCGTGACACTCATCATCATTCTCACTTATGAATGTGTTCCTGACAACCACCTCCATTCTACTTTAGATTGAGTGAATATCTCTTGGATTCCTTAATCAGAATCTTCGTGGTATAAGCCAGAATTGATGGCGGCATTCAAGAGAATCCGGAAGGTCTAAACCTTGTCTGTGGTATTCTGAGTTGGATTCAAGGATTGAATGACTGTGACGAGCTTCAGACTCCTGAGGGCTGGGCGTTAGTGACAGACGTAAAAGAATCACTGGATTCTATTCCAACCTGATTGAGAACCGACAGATGATTAGCCGTGCTGTGACAGAGCGCATTGAACATTTTCACTGAGAGGATGGGAGGTAGCCATTGACAACGGTGAAACCCTACATACAACTTGCCATGGAAGGAGCCTTGCGTGCATGAAGAAGAAGACAGTAGGAAAGCAGAGATCCAGAAGATAGAGCATCTCCAAAACCTCAACCTGTTCTCCATTACTGCAAAACAAGTATTTATTTCATGTTCTTTTACTTTTCGCAATTAAACTTGAGAATTATTGATATCCTGACTAAGACTTACAAGATAACCATAGCTTGCTTCAAGCCAACAATCTCCGTGGGATCGACCCTTACTCACGTAAGGTATTACTTGGACGACCCAGTGCACTTGCTGGTTAGTTGTGCGGAATTGCAAAAATGTGATTGCAATTTCGTGCACCAACTCACAACCTAAAGAAAGCCTGAACTCTTGGAAAAAGCTAGTCAATGCCTTATTGGCAAAGTTCTTTCCATCTCAAAAATTAAGTAAGCTTAGAGTGGAAGTCCAAACCTTCAGACAGAAGGAAGGTGAATCCCTCTATGAAGCTTGGGAAAGATACAAACAATTGATCAGAAAGTGTCCTTCTGACATGCTTTCTAAATAGAGCATCATAGGTATCTTCTATGATGGTCTGTCTGAACTGTCCAAGATGTCATTGGATAGCTCTGCTGGAGGATCTCTTCATCTGAAGAAGATGCCTGCTGAAGCTCAAGAACTCATTCAAATGGTTGCAAATAACCAATTCATGTACACTTCTGAAAGGAATCCTGTAAACAATGGGACGAATCTGAAGAAAGGAGTTCTTGAGATTGATATTTTGAATGCCATATTGACTCAGCAAGTCAATATGATTTCTCAAAGTCTGTCTGGAATGCAAGCTGTGCCAGGCAGTACTAAGGACGCTTCATCTGAAGAAGAAGCTTATGATCCTGAGAACCCATCAATGGAAGAGGTGAATTACATGGGAGAACCCTATGGAAACACCTATAATCCTTCATGGAGAAATCATCCAAATCTCTCATGGAAGGATCAATAGAGACCTCAACAAGGTTTCAACAACAATAATGGTGGAAGAAACAGGTTTAGCAATGGCAAGCCTTTTCCATCATCTCCTTAGCAACAGACAGAGAATTCTAAGCAGAGCCACTCTGACTTAGCAACCATGGTCTCTGATCTAATCAAAACCACTCAAAGTTTCATGACTGAAACAAGGTCCTCCATTAGAAACTTAGAGGCACAAGTGGGTCTGCTGAGTAAGAAAGTTACTGAACTCCCTCCTAGCACTCTCCCAAGCAATACAGAAGAGAATCCAAAAGGAGAGTGTAAGGCCATCAATATGGCCGAATTTGGAGAGGAGGAAGAGGCAGTGATCGCCACTGAGGAAGACCTCAATGGACGTCCACTGGCCTCCAATCAGTGCCCTAATGAGGAACCATAGGAATCTGAGGCTCACACTGAGACCATAGAGATTCCATTGAATTTACTTCTGCCATTCATGAGCTCCAATGAGTATTCTTCCTCTGAAGAGGACGAAGATGTCACTGAAGAGCAAGCATAAACCTCATGCCTCTCTCTGTAATGGAGAAGCTAGGGATCTTTGAGGTGCAAGCTGCAAGAACCTCACTAGAGATGGCAGACAATTCAAGAAAACAAGCTTATGGACTTGTAGAGGATGTTCTGGTAAAGATTGAAGGCCATTACATCCCTGCTGATTTCATAGTCCTAGAGACTGAGAAGTGCATGGATGAATCCATCATCCTTGGCAGACCCTTCCTAGCCGCAGCAAAGGCTGTGATTGATGTTGACAGAGGAGAATTGATCATTCAGGTGAATGAAGAATCCTTTATATTTAAAGCTCAAGGATATCCCTCTATAACCATGGAGAGGAAGCATGAAGAGCTTCTCTCAAAACAGAGTCAAACAGAGCCCCCACAGTCAAACTCTAAGTTTGGTGTTGGGAGGCCACAACCAAAGTCTAAGTTTGGTGTTAAACCCCCACATTCAAACTCTAAGTTTGGTGTTAGGAGGTTCCAACATTGCTCTGAACATCTGTGAGGCTCCATGAGAGCCCACTGTCAAGCTACTGACATTAAAGAAGCGCTTGTTGGGAGGCAACCCAATGTTAAATTTATCTATTTTCCATTGTTATTTTATGTTTTCTATAGGTTGATGATCATGGGAAGTCACAAAATCAATTGAAAAAGCAAAAACAGAATGAAAAATAGAAAGAAAAATAGCACACCCTGGAGGAAAATTTGCTGGCGTTTAAATGCCAGTGAAGATAGCAAAATGGGTGTTTAACTCCTAGTCTGGCACCATTTTGGGCGTTTAACGCCAGAAAGGGGCACCAGACTGGCGTTTAATGCCAGGAATGGGCAAGAAGCTGGCGTTAAACGCCAGAAATGGGCACCAGCCCGGCGTTTAACGCCAGGATTGGCAGAAGGAGCATTTTTGCTCGCCACTTGGTGCAGGCATGAATTATCCTTGACACCTCAGGATCTGTGGACCCTACATGATCCCCACCTACCCCACCACTCTCTCTCTTCTTCACCCATTCACTAATCACCTCAACACCTCTTTCCCAAAAATCCCTCACCTATCAAATCCCACCATTCTCTTCACCACTCTCATCCATCCTTCATAAAACCCCACCTACCTCACCATTCAAATTCAAACCACTTTCCCGCCCAAACCCACCCATATTGGCCGAACTCTACCCCTCTCTCCACCCCTATATAAACCCATCTTCACTCCTTCATTTTTACACAACCTACACACTACTTCTCCCCCTTGGCAAAAAATAAAGCCACCTCCATCTCCTCTATTTCTTCTTCTTCTACTCTCTTCTTTCTTCCTTTGCTCGAGGACGAGCAAACCTTCTAAGTTTGGTGTGGTAAAAGCGTTGCTTTTTGTTTTTCCATAACCATTTATGGCATCTAAGGCCGGAGAAACCTCTAAAAAGAGGAAAGGGAAGGCAAAAGCTTCCACCTCCGAGTCATGGGAGATGGAGAGATTCATCTCAAGGGTGCATCAAGACCACTTCTATGAAGTTGTGGCCATGAAGAAGGTGATCCCCGAGGTCCCTTTCAAACTCAAAAAGAGTGAATATC
>NC_029778.3:31005803-31006421 GCF_000817695.3 Arachis duranensis | reverse complement strand
GTGGCGGACAAGTCCTCTACCTTGGCAAGGTTAGCCTTCCCTCATCTCATTTGTCACCTCTGTAATTCAGTTGGAGTTAACATAGAGGGAGACATCCTCATTAATGAGGACAAGCCCATCACTAAGAAAAGGATGGAGCAAACAAGAGATCCCACTCATGATGAAATCCCTGAGATGCCTCAAGGGATGCACTTTCCTCCATAAAACTACCTGAGATTCCTCAAGGGATGCACTTTCCTCCACAAGACTATTGGGAGCAATTAAACACCTCCCTAGGAGAGTTTAGTTCCAACATGGGACAACTAAGGGTGGAGCACCAAGAACATTCCATTATCCTCCATGAAATTAGAGAAGATAAAAGAATCATGAGAGATGAGCAACAAAGGCAAGAAGAGACATTGAGGAGCTCAAGCACTCCATAAGATCTTCAAGAGGAAGAACAAGCCGCCATCACTAAGGTGGACCCGTTCTTTAACTTCCTTGTTCTTTATTTTCCTGTTTTTCGAATTTTTATGCTTATGTTTGTCTATGTTTGTGTCTTATGATCATTAGTGTCTTAGTGTCTATGCCTTAAAGTTATAAATGTCCTATGAATCCATCACCTTTCTTAAATGAAAG
>NC_029778.3:31000798-31005711 GCF_000817695.3 Arachis duranensis | reverse complement strand
ATGCTTGAATAGTGCATATGTCTTTTGAATTTGTTGTTCATGAATGTTAAAATTGTTGGCTCTTGAAAGAATGATGAAAAAGGAGACATGTTACTGAGGATCTGAAAAATCAGAAAAATGATTCTTGAAACAAGAAAAAGCAGTGAATTCAAAAAAAAGAGAGAGTATATGCGGAAAAAAAAGAGAGAGAGAAAGCAAGCAGAAAAAGCAAATAGCCCTTTAAACCAAAAGTCAAGGGTAAAAAATAAAAGTTGTGATCCAAGGCAAAAAAAAAAGAGTGTGCTTAAGAACCCTGGACACCTCTAATTGGGAACTCTAGCAAAGCTGAGTCACAATCTGAAAAGGTTCACCCAGTTATGTGTCTGTGGCATGTATGTATCCGGTGGTAATACTGGAAGACAGAGTGCTTTGGGCCAGGGTCAAGACTCATAAAGTAGCTGTGTTCAAGAATCATCATACTTAACTAGGAGAATCAATAACACTATCTGGATTCTGAGTTCCTATAGAAGCCAATCATTCTGAATTTCAAAGGATAAAGTGGGATGCCAAAACTGTTCAGAGGCAAAAAGCTAAAAGCCCCGCTCATCTAATTAATACTGATCTTCATAGATGTTTTTGGAATTCATTGTATATTCTCTTCTTTTTATCTTATTTGATTTTCAGTTGCTTGGGGACAAGCAACAATTTAAGTTTGGTCTTGTGATGAGCGGATAATTTATACGCTTTTTGGCATTGTTTTTAGTATGTTTTAGTTAGTTTTTATTGTATTTTTATTAGTTTTTATTTAAAATTCACTTTTCTGGACTTTACTATGAGTTTGTGTGTTTTTCTATGATTTCAGGTATTTTCTGGCTGAAAATGAGGGATCTGAGCAAAAATCTGATTCAGAGGCTGAAAAGGACTGCAGATGCTGTTGGATTCTGACCTCCCTGCACTCGAAGTGGATTTTCTGAAGCTACAGAAGTCCAATTAGCGCGCTCTCAACTGCGTTGGAAAGTAGACATCCTGGGCTTTCTAGAAATATATAATCGTCTATACTTTGCTCGAGATTTGATGGCCCAAACCGGCGTTCCAAATCAGCTCAAGACTGCCCAGTGTTAAACGCCGGAACTGGCACAAGAATGGGAGTTAAACGCCCAAACTGGCACAAAAGCCGGTGTTTAACTCTAAGAAAAGTCTCTACACATGAAAGCTTCAATGCTCAGCCCAAGCACACACCAAATAGGCCCGGATGTGGATTTTTATGTCATTTACTCATTTTTTGTAAACCCTAAGCTACTAGTTATCTACAAATAGGACCTTTTACTATTGTATTTGACATCCTGGAATCTTTTGATCACTTTAGATCTTAGGATCATCTTTGGACGTCTAGTTCTTAGATTATCGGGGGCTGGCCATTCGGCCATGCCTAGACCTTGTTCTTATGTATTTTCAACGGTGGATTTTCTACACACCATAGATTAAGGTGTGGAGCTCTGCTGTACCTCGAGTGTTAATGCAATTACTATTGTTCTTCTATTCAACTCAGCTTATTCTTGTTCTAAGATATTCATTCGCACCCAAGAACATGATGAATGTGATGATTTTGTGACGCTCATCATCATTCTCACTTATGAACGCGTGCCTGACAACCACTTCCGTTCTACAAGCAAATAAGGCTTGAATGTTTATCTCTTGGATTCCATAATCAGAATCTTCGTGGTATAAGATAGAATTGATGGTGGCATTCAAGAGAATCCGGAAGGTCTAAACCTTGTCTGTGGTATTATGAGTAGGATTCGAGGATTGAATGACTGTGACGAGCTTTAAACTCCTGAAGGCTGGGCGTTAGTGACAGACGCAAAAGAATCACTGGATTCTATTCCAACCTGATTGAGAACCGACAGATGAATAGTCGTGCTGTGACAGAGCGCGTTGAATATTTTCCCTGAGAGGACGGGACTGTAGCCATTGACAACGGTGATGCCCAACATACAGCTTGCCATGGTAAGGAGTAAGAAGGATTGGATGAAGACAGTAGGAAAGCAGAGAGACGGAAGGGACAAAGCATCTCCATACGCTTATCTAAAATTCTCACCAATGAATTACATAAGTATCTCTATCCTTATTTTATGTTTTATGTTATCCTCCATAACCATTTGAATCCGTCTGACAGATTTACAAGATGACCATAGCTTGCTTAATACCAACAATCTCCGTGGGATCGACCCTTACTCGCGTAAGGTTTATTACTTGGACGACCCAGTGCACTTGCTGGTTAGTTGTGCGAAGTTGTGATAAAGAGTTGATATTGCAATTGAGTGTACCATGTTGATGGTGCCAGATCACAATTTCGTGCACCAATGACTGCACTGCATTCTTCAGTGAGGTAAACTTTTTCAGTTTCTCTCCAATCCTTCTTATGACTTAAGATCTCTTTCATGAACTTAGCATAAGAGGGTATTTGCTCAAGTGCCTCTACAAACGGAATCTTTATTTCAAGAGTCTTGAGATAGTCTGCAAAGCGGGAATATTGCTTATCATGTTTCGTTTGGCGGAGTTTCTGAGGATAAGGCATTTTGGCTTTGTATTCCTCAACCTTAGTTGCTGTAGGTTTATTGGCTATAGATGTGGGTTGTGAAGCCTTTTTAGAGGAGTTGCTATCAGCACTTGTATGTGTATGATCCCCCACTAGCGTTTGAATGCCAGGGGTAGAAGATGGAGTGGCGTTAGACACCAACTCTTTACCTATTTCTGGCGTCTGAATGCCAGAACTGAGCTTCCTTTGGGCATTCAACACCAACTTCTTGCCTGTTTCTGGCGTTTGAACGCCAGAACTGAGCATGGATTGGCGTTTAACGCCAGCCCTTCACCCTTTTTTGGCGTTTGAATGCCAGAATTGTTCCTCTCTGGGCTCTTACTGTCCTCAGAGGGATTTTGGGTAGCAGTTTGTTCATTTATTGGCTTCCTACTGCCTTGAAGTGAGGTATTTAATATCTTCCCACTTCTTAATTGAACTGCTTGGCACTCTTCTGTTATCTGTTTTGATAACTGTTGTTCTATTTGCTTCAACTGCACTTCCATATTCATATTAGCCATTCTTGTGTCTTGTAGTATCTCCTTGAATTCAGCTAGCTGTTTTGTTAGAAAATCTAATTGCTGATTGAATTCAGTAACTTGTTCTGCAGGACTGAGTTCAGCAGTTACTATCTTAGCCTCTTCTTTCATGGAAGATTCACTGCTTAGGTACAGATGCTGGTTTTTGGCAACTGTATCAATGAGCTCTTGAGTTTCTTCAATTGTCTTTCTCATGTGGATAGATCCACCAGCTGAGTGATCTAGAGAAATCTGAGCTTTCTCTGTAAGCCCATAATAGAAGATATCTAACTGCACCCACTCTCTCTGTATCTCACCCAGGCATCATAAAAGGGATTCATTATCTCTTTGTTTAAAGTTTTGGATGCTCAGCCTTAGCTGTGTCATCCGTTTTGGAGGGAAATATTGATTCAAGAATTTTTCTGACAGCTATTTCCATGTCCTTATGCTAGCCTTAGGTTGGTTATTTAACCACCTCTTAACTTGGTCTATTACAGCAAATAGAAACAGTAATATCTGTAGACATCCTGATCTACTTCTTTATCATGTACTGTGACAGCAATTTGTAAAAATTGTGCCAGAAACTTTGTAGGTTCTTCTTGTGGAAGACCGGAATACTGGCAACTTTGCTGCACCATGATAATAAGCTGAGGATTCAACTCAAAACTACTAACTTCGATGGAGGGTATACATATACTACTCCCATATGAAGCAGTAGTAGGGTTAGCATATGACCCCAGAGTCCTTCTGGGCTATTCATTTCCACTTAGGTCCATAATGGAGAAAGGGAGATGACGTGGATTTATTTTATTTATTTTATTATTATAGAGAAAATTTTGAAATAATAAAATAAAATAAAATAAAAACTAAAATAAAAATAAAAATAAAAATTTGAAAATATTTTATGAAGATTTTCTAAAAAGTGAGGAGAGAGAAAGTGGTTAGGATATTTTTGAAAAAGATGTGATTTTTAAAAGGATAAGATTTGAAAAATTTTGAAATTGAAATATGAATTTTTATAAAAATTTTTTGAAATAATTGCTTAAAAATAGTTAGAAAAGATATTTTTTATTTTTGAATTTTATTATGAAAGAGAAAAACACACAAAAGACACAAGACTTAAAATTTTTTAACCCAATGCTCCTTGTTTTCAAAAATTTTGGAGGGAAAACACCAAGGCACACCAAACTTAAAAATTTTAAGATCAAAGCACAAAAAAGACTCAAGAACACCTTGAAGACTCACAAGAACAACAAGAACAAAATATAGAACACCAAACTTAAAATTTTTAGAAAACCACAATAAATTTTCGATAATTAAAGAAAAATTAACAAGAGAACACCAAACTTAAAGTTTGGCACAGATTTAATCAAAGAAAAATTATTTTTTAAAAATATTTAAAAAAAACTCAAGGGGCAACTATTCCCAAGAAAATAGACACATTTAACAAATGCAAGGATTGAACAGATAAAAACTATTTTTTTGATGACAAAAACATAAAGGACACCAAACTTAGAACATGCAACTAGACTCAATGAAAAACTAACAATTAATAAAGAAAAAAAATTTTGAAGAAAAATTTTTTTTTAAAGGAATAATAGAAGATGCAATTCTAGTGACTCTAAACCAAAAAGACAAATTTTTCCTAATCTAAGCAACAAGATTCACCGTCAGTTGTTCAAACTCAAACAATCCCCGGCAACGGTGCCAAAAACTTGTTGCACAAAAATCACACTCACACTATGTAATTCCGCACAACTAACCAGCAAGTGCACTGGGTCGTTGATGAGCGGATATTTTATACGCTTTTTGGGGGTAATTTCATGTAGATTTTAGTA
>NC_029778.3:31000376-31000652 GCF_000817695.3 Arachis duranensis | reverse complement strand
AAAAATCTGACTTAGGCTGAAAAAGGACTGCTGATGCTGTTGGATCCTGACCTCCCTGCACTCGGAATGGATTTTTTGGAGCCACAGGAGTCCAATTGGCGCGCTCTCAACGGCGTTGAAAAGTAGACATCCAGGGCTTTCCAGCAATATATAATAGTCCATACTTTGCGCGAATATAGACGACGTAACTTGACGTTGAACGCCAAGTACACGCTGCTGTCTGGAGTTAAACGCCAGAAAAACGTCATGATCCGGAGTTGAACGCCCAAAACACGT
>NC_029778.3:30997910-30999901 GCF_000817695.3 Arachis duranensis | reverse complement strand
CATTACTGCACAACAAGTAACGCTATTATTCTCTTTTATCTTTCCAATCAAATCTAATAATTCCAACTTACAATTTTAAATACTTTGACTTCTTACAATTAAATCCAAATAACCTTGTTGACCTCCTAACTAAGATTAATAAAATAAACATTAATTGCTTCAAACCAATAATCTCCGTGGGATCGACCCTTACTCACGTAAGGTATTACTTGGACGACCCAGTGCACTTGCTGGTTAGTTGTGCGAATCACAAATTCGTGCACCAAGTTTTTGGCGCCATTGCCGGGGATTATTGAGTTTGAACAATTGAAGGCTTATTTTATTTCTTAGATTAGGAATAATTTATTTTTGTTGTTATAGAGTCATCAAATTTTGATAGGATAGTTTCTTTTCAAAAATTTCTTTTCAAAAATATTATTTTTCTTAATTAATTGTTAATTTTTCGCGAGTTTAGTGTCTTATTCTAAGTTTGGTGTTAATTGCATATTTTATATTTTCTCTAAAATTCTCGTGTTAGTGTTCTTGGTTCTTTCTTGATCTTCAAGTTGTTCTTGATAATTGGTTATACCCTTTGGAACCTTTTTCAAAAAAATAATTTTTCTTGGATTGAATCTTGTGCCAAACTTTAAGTTTGGTGTTTTCTTGTTAATCTTTTTATAATTTTCGAAAATTCTATTAAAGTTTTCTAAAAATTTTAAGTTTGGTATTCTTTCTTTTGTTCTTGGTGTTCTTGTGAATCTTCAAGGTGTTCTTGAGTTTTCTTGTGTCTTGATCTTAAAATTTTTAAGTTTGGTGTTCCTTGGTGTTTTCCCTCCAAAAATTTTCGAAAATAAGGAGCATTAGATCTAAAAATTTTAAGTCTTGTGCCTTTTGTGTGTTTTTCTCTTTCATCATAAAATTCAAAATTCAAAAAAAAAATTTATATTTTCTAACTAATTTTGAACTACTTTTTCGAAATTTTTTTAAAAGTTCAGATTTCAATTTCAAAATTTTTCGAAAAAAATTTTCACAAAATATTTTCAAATTTTTTATATATATTCCATTTTTATTTATTCCACTATTATAAAATAAATAATATCAACATACATATCATCTCTCTTGTATTCCATCATGGAAGCAAGTAGGAATGAACAGTCCAAGAGGACTCTGGGGTCATATGCTAACCCCACTACTGCTTCATATGGGAGTAGTATCTGTATACCCTCCATTGGAGTTAGTAGCTTTGAGTTGAATCCTCAGCTCATTATCATGGTGCAGCAAAACTACCAGTATTCTGGTCTTCCACATGAAGAACCTACAGAGTTTCTGGCATAATTTTTGCAAATTGCTGACACAGTACATGATAAGGACGTGGATCAGGATGTCTACAGATTATTACTGTTTCCATTTGCTGTTAAAGATCAAGCTAAGAGATGGTTAAATAACCAGCCTAAGAACAGCATAAAAACATGGAAACAACTGTCAGAAAAATTCCTGAATCACTATTTCCCTCCCAAACGGATGACACAACTAAGGCTAAGCATCCAAGGCTTCAAACAAGGAGATAATGAATCCCTTTATGATGCATGGGAGAGATACAGAGAGATGCTAAGAAAATGCCCCTCTGAAATGTTTTCAGAATGGGTGCAATTAGACATCTTTTATTATGGGCTTACAGAAAAAGCTCAGATTTCTCTAGACCACTCAGCTGGTGGATCTATACATATGAGAAAAACAATTGAAGAAGCTCAAGAGCTTATTGATACAGTTGCCAGAAATCAGCATCTGTACCTAAACAGTGAATCTTCCATGAAAGAAGAAGCTAAAACAGTAACTGCAGAACTCAATCCGATGGATCAGGCTAATGAATTCAATCAGCAATTAGACTTTCTAACCCAGCAGCTAGCCGAATTCAAAGAAATATTACAGGAAACAAGAATGGCAAACAGGAATATGGAAGTGCAATTAAAGCAGACAGAAAAGCAACTGTCAAAACAAATAGCAGAAGAATG
>NC_029778.3:30995971-30996220 GCF_000817695.3 Arachis duranensis | reverse complement strand
TAAATTACTAGAGGCTGGGATTATTTATCCTATTTCTGACAGCCCCTGGGTGAGCCCTGTCCAAGTTGTCCCTAAGAAAGGTTGCATGACAGTGGTTCATAATAAAAAAAAATGAACTGGTTCCTACAAGAACAGTTACAGGGTGGCGTATGTGCATTGATTATAGAAGGCTCAATACAGCCACCAGAAAGGATCATTTTCCTTTACCATTCATAGACCAGATGCTAGAAAGACTAGCAGGTCATGAAT
>NC_029778.3:30984600-30992401 GCF_000817695.3 Arachis duranensis | reverse complement strand
AAAAAGAAAAAAAAGAAAAAGAAAGAAATAAAGTTGTGATCCAAGGCAACAAGAGTGTGCTTAAGAACCCTGGACACCTCTAATTGGGGACTTTTAGCAAAGCTGAGTCACAATCTGAAAAGGTTCACCCAGTTATGTGTCTGTGGCATTTATGTATCTGGTGGTAATACTGGAAAACAAGGTGCTTAGGGCCACGGCCAAGACTCAATACGTAGCTGTGTTCAAGAATCAACATACTTAACTAGGAAAATCAATAATACTATCTGAATTCTGAGTTCCTATGGATGCCAATCATTCTGAATTTCAAAGGATAAAGTGAGATGCCAAAACTGTTTGGAAGCAAAAAGCTACTAGCCCCGCTCATCTAATTAGAATCTGAGCTTCACTTAAAACTCTGAGATATTATTGCTTCTTGATTTCTTTTTATCCTCTTTTATTCATCTAGTTGCTTGAGGACAAGCAACAGTTTAAGTTTGGTGTTGTGATGAGCGGATATTTTATACGCTTTTTGGGGGTAATTTCATGTAGATTTTAGTATGTTTTAATTAGTTTTTAGTAGAATATTATTAGTTTTTAGGCAAAAATCATATTTCTGGACTTTACTATGAGTGTGTGTATTTTTCTGTGATTTCAGGTATTTTCTGGCTGAAATTGAGGGAGCTGAGCAAAAATCTGACTTAGGCTGAAAAAGGACTGCTGATGCTGTTGGGTCCTGACCTCCCTGCACTCAGAATCCAACAGCATCAGCAGTCCTTTTTTAGCCTGAATCAGATTTTTGTTCAGCTCTCTCAATTTTAGCCAGAAAATACCTGAAATCACAGAAAAATACACAAACTCATAGTAAAGTCCAGAAATATGAATTTTGCCTAAAAACTAATAAAATATACTAAAAACTAACTAAAACATACTAAAATCTATATGAAATTACCGCCAAAAAGCGTATAAAATATTCGCTCATCAAATTTTTAAACCAAAATAGAAGGTACCCAATAGCTACAAAGATGAATTGTGAAGAAGAAGAATTTCATTGATTTATGGAAATTACAATAGAGCTCCTCCCCCTAATGAAATTTGGGAGTTAGTTCATCATTGCTCTAGTACCAAAAACAAAAAATAAATTGCAGAAGAAGAAGAAGAACATCGAAGAAATTCAACTCAGATATAAATTCTTAAGGAAAAACTAAAAGGAAGCTATAAATGAAAAATCATAAGAGAGTCTGAAAAAAAGCCCCCAATGAAATTTGGAGTGGGCTTTCTGGCCTTTGAAGAAACGGATCAGAATGGGTCCTCATTTGCTGTGGTTGGGAGCTTGCTTCAGGAGAAAGTAGCATTCTCAGAGCGAACGCTGCGTTTATTCATCGACGCGTGTGCGCCCATGGTGCGTGCGCATCCTTGGTAGCGTTCATTAACTGAACGCTACGTTCGTGCCATGAACGCTCTCCACGCGTGCGCATCCTATGCGCATGCGCATGGATGATAAAACTTCACTTCTGCGCCTAGTGCCATGTACGCGTCTGCGCCCATCACCACACTTGTCATATCGACACGTGCGCGTCATGCACGCGTGCGCGTCGATGCCCATCTTCGAATCGAAACTCTGAAAGTATCGCAGGAGTTTGCTCCAAGTGAACGTAGCGTTCATTTCTTCTGAACGTTAATCCTCAATCCACGTGTGCGCGCCATGTGTCCGTACGCGTGGATTTCCAAATTGCTCATCCACGCGGAAGCACCTTGTACGCGTGCGCGTCGCGTGTGAACGTAGTGTTCATCAAATGAACGCAGCGTTCGTCTGCACCTTGCTACTTTGCCTTCTTCTTTTCATCATATTTTCACCTGTCATCAATCAAACAAGCAATCAAAGTCTCACCAAAATTATAAGGTTCATAATAATTAACTAAATTGTGCATAAACCTCATAATTTTCTATAAAATTGACCATGTTTGATTGAGCTATGATAAAAATGAAATTCTACTCCAATCACTTACTTATCATGCAAGAAAGTGTAATAAACCTAATAAAATCAAAAAAAATGCTAGTAAAACTAGCATAAGATGACTTGTCATCAACCCACCCTTGGCGTTGAACACCAGGAAGGGGGCAACAACGGCGTTGAACGCCCAACCAAGGATGGTCAGGCACATGCAAGTGTTGATAAGACCCTTCCTAAGAAAGCTACTAACCCCCTTACCCTTCTAATTCTGTAGGCATACAATCTACATCAACTAAGTTGATGAATACAGGGCTAAGATGCCATATCCTTAGAAGCTCTGCCAAGCGGAAAAGGATAAACATTTTGCCCGCTTTGCGGATTATCTCAAGATACTTGAGATCAAGATCCTTTTTGCAGAGGCCCTTGAGCATATACCTTCTTATGCTAAGTTCTTGAAAGACATCTTAAGCTATAAGAAGGATTAGAGAGAGGCAGAAACAGCCCTCCCCACTGAAGAATACAGTGCAGTAATCCAAAAGAGCTTACCAGAGAAACACAAAGATCCTAGGAGCTTTATGATACCCTGCATCTTAGGGGATGCCTACATAAAGACATCCCTATGTGATCTTAGAGCAAGTATTAACTTAATACCTTCATCCTTAATAAACAAACTTTGTTTTACTCATGAAGTTAAAGCAACCTGCATATGTCTTCAACTCGCTGATGGCTCTATGAAGTTTCATCAGGTGTGATTGAGGACATCATTGTTAGGGTTGGATATTTTTCTTTTCCCATAGACTTTGTGGTTCTGGAAATGGATGAGCACAAGAGTGCAACATTCATTCTAGGAAGACCCTTCTTAGCTACAGGACGGACCTTCATTGATGTCGAAAAAGGGGAAGTAACCTTGAGAGTCAATGAGGATGAGTTCGTACTAAATGCGGTTAAAGCCATGCAGCATCCAGATACTCCAGAGGAGTGTATGAGTATTGATATCATTGATTTCCTGGTGGAAAAATGAATATGGCTGAGAAACTCGAAGGGGAGCTAAATGACATCTTTGATGATGCTCAGCGTGAGTTAAAAAAGCCAGAGGAAATAAGAGACCTCTAAAAACTCCCAAGGAGGAGAACAAGCCGCCTAAGTTTGAGCTCAAGCCATTACCATCCTCCTTGAAATATGCATTTCTTGGAGATTGGGATACTTATCCTGTGATTATAAGCTCTGCTTTAGAACAACATGAAGAAAAATTACTAATCCAAGTGCTAAAGATACACAAGACAGCTCTTAGGTGGACAATAAGTGACCTTAAGGGCATTAGTCCGACCCGATACATGCACAAGATCCTATTGGAGGATGATACTAAACCAGTGGTACAACCACAAAGGTGACTGAATCCAGCCATGAAGGAAGTGGTGCAAAAGGAAGTCACTAAATTATGGGAGGCTAGGATTATTTATCCCATTTCTGACAGTCCCTGGGTGAGCCCTGTCCAAGTTGTCTCCAAAAAGGGAGGCATGACAGTGGTTCATAATGAAAAAAATAAATTGATTCCTACAAAGACAGTTACAGGGTGGCGTATGTGCATTGAATATAGAAGGCTCAATAACACCACCAGAAAGGATCATTTTCCTTTACTATTCATAGATCAAATGCTAGAGAGACTAGCTAGGCACGCATTTTATTGTTTCCTGGATGGCTATTCCGGTTACAATCAAATTGCAATGGATCTACAGGATCAAGAAAAGACAGCATTTACATGCCCATATGGCGTGTTTGCCTATAGGTGGATGCCATTTGGCTTGGGCAATGCACCTGCCACCTTTTAAAGATGTATGCTCTCCATCTTTTCTGATATGGTGGAGAAGTTCCTTGAAGTATTCATGGATGACTTCTCTGTCTTTGGAGATTCATTTGAATCCTGCCTTGACCATCTGGCCCTAGTTCTTAAATGATGCTAAGAGACAAACTTGATTTTAATATGGGAAAAATGTCACTTCGTATTGACCAGGTGGTAATGATAGTTTCTTGTACCTGAACCGGTGGCTCACTTTTTCTATCTGAAGGGATTGTTCTTGGGCATCGGATTTCGAACAAGGGAATAGAAGTGGATCAAGCTAAGGTGGAGGTAATTGAGCGATTACCACCACCCAATAATGTCAAAGGAATCAAAAGTTTCTTGGGACATGCAGGATTCTACAGGAGGTTTATAGAAGATTTTTTAAAAAATCACAAAACCCCTGTGCAACTTACTAACTACCGACACTCCATTTGTCTTTGACCAAGAATGTCTGCAGGCCTTTGAGACTCTGAAAGCTAAGCTTATCACTGCGCCTGTAATCTCTGCACCCAACTGGGACTTACCATTGGAACTAATGTGTGACGCTAGCAACCATGCCATTGGCGCAGTCCTGAGGCAGAGACATGACAAGATTCACCGTTAGTTGTTCAAACTAAAACAATCCCCGGCAACGGCGCCAAAAACTTGGTGCACAAAAATTACACTGACACTATGTAATTCCGTACAACTAACCAGCAAGTGCACTGGGTCGTCCAAGTAATACCTTACGTAAGTAAGGGTCGATCCCATGGAGATTGTTGGCTTGATGCAAGCTATGGTTATCTTATTATTCTTAGTCAGGATACCAATAGGGTTCTTTAGTTTCAATTGTAAGAAGTAAAAGAGCATGAAATTAGTAATTGTTACGCAGTAATGAAGAATGTGTTGGAGTTTTGGAGATACTTTGTCTTCTGAATCTCTACTTTCCTACTGTCATCTTCTTCACGCACGCAAGGTTCCTTCTATGGCAAGCTGTGTGTTGGTGGATCACCGTTGTCAATGGCTACCATCCGTCCTCTCAGTGAAAATGGTCCAGGTGCGCTGTCACCGCACGACTAATCATCTGTCAGTTCTCACTTATGCTGGAATAGGATCCATTGATCCTTTTGCGTCTGTCATTACGCCCAACACTTGCGAGTTTGAAGCTCGTCACAGTCATCTAATCCCTGAATCCTACTCGGAATACCACAGACAAGGTTTAGACTTTCTGGATTCTCAAGGATGCTGCCAACGGATTCTAGCTTATACCACGAAGACTCTGATTAAGGAATCCAAGAGATACTCATTCAATCTAATGTAGAATGGAGGTGGTTGCTAGGCACGCGTTCATAGATTGAGAATGGTGATAAGTGTCATGGATCATCACCTTCTTCATATTGAAGTGCAAATGAATATCTTAGATAGAAACAAGCGTGTTTGAATAGAAAACAGAAATAATTGCATTAATTTATCGAGACATTGCAGAGCTCCTCACCCCCAACAATGGAGTTTAGAGACTCATGCCATCAAAGAGTACAAAGTTCAGATCTAAAATGTCATGAGATACAAAATAGGTCTCTAAAAGTTGTTTAAATACTAAACTAGTAACCTAGGTTTACAGAAAATGAATAAACTAAGATGGATAGTGCAGAAATCCACTTCTGGGGCCCACTTAGTGTGTGCTGGGGCTGAGACTTAAGCTTCTCACATGCCTGGGCTGTTTCTGGAGTTAAACATCAGGTTGTAACCTGTTTCTGGCGTTTAACTCCAACTTGCAACCTGTTTCTGGCATTCAACGCCAGAATGCAATATGAAACTGGCGTTAAACGCCAGTTTACGTCGTTTATTTTCCCGCAAAGTATGAACTATTATATATTGCTGGAAATCCCTGGATGTCTACTTTCCAACCCAATTGAGAGCACGCCAATTAGACTTCTGTAGCTCCAAAAAATCCATTTTGAGTGTAGGGAGGTCAGAATCCAACAGCATCAGCAGTCCTTTTTCAGCCTGTATCAAATTTTTGCTCAGGTCCCTCAATTTCAGCCAGAAAATACCTAAAATCACAGAAAAACACACAAACTCATAGTAAAGTATAGAAATGTGAATTTTGCATAAAACTAATGAAAATATACTAAAAACTAACTAAAACATACTAAAATCTACATGAAATTACCCCCAAAAAGCGTATAAAATATGCGCTCATCAATGGACAGAGAGTCAAGCATTACCTTGAAAGAGCTATTGAGCAAAGAGGCTCAACACTGCTACTAGACTGAGTGCAGTACCGTCAAGCTAATAACGTTAAAGAAGCACTTGTTGGGAGGCAATCCAACCATAATTAAAGTTATTTCTTTTTTTTAGTTTATTTATGTTTTAACAAGTTTAATTTTTGTTTCGAAGGTTACCTGAAACTGTAGGTCGATCTCGGTCGAGATCTTCTATGTTGGTCAGAGCCAACGTGTCCGGCAGGTGTATAGCGGTCGGAGCTGGTGTGTCCGACTTGTGGAACTGAGAGTGCTGCTGATCCTTTATCACCGAAGGGTGGGGGGTACCTGCAAGGGACTCCGATGCTTAAATTAGCAAGGGTATTAAGCAGGTATTGAGTAGAATCAGAGTATGAGTTATACCTGGGTGCTCCAGTGTATTTATAATGGTGAGGAGTGACCTCTCTGGAGATAAGATAGTTATCTTATCTTATCTTATCTTATCCTTGAGTGAAGTCATCTTATCTTTAGGGGAATCGCCTTTATCTTTCTGGGCTTTGGCTACCTTTAGATTGGGCTGTGTTCCTTCATTTTGGGCCTGCTTTGGGCTCCTTTGGCGATTTGGCCGAGCTCTTTGAGAAGAGGTCGGGCATTGGCTGAGCTCTTTGAGAAGAGGTCGGATAGTCTGACCTGAAGAGGTCGGTCAGCTTGTCGCTAAACATCCCGGGTCAGACAGCTTGACCCAGGATATGAATAGAGGCCACAGCCAAAGTCTAAGTTTGGTGTTGAGAAATCTGAACCATGCTCTGATTGTAATAACCCCGGTTTTCGAGTACGCGAGATCTTTTCTAAAAGTACGGAGAACTCCGGAGGATCAATAAGGGGAGAACCTCTGATATATCATCAAGTATCTTAATCCTCATTGTCATTATGTATTCTTTAAGCTAGAACTTTCTGAGGCAAGCTCGATAACGCAGTCATGAAGAACCTAGTTTTTGAACCGTATCGGTTAGGAGTTTTGATTCAATTTTTCGTAAATAGTCTCAGTTTGACAACCGGACTCGATTCATGAGAAAAGAGAGATAATAGGATAATATTATCATTATATTAGTATTAGAAGCTTCTTGAATGATATTATAAGGTTACCTGATCAGTTTTAGTTAAAAACAAAAAATCGGTTTAACCGGGTTCACAGTTTACTAGTACAGCTTAGCACTAGCACTCTCTGATGACTTTAGCAATTTTAAGGTCTCATTATACATGTTTTATTCTCATAATAAATATGTTACTAGTGTCATTTATGCTAGTAGCCCAGAAAATAATTTTTAGAGATGTTTTTACAACTGTTTCGATACATCTAGTTTTAGTAGTTATACACCTGAGATATTTTAATATTATTTTAGTCCACCTCCAAGCCAACCAATCACAACACACCCTAAACCCCCAAAACCCGCAAGGCTGGCTCATTTTCACTTTGTGGCCGAAAATAGGTAGAGAGAAAAAGAGAGAAAAGTTCTTAGTTCCAAATCTTCAAAGCTTGATTTCTACTGAACTAAAACTCAAATCAAAATTCCAATACAACCAAAATGACCCTCTCTTCGTTCTCTACATAACCATATGACTTTTCAAGGATGGAATCAAGGTGAGTTGGCTGCACCATTGGTGAGTGGTGATGAACGGATTTTTGATGGTATAGAATTTCACAAATGAATTCTCATTGCAAGTATAGTTTCTAAACCAATCAATAATCGTTTCATACAAAAAGTTGTTTGTCACAAGTACAAACCCCTAAAATTTATAAACCGAAGTATTCAAACCTCGGGTCGTTCTCCCTAGGAATTACAATAA
>NC_029778.3:30982019-30984367 GCF_000817695.3 Arachis duranensis | reverse complement strand
ATAACTTCTTGCATTATTCTGTGTTCATCTTTGCCGATTCGTAGATGGTGGTTTCTGTCCTGGTTTGATCGTCCTTTAGGTGAATCGCATTTTCACCTTTGTCGGACGATTATTCCTATCGAGATCGTACAGTGAATCTATTCTTCACATTCTGTCGATCTGTTGCTTTATAATCAGACGATGAATGCTTCAGATTAATGCATCTTGGGAGTTTATAGAGCAGTGAATTTTGGTTTTCACTTTGTTGACCTTTGTCAAAATCAAACGATGAATTCGGTTTTCATCGTGGTCGGGCGTTGAAGTTGGTTTTCGCCTTGCCAACTTGTCGCTTTGTAATCGGACGATGAATTTGGTTTTTATCTTGCCGACTTTGTCGTGATTGGGCGGTGAATCTGGTGTTCACCTTGCCGACCTGCCGTACTCGGGCGTCTTGGTAGGAAACTTTTTAGGGAATTTGTAATTTTTTAATAAAATGAAGATAAGAGTGTGTACATGTTAGTACTTACCTTTCTAGGTCAGGCAATCTTTTTGGATCTCGGCCTGGCGCCCTTTGCAGGCATGCCATGACCTTGGTAGCTCTTGCCCCTCGAGGTTGGACACTTTGTAATAACCTTTCCCCAGTTCTTCTGAACAACTTGGTATGATCCTTTCCAGTTGGCTGCTAGCTTCTCTTCTCCTGACCGACCTATTCTGATGTCATTTTAGATTAGGATGAGATCGTCGTTGCTAGGTTACCTTCCGATTGTATCTTGAGGCCATTTGACGTTTTAACACCTCTTCCTTGGTCCGAGCTCTTTCTCAGATTTCTAGAGGTAGGTCGAGTTCTTCCTTTTGAAGTTGGGAGTTGGCCTCTTCACTGTTGTTGATCAGTCTGGGCGATCCTTCTTCAACCTCCACTGGGATCATTGCCTCCATTCTGTAAGCTAATCAGAAAGGTGATTCCTTTGTGGTGGAGTGTGGAGTTGTCCGATATGCCCATAGGACTTGATGGAGCTCTTCTGGTGGGGCTATGTTTTTTATGTAAAGTTTTGACTTTGTAGTTGGGTTTTTGCTCTGAAGAACTTTGGTTCATTCTACAAAAAGCTTGTGTCTTTGATAGTTTGTTATGACTTTTCTTTTGTCATTCGCCTTTGAGAAGAATGTGGGCTTTTAGGGTTTTGTTGCTGTTCCTGTTTCTTTTCATCGTTGCCTGACTCCTTTTGTATAAAAGTTCTAGCTTTTGTTTTGACCTTTTGTCTGAGAGGTGTTCGGACTATTTGGGTATAGATTGTCGGCTTTTCTTCTCTGTGTTCTTGCCTTGTTGTTGCCTCCAAAGGGTGCCCTTGAACTTTCGTGTGAGTCCTGGAGTTTTTCTTTTATTGTTGTATCTGACATCTGATGTTTTGCTGTTATTGTCCGAGTTGTTTCCTTATTTTTCTGAGTTGTTTGGTAATAACCCCATGGTTGACCTATGTCTTCTTGAAAAAATATTGCTGAGATGTCTACAAGACCCCGGACGGCATGTCTGATTGACTGGATTCCATAGTCTTAATGTGTGTTACTATGGCTGACCCTGGGTACTGTGTGCGACTTAGGAGGTTCCGTAGAATTTGTAGAGATAAGGATGAGGAGAAGAATTATGAGCTGGTGTCACCAGACTATGAGGAGAGGGTTTGTTTTCCTTCCTTGTTGTGGCCTTATAATGTAGCCTGGATGAGGCTTCTATTATTGCCCCCTGGTTTGGTGTTGGCTGATTTTGAAAGTGCATCAGCTCGGGCATTCTGCTCCCGAGGTATGTGTCGAACTTCATATTCCCCGAATTGTCCGAGTTGTTGGTACTGGCAGATTTTGAAAGTGCACCAGCTCGGACATTTTGCTCCCAAGGTATGTGTCGGGCGTCATATTCCCCGAAATGTCCGAGCTGTTTTCTGTTTTTGTCCAGGGTCCCCCGAATTTTCTGAGCTGTTCTCTAGTTTTGTCCAGGGTCCCCCGAATTACCCGAGGTATTTTTTCATGGTGGGATCCTCAGCTTGGTTGCTCCCTTCTATTTGTGAGGTGACTACTTGTGAATCACTGGACATGGTAAGCTCCTACCTTCTTAGCTAGCCTTAAACCAACCAGTAGTGCCTCGTATTCAGCTTGGTCATTTAGCTTGATTTGGCTTCCCTAATCGCTTTATATAATTACGCCTGCACCACTCCCAGTTTCGTTTGAAGAGTCGTCCATGTAGAGTTTCCATTTTGTAGGATTTTCCGGGGTGTCAGTGTACTCTGTAATAAAGTTGGCCAGATACTGTGATTTGATGGCTGTTTGAGCTTTATGTCGAAGATCGATTTTGGATAACTTGACTGCCCACTGTAGAATTCTTC
>NC_029778.3:30967936-30981254 GCF_000817695.3 Arachis duranensis | reverse complement strand
GTGTCCGACTTGTTGGACTTGGTGGTGGTGCTAATCCTTCGTCCCTGGAGGGTGGGGGGTACCTGCAAGGGACTCCGATGCTTAAATTAGCAAGGGTATTAAGCAGGTATTGAGTAGAATCAGAGTATGAGTTATACCTGGGTGCTCCAGTGTATTTATAATGGTGAGGAGTGACCTCTCTGGAGATAAGATAGTTATCTTATCTTATCTTATCTTATCCTTGAGTGAAGTCATCTTATCTTTAGGGGAATCGCCTTTATCTTTCTGGGCTTTGGCTACCTTTAGATTGGGCTGTGTTCCTTCATTTTGGGCCTGCTTTGGGCTCCTTTGGCGATTTGGCCGAGCTCTTTGAGAAGAGGTCGGGCATTGGCTGAGCTCTTTGAGAAGAGGTCGGATAGTCTTACCTGAAGAGGTCGGTCGGCTTGTCGCTAAATATCCCGGGTCGGACAGCTTGACCTAGGGTATGAACAATTTTCATGTTTCCTTTTAAGTTTGTGATCATGTGCAGTAATTGAACGCCAGCCAGGGGGGACTGGCTAGGATTTTAAAACCCATAGAGGAATAGCAGCTTGGCATTGAACGACAGAATGGATGCCATTCTGGGCATTCAATGCCCATAACAGGGTAAGGAGGATGTTGACTTTTTCAAAACACATCTTTTCTATATCTTATTTTCTTAACCATATCTTTTAAAACAAGATTCTTCAAACTATCATATTTCAACTTCAATTTCAATTCTAATTTAAAATCTTTTCAAATCTTTTTCAATTCCTTTTCAATTTCTTTTTCAAATCTTTTTCAAAATTTCATATCTTTTTCAATTACTTTTCAAATTTTTTTATTTAACTTTCAAATCTTTTTCATATCTTCTATCATTATCTTTTTATCTTTTTCACATCTTTTGATTTTAAAGACTTATCTTTTTCTATCTTTTACTAAAGTGTGAATCATATCTTAATTATCTTTTATCTAATTAAATTTCAAATTCCCACCCTCCCTATCCCTATTTATACCATTTGGACACCTCTTCTTCCTCATATTCAAATTCTTCTTCTCCTCTTTTTTATCTTCTTTCCTTTCTTTTGCTCGAAAATAAGCAAACTTTTTAAGTTTGGTGTAGAAAGAGCCTTTCCTTCTCACTCCATTCAAATTCCATGGCTCCAAAAAGTGAAAATCCCACTTCAACAAGCAAGAAAGAGGACAACCAAGTAGTTATTTTCAAACCTTTCAAATTCTACACAAAGCAGCATGAAGAAAATTATTACAAAATCATGTGCAATAGGACAGTGATCCCAAAAGCCAAATTCGAATCAAAAGAAGATGAATACCCAGAGATCTAAGAGTGAATTCGAAAGAGACTGGGAGATTCTAGCTAATCATGAGATTACTATTGGAATAACAATGATCCAGGAAATCTATGCAAATCTGTGGATGACGAATAAGCAAAAGAAAGATGGACAAAGATTCTATACTTTTCGCACCATGGTGCGAGGGAAGACACTGTATTTTCATCTTGACAAGGGGTGAGAGATCTTCAAGTTACCTCCACAAATGGATGATCCAGAATCCTTTAATAGGAGGTTGGTAGCCAATCCAAAGTTGGATCAGATTCTAGAAGACATATGTCTGCCTGGAACTAAGTGGATCAACAACACGGAAGTCTATCCAAACCAACTGAGAAGAGTAAATCTCAAACCAGTTGCTAGGGGTTGGTTGGATTTCATTGGGCGTTCCATACCCCTTACTAGCAACCGTTCTGAAGTTACCATCAGAAGGGTTGTGATGATTCACTACATTATGATGGGGAATAAGTTGGAAGTCCACCAACTGATTCCCTTTGAGCTATACAAGGTTGCAAATAGGATGCCAACTCAAGCCAGATTGGCCTATCCAAACCTTATCTTTCGCTTGTGTAAAAAAGTTGGAGTTATGATTAATGGGGACTCATTCATCCCTGTAGAAAGCCCTAAGCAGCTGATGGAAAGCACTCAAATACCAGTTGACCAACCCAAAAAGAAGGCACCTGAGCAAGCACAAGAGATCCCTCAAATTGAATATTGGACCCAATTGGAAACATCTGTTGCACAACTGAAAACCACCTTGGATCAATTAAGAGAGGAGCAAAAAGACCAGACTAGCATGATTTGCAAATTGGTCAAGGAACAAGAGAAGCAAGGACGTGAGATCGAAGAGTTGAGACATCAAAAATTATCCCCTGAAGAGCTTAACGCCTCCCATGATTAAGGTGGTTGAGTTCCACATCTCTATTTCTATGGCTATTCTAATTCTTATTTCTTATGTTTAGATTTACATGATCACTATTAGCATTTATGTTTTTATTTTTGTCTTTCAATTTAAATACTGCCTGAGTATTATTAGGATTTAAGTTTTTATTTTACAATTAGCTATAAAATGTTCCTCTTATCATCTCATTAAACTTGAATAAAATTTTGATTTTTTTTAGAAGCAGTAAAGATAAACAAATTTCGAGTTTTATATAGAATAGTTCAAATATATGATGTGGTGGCATTGCTTTTGTTTTCTGAATGGATGAATGAATAGTGCCTATTTGATGTTAGAGTTAAGAATGTTGGCTCTTAAAAGAATGAGGATAAAAGTGAAGTATTATTGGTAATCTGAAAAATCTGAAAAGTGATTCTTGAAGCAAGAAAAAGCAGCAAAAAGTAATAATAGAAAAAAAGCAAAAAAAAAAAAGAAAAAGAAAAAGCCAGTAGCTCTTTAAACCAAAAGGCAAGAGCAAGGATCCAAGGCTTTGAGCATCAACGGTTAGGAGGGCCTAAAAGAAACAAAATCTTGGCCTAAACAGTTCAAATGAGCTGCTTCGCTAACTATATGCTTTTGGTGTGAAGGTGTCAAGTAAAATGCTTGAGACTGAGCAGTTAAAATCGTGATCCAAAGATAAAAGAGTGTGCTTCGCTAACTATACGCTTTTTGGGCATTATTTTCATATAGTTTTTATTATGTTTTATTTAAGTTTTATTATGTTTTCATAGGTTTTAGTGCAAAATTAATATTTTTTGGATTCTACTTTGAGTTTGTGTGTTTTATGATGATTTCAAATATTTTCTAGCTGAAATTGAGAAGCTTGAGCAAAAGTCTTATTTAGAGATAGAGAAAGTACTACAAAAGTCCAAATGGCGCTCTCTCAATGGATCTAACCTCCATGCACTCGAAAGAGCTTTTTTGGAGCGACAGATGTCCAAATGGCACTCTCTCAACAGATATGGAAAGCTTACATCCAGAGTTTTCCATAAATATATAATAGTTCATACTTTGGTTCGAAAATGAAGGCCCAAAACTAGCGTTCAACGCCAGCCACCTGCCCCATTCCTGGCGTTCAACGCTCACAAGGGGTGGCTAGCGTCCAACGCCCAAAAGGGGGTCCCAAGCCAGCATTCAATGCCCCTAAGGGACCCTAGCTCATGGGAGACACTCAATCTTAGCCCAAACACTCACCAAGTGGGCCCCAGAGGTGGATTTTCGCACTATCAACTTAGTATATCTTATTTCTATAATCCTTAGTCATTAGATTAGTATTAGACAAGAGTTCACCCTTGTTAAAGACACTCTTGCCCACTTTTAAGTTTCCATTGTACTTTTCTATCAGCATGAGTCACTAAACCTCCTAGGTTAAGGTTAAGAGCTTTGCTGATTTTGATGGATTAATAAAAGTACTACTGCTCTATTCAATTCGTGTGCGACTCTATTCTAAGATGTATCTTCGCTCTTCAACCTTATGAATGAGATGATTTGTGACAATCATCCTCACTGTACATGGGTTCAGTGTGAGTCCTTAACTAGAGATTACTGAACCACCAACTTGATTATACATCTCTTAGACGGCTAATCCACGACTTCTTAGGGACTTCTTGAGACACCAGTTCAGCTGAGGTATGGGGAGATTAAGGTATTTGTGGTAGAGGTTAGAACCAAAGGTGCAACATTCTTTGATCCAGAAGATTCGACCTTGTCTATGGCATTTTGAGTTGGATCATCAAGGGGATGAACTGCAGGAGCTTCACTCTCATTCAGATTGGGCACACACTAAACCTGGCGTTCGGCCTGAGAGAAGAATATTGGCGGCCATTAAACCGGCGTTGATCACTTATTGCCTGCTATGGAAAGAACCACTCACAGTTAGAGAAGACAGTAAGAAAGGTTGATCTAGAAGAATGAAGCATCTCTGAAGCTTCAACCATCTTCTTATCATTGAATTCACAACTATTGAATAAATTTATCTTTATTTAGTCTTTATCCGATTTTCATAACATAACCCTTTTCTAATCACCTGACTTAGATCTACAAGGTGTCCATAGCTTGATTCAAGACAACGATCCCCGTGGGATTAACCGTGACTCACCTCAAGTATTACTTGGACGACCGAGTGCACTTGCTGGTTCAGTTGTGCGAGTTCTTATTTCGCACACCATGAAGCGCACGCAATTCAATCTATTCACAATCCTACTCAAAACGCCACAAACAAGGTCGGATCTTCCGAATCAAAGATTGATGCTCTAATGTTTCTAGCCCTTAGAGCCATAGTAACCTCAATTACCCTAGACTAACAAGGTTTTATGTCACATACCCCCAATTAGTCCAGATAATTCTCTTTGAACCCGTGATGCATCCTCAAGTATTAGTTCAGTACTATTTGGGTCAGGAATCGTAATAACTCATGTAGAATCGAGATTCATAGGGATAAAGAATGACAAAGCATCATAGGATAGAATTAAACATTTATTGGAAAGGAAAAGTACTTTTATTAACTCATAGGAATCAGCAGAGCTCTTAACCTTAACCTAGGAGGTTTAGTTGCTCACACTGTACAGAAAGTAACACGTAATTTGAAAGTGGTGGTAGAAGCTCCTAAACAAGGGTGACCTTCTCCTATATATTCTACTCTAATAACTAATAAGTACAAAAGTATGATAGACTAGACTAGAGGTGCGAAAATCCACTCTTTGGCCCACTTTGGTTGAGTGCTTGGGCTGAGCTTGGCGTCCATCTTGAGGAATGGGCATTGAACACCCATTAAGGGGTTGTCCATGATGCCTTTTACTCCTTGGATGGTGTTGAACGCCAGGAAGAGGGTGAATTGGGCATTCAACACCGGCTTGAGTCCTCTTAGGGCATTCAACACCAGCTTGAGTCCTCTTAGGGCGTTGAACACCAGAAAGGGGGTGATTTGGGTGTTCAACGCCCAATATAGGTAGTCTGCTTCAAAGAAGAGTTTAAACTATGATATATTTCTGGAAAGCCCTAGACGTTAGCTTTCGAACACCATTGAGAACATGTCATTTGGACCTCTGTAGCTCCAAAAATGCTCGTTTTAATGCACGGAGGTCAGAATCTGACAGCATCTGCTACACTTTCCTTGCCTCTGAATCGGACTTTGCCAAAACTCCTAAATTTCAACCAGAATTTAACCTAAAATCATAAGAAAACACAACAACTCAAAGTAGAATCTAATAATGTGAATTTTTCATTAAAACCTACTAAAACATAATAAAACTCCACAAAACATAACTAAAACACTAGGAAAACAATGCCAAAAAGTGTACAAAATATCCACTCATCAGAACACCAAACTTAAACTGTTGCTTGTCCCCAACCAACCAAAAAGAAGTAGGATAAAATAATAGAGAAATACAATAAGTCTCAGAGTGTTCAATGAAGCTCAGTTCCAACTACTAAATGGCGCTAATAGCGTTGTAAGTGACGATCGGATTTTCTATCGGTAAAGAAATTCACAAATATAATCGCGTTGTAAGTATAGCTTCTAAACTGACAGAAAATCCTTTCGTACAAATGTTTGGTTGTCACAAGTAATAAACCCAATAAAATTTATAAACCGAAGTATTCAAACCTCGGGTCGTCTTCTCAAGGAATTCCAGGGAAGTATGATTTATTATTGGTTATGAAAAATAGTATTTTTGGGTTTTTGAAAGGTTGAATGAGAAAAATAGATTGCAGGGAATTAAATCAATAGCAAAGAAAAACTCTTGGCAAAGTATGAGAACTGAAATTTCTATCCTAGTTATCCTTATCAGGTGTGATGAGGATTGGGTCTTAATCCCACTTAGTTAACCCTTCTAAAATAAAGGAAAATCAGGTGGACTAATTAAATTAATCCTCAAGTCCTAGTCAACTTTTAGAGCAATCCAAATCAATTAGCAATTGCCAATTTCAACCACTTGCAGAGTTTGATAACTCAAGTGTTACCAATTAATTAACCAAAGCCAAAAGGGAAGAAAATCTACTCGAATGAAAATAATTTGGATAAAGCGAAAGAATCAATACATAAATTAAAGAAAGCAATCATAAGTCTGAAATACTTCAAATTGTATTAAATAGAAAATCAATCTAAACATAAAGAATCCATAAACTAAATTGAGAAAATAAATAAAAGGAACATTGAACCTGTGATTGAAGGAGATGAAATCCTAATTCTAATAAAAATCCTAATCCTAATCCTAAGAGAGAGGAGAGAACCTCTCTCTCTAAAAAACTACATCTAATCCTAAAACTATGTATGAATGTATGTTGTATCTATCCCCCTTGATAAATGGATGGATTCCTCAATTTATAGCCTTTAATATGTGTTCTTTGCGCTTGGATCTGGACCAAAAAGGGTCCAGAATCATCTTTAGCGCATTCTGTAATTTCAGCAGATCGCGCAAGTCACGCGTCCGCGTGGGTTACGTGGGCGCGTCATCTGGAGTTTTGCTCTTCCACGCGGCCGCGTCAGTCACATGTCCGCGTCATCTGTGTTTCACAGGTTACGCGTTCGCGTCATGCACGCGTTCGCGCAGACGCCACTTTTCGCAAAGCACGCGTTCGCGTTGTCCACGCATATGTGTCGCTGCCAGTTTCTTCAAAAACTCCTTTTTGTGCTTTCCTTCCATTTTTGTATGTTTCCTTTCCATCCTTTAAGTTATTTCTGCCCTATAAAACCTGAAAGCACTCAACACATAAATCACGGTATCGAATGGTAATAAAGGATAATTAAATTTTAATATCTTTAAAGCATAGGAAACGTGTTTTCTCATATCTCATAAAACAAGGAAGGAATAGTAAAACCATACAATTTATATGAATAAGTAGGTGAAGATTTGATAAAAACACTCAATTTAAGCATAAGATGAATCATAAAATAGGGATTTATCAACCTCCCCACACTTAAACAATAGCATGTCCTCATGCTAAATCGAAGAGAAAAGAGTAAGGGTAAAATGGTGGAATCTTATGCAATGCAATCTATTCTAAATGCAACTACCTAAATGAGTCATGCAATTCTAGTTATTATCCACCTATATATAAAGCTTACATGTAGTTAAAGTGATTCATATCTTCAAGGAATCATATATGTATAATTAAAGCCAAATCATATTAAAGTATAATCACAATTGAGTTGAGTTAAGATAGTTCACAACTTGCAAGACAATTAATAATTAAACATGGATATATGAGAATGAGCTGTTGAACCCTCACTAGATTTTGTGTTACTTTCTAATCACTCAGTGTTTGGGGTTAATCACTCTTTTCTTTTCTAGTCATGCTTTCTAAAAACTTTGTTCTTCATCTAACCAATCAAATATTATGGAATATAGACATACAAAAATCATGAGGTCTTTTTCCAGGTTGTAATGGGATTAAGGTAAGGGTAAGGATGTGCATATAAGGCTAAGTGAGCTAACAAAGTGAATCTTTGATTAGTCTAAGATCTCACCTAACATATACACTTTACATAATTACAAAGTTCTCTTACCTACTTACCCCAAATTTTCTCACTTTTGTATTACATGCTCATGCACCAAATTTATTTTCAAAATTTGTCCCATGTGCATTGATTCTTTTTATTTTGCATTGGGGAAATTTTTGTATCCCCTTATTTAATTACTTAATTTTTTTTCAATGCACATGGTAATTTAATTATTTTCATTTTACATGAGCATGCTTCCCACATTTTCAAATAACTCATTTAAATTAATTCCCTACTTTTTTTTCTATCATCCCATGTTCCCATAAAATTTTCCATACTTAAATTATACACAATATCTATCTTAAGCTAACCAAGGATTCAACTTGGGATTTTTATTTTGTTTTTCTGCTTAAGGCTAGTAATGTGGTTATAAAAATAGAAGAGGGGTAAAAAGACTTAAGGGGGGCTAACAAAGGTGATTGAAAGGGTAGGTTTATTTGGGACAAGTGAGCACAAATACAAATAATGGCCTTAATCATCTCTTGATATGTATCTATATTCTATAATTGGACATATAGATTAAAACAAAATAAAGATTGCAAGCATAGAAAAGAAGTGCAGAACACACAGGAATGAAATTTATGGTTTGATGTAACCATACAATTAAGATTAAAACTCACGAGCTGTGTGTTCTCAAGCTCAAAAATCACATATCAGTTATGTATGTCATGCAAGTAGAAATCAAGAGTTTCCATTTAACTCAATGTAAATCTTAGGGTGGCCCTTAAAATCTTAGTGTTCTTCCTTGAAGAAATGTTGTTAACTAACTAACATGTAATGCTATATATACAAGGTATGTGGATTGTTTTGATTTACTAAAGTTCCTGGTTTACTCTTTTATTTTCAATTAAACCAACTTATCATATGCTAAAAGGGCAAACTATACTAATTAATCCACTTAATATATAACTAGTAAACTAAAAGTGCAAATTAAGCTAAAATATCTAAGATATATACAACCCAAAGTGCAGAATGCAAAAATACAGCAAAAGCAAAAAAAGAGAAAAATATGCAAATAAAATACAGAAAATAAACAAAATAAGATAAGAGTCTGTAGTGGTTTACCAAAAAATATATGCCAGAGATGGCGACCTCCCCACACTTAAATAATAGCATCGTCCTCGATGCTCACTCAAGCTGGGTGTGAAGAAGTGTCATCTCTGGAAGGATGGGCTACTGGTGTTTCAGTGGTAGGAGGAGGGGCCTGCTGAAGCATAGGCTCTGACTGAAGAGGAATCTCCGGATCTGTGGCCTGTAGTTGGTGGGGCTCCTCATGGTGTGGTGCAGTGTGCTCAGGTACTGCCTGCTCAGCTTAGGTATGTGCCTCCTCCTCAAGATCGCTCGCCTCCTCCTCAAATGTCTCTGATGGTGTGTCGGGCTCGGAGGGGATGTCACCACCGAATCGAATCATCAACTTGAGGTGATCATAGCGTCGCTTGTGGTGACGCTCAGACCTCTCATAACATTGCCTGTTGCGACGTTCAGACCTCTCAAATTGCTACTGGTGGCGGTGCTTCATCTGGTCTAAGCGGTCAAAGAGTCGGTGCACCAGAAGATAAATTGGCTCAGGAGCAGGTAGGGGTGCAGTGGATGGAGCTGGGGCAGTGGATGCTGAAGGGGCAGCTGAAGATGTAGCTGCCTCAGCAGTGTCAGTGAGAAAAGGAGGTTGGTAGCCAAGAGCCTGAAACTTCCTACTATGAGGGATGATCTTCCTGTAGTCCACGGCGGATGGCTTTTCATCAGCAATTTCTCAAGGTACCTCAGCTCGGCAACCCAACTAAGTAATCAGGAATGGAAATAGGAGGGTGCCTCTGATATGGACCCTGGCCATGTAATGCCGGATGAAGCGGGGCGGATATAGGTCCTTACCCTCCATCACACACCAGATGTGGGTAATCATAGCAGCTAAGATCTTGAACAATAAAATTTCATTCTTAAGGCTGAAAATGATTTTCTTAAAGAAAAACTAAGAGAAGTCGAATCTGCTTGTGATCTTGTTGAAGAGAATAAGCAGTTAAGAGCCCAAGTGAGAAACTATAAAAGTGACCATTCTGTTCTTGCATATGTGGACTGTTTTAAAAGAAATGAAGAGTTGCTTGAAGAGGTTAAAAGGCTTAAGGAAGACTTAGCCAAGTTTACACAAAGTTCTGAAAATCTTAATCAAATTTTGGCTAGTCAAAAACCTCTCTATGATAAAGCTGGGTTGAGGTTTTATAAATCTGAAAAATCTCATTTTGAAAACACCCTTTCATCTTCAAATGACACAAGGTATCAAGACCCAACCTACTTTAACAAAACAGCAACTCCAAGATTTTGTAGACTATGCAATCGAAATGGACACTTTCCAATTCAATGTTTCTTTGGTGAAAGAATGATAGGTGATAAAGTTTACAAAGTTATTTTTTATTACAATGATTTGGGACATAAGAGATGGTTTAACGTGAAAGGATCCAAGAAAATTTGGATACCTAAGGTCACTTAAGCTTATTTTGTAGGTATGCCTAGCTTCCAAGAAGAAAGAAAATATGTGGTACATGGATAGCGGATGCTCTAGGCATATGACCGGAAAGACAACCTTCTTCATAAAGCTTGATGAATATGATGGAGGACTTGTTACCTTTGGTGATGATGCAAAAGGAAAAATAGTGGCTGTTGGGAAAGTTGGTAAAAATTTTTCATCTTGTATAAATGATGTGCTTCTTGTAAATGGTTTGAAACATAACTTACTTAGTGTTAGTCAATTGTGTGATTTAGGTTTTGATGTTATTTTTAAGAAGTTTGTTTGTTTGGTTGTTTGTGAGAAAACTGGGGATATTTTATTTGAAGCCAAGAGATGCAACAATGTGTATGGATTAACTCTTAAGGATTTAAAGGAACAAAATGTAACATGCTTTACATCTTTTGAATCTGAAAAATGGCTTTGGCATAGAAAGTTGGGACATGCTAGCATGTACCAAATTTCTAATCTAGTTAAAAGGAATTTGGTTAGAGGAATTCCAAACATCAAGTTTGATAAGGATCTTACTTGTGATGCATGTCAATTGGGCATGCAAGTAAAATCCTCTTTTAAATCAAAAGATGGAATTTCAACCAAAATGCCATTAGAAATGTTGCATATTGATCTTTTTGGTCCTACTAGAATTCAAAGTTTAGGAGGTAAACACTATGGTCTTGTAGTGGTAGATGATTACTCTAGATTTGGTTGGGTACTTTTCCTTGCTCATAAGAATGATGCATTTTATGCTTTCTCCACCCTTTGCAAGAAAATTCAAAATGAAAAAGATTTGAAAATTGTCCATTTGAGAAGTGATCATGGAAGAGAATTTGAAAATCAAGACTTTGAAAAATTCTGAGATGACTTAGGGATTTCTCATAATTTTTCATGCCCTAGAACACCCCAACAAAATGGGGTGGTTGAAAGAAGGAATCGAAGCCTTCAAGAAATGACTAGGGCAATGCTATGTGAAAATGAGATTCCTAAATTTTTATGGGCTGAAGCTGTGAACACAGCATGTTATATTTTGAATAGAAAAATCATTAGAAAATGGTTAAAGAAAACCCCTTATGAGCTATGGAAAGGAACCCCTCCAAATCTTAAGTACTTTCATATTTTTGGATGCAAATGTTTTGTGCTAAATAATAAAGAAAATCTTGGAAAGTTTGATCCAAAACCATATGAAGGAATGTTTGTTGGATATTCCACCACAAGCAAGGCCTATAGAGTTTATCTCAAGGAGCATAGGACAATAGAGGAATCCATACATGTTACTTTTTGTGATTCTAACTTAATTCCCAGTACTGTGATAGATAATGATTCCGATGGAGAAGGAGCTGGAACAAGCAAAGAAAATCCCAAATCTATCCAGAATGAAGAATCTGCCAGTACAGTTTTGGCTCGTCAGATTGGAGGAGACACTTCCGTTTTGTCTCCTGAGCAGGCACGAGCAACTGAAACAGTGAGATCACCAGAAGTTCATCAAAACTCTACACCTGTCCGAAATCCTAGAGAATGGAAGTCTATGAAGGGTTATCCTCATAACTTCATCATTGGTGATCCCTCTCAAGGAGTAACAACAAGATCATCCACCAAAAGACAAACCGAACGTAGCAATCTTGCTCTCTTGTCACAAATAGAGCCCAACAATGTCAAACAAGCTCTTGAGGATCCATCATGGGTTAAAGCAATGCAAGAGGAGCTTGCTCAATTTGACAAGAATAAGATTTGGACACTAGTACCTCATCGGATGGTAAGAAAGTTACCGGTACTAAGTGGGTGTTTAAAAATAAACTTGGTGAGGATGGACAAGTTGTTCGTAACAAGGCTAGATTAGTGGCCCAAGGTTACGATCAAGAAGAGGGTATTGATTTTGATGAGTCTTTTGCTCCGGTAGCTAGAATGGAAGCAATTAGGTTGCTTCTTGTCTATGCTGCCCATAAGGGTTTCAAAATGTTTCAAATGGATGTTAAGTGTGCCTTCCTTAATGGCTTTATTGATAGAGAAGTGTATGTGGCTCAACCCCCCAGTTTTGAACATAAAGATTTTCCAAATCATGTTTTTAAATTAACTAAGGCCCTTTATGGTCTTAGACAAGCTCCAAGAGCTTGGTATGAAATACTTAGTGCCTTCTTGTTGGAAAATAAATTTCAAAGGGGTACCATCGACACTACTTTATTTATTAAAGCATCTAATGATGATATGCTCCTTGTTCAAGTTTATGTTGATGACATTGTATTTGGATCGGCCAACATTTCCTTGTGTGAAGAGTTTGGAAAACTCATGACTAGTGAGTTTGAAATGAGTTTAATGGGAGAGCTTACTTTCTTTCTTGGCCTCCAAATTAAACAAACTCCTAGTGGCACTTTTATTTATCAAGGAAAGTATGCCAAAGAGCTTATCAAAAAGTTTGGCCTAGAAAACTCCAAATCAATGGGCACTCCTATGCATCCCAATACTAAACTTGAAAAGGATGATGATGGCCAAGATGTGGATGAAACAAGGTATAGAGGAATGATAGGTTCACTCATGTATCTTACCTCCTCTATACCGGATATTGTTCAAAGTGTGGGTGTTTGTTCAAGATTTCAATCTCATCCAAAGGAATCCCATCTTTCGGCCGTTAAACGCATCATTAGATATGTTAAGGGAACTAGTGATTATGGCTTATGGTATCCAAAATCTGATAATTTTTGTGCAGTGGAGTTTTGTGATGCAGATTATACGGGAGATAGGGTGGATAGAAGGAGCACATCGGGCATGTGTTGCTTCCTTGGAAGCTCACTCAACATGTGGTCAAGCAAGAAACAAGCCACAGTGGCTCTATCCACTGCTGAAGCCGAATATGTTTCCGCATCTGCTTGTTGTTCACAATTAATTTGGTTAAAAACACAATTGGAAGATTACAAATTAAAAATCAATAGTATACCCTTATTTTGTGATAATATGAGTGCTATAAACATCTCTAAAAATCCAGTTCTACACTCTAGAACTAAGTACATTGAAATTAGATATCACTTTATTAGAGAACATGTGCAAAA
>NC_029778.3:30939697-30967877 GCF_000817695.3 Arachis duranensis | reverse complement strand
AAGGGGGAGGCAACGCAGAATTCAAATTTTTTTGGGCCCCACCAAAATTCCATGACCCCACCATAACAGTTTTGTTAGTTATCTCTCATGCAAATAAGAATCTTCTTCCTTGTGTCATCATATCTTCTTGGAAGTGGTTATTGTCAAATCAAATCCCTCTCTCTATCTAATCCCTTGATTTAAGGCAACAACTTTTCAGTTTTAGATTTCAAAAGTTAAAAGGAAAATCACTTTTTTGGGTAATAACCACCCTATAATGGTCATTACTTCCACCATTCTCTCTCTCTAAGCCTCATTTAATGCGTCACCCACCTTGCCTCTCTCCCACTCAATTCGGTTATCACCCCCAACCTTTCATATTTCATTCCTCCATTACCATGAAAAAGAAAACCGCGCCAAGAAAGAGTGAAAGAATTCTTCTTTCTCAAAAACCATCAACGCCTCAAACCCACACTCATATCCACATTCATTCAACCTCATCATCTTCTCTTTAACCACCGTCCAAACAAACAACCACCATGAGAAAAAAGGTGATTGCCCACAAAAGTTTAGGCCGAGGCAAGAACAAGAAACCTGTAGTTGAAGAAGAAGAGCAAGAATCTCATACTTCTCCCACTCCTTCACCTCCACCCTCATCACCGAAGAAGACTACCCCCGGAAAAAGCTCACAGAAGAATCAGGGGTTTGCACTCAATGACACGACTGAAGCTCCAAACTTGGAATCCATGGAATTCAGAGACAAGTATGGCAAGACTCACTCTCACTTTGATCTAAGCAGATTTAACTCTTGCACCTCTTTTGAGTTTCACAAAGAGGTTATGGAGAAGCGTCATTTGTGCACAACCTATCTTGTTAGCCTCGAAAATCTCAACAACAAGGGCATCAACATTTCCTCTCTGTTTGAACTCCTCAACTAGAAGCCTTTGCTCCTCATCAAGAAACCAGTCTACCCTGGTCTTGTTCGAGAGTTTTATGCCAATATGCGACTCATTGACGGTACCCTCCATTCCTATGTCAAAAGGGTTCAAATAGCCTTTGATGCTGAGACAATTGGAGCGGCCCTGGGCTTCAAGGATGAAGGACCGCAAGCATACATGGTGGAGAAATGGGACACACAAGTTGGCGTTTCACACAAAACTGTTCTCCAGCATATTTGCGAGAACCTTTCTGGATTGCATGGCACCATCCCAACCCACAAAGCTCTTGGACCAGTCAATTCCCTGCTTCACCGAATCATCACTCATATTCTGACTCCCCAAAGCGGCTCACACAACCGAGTAACATTTTCTGACTGTCTCATATTATTTGCTTTGGTTACCTCTACCCCTATCTCCTTTGGTTATATTATGATTAGGCACATGTAGGATTCTGTTAGAAGCACCAGAAAGGCTAACCTGCCTTATGGTATGTTTTTAACTAGAATTTTTGAGTGCTTTAAAGTTGATTTGTTAAATGAGAGTATAGAAAACAAGGTGGCTTCAATCAGAGGAGGAGGAGCGACTAAGGAAACCAAAGGGCGAAAATCTGCTGCATCAGATAGTGACTATGAAGGCAAGCCAGAATCTTCCAAAACAATCAAGTCCATCAAACAGATTTTGGGAGAATTTTCGAACATGGCAGACATGATGTTTCGATCTCACAAAGAGGCCCGCAAACAAGCTTATGAGAGTGAGAAAGCTTGGAAAAATTGCAAAGAAAGGGTCAATCTGATGATGGAATATTTTAAAGAAGACTTGGGAGATGATAGTGAAGGAGACGCTGAGGAAGAAGATATTAATTTCTCTGATGATTAGTGATTTTTTTCTGTTTGATATTGGCTCTATTAGGCTCAATCTATTTTTTGTATGAGCATGACTTGATACTCACTGCTTTGGGATAATCTCTAGGATACTTTGATATACTTTTGCTACTTTATCTTGAATATTTTGCTATGTTAATCATGTTTTGTGCAGGTGCCCCCATGATGACAAAAGGGGGAGGAAATTTAGGTTCCAAAATAGAAATTGGAATGAAACAGGGGCTGAAAAACAGGGGAACAGGGGATGAAATTTTCAAAATTGAAAATTCATGATCACCTTTGTTCAAAGAATGCATGTTGTTATTGCATTTACTATGGTTGCTGCTTAAACTGCATTTGGTTTATCATGATTAGTTAATTCTCATTTGGCATTTGGTTTATAATGATGCTTGATTTATTTTGATGCCTGGTTGTTGATTCATCATTGATAAACTTGTTAGATTGAAAACTTATTTTTGGCAGTTCCTTTAAATTGTGTAATGTATTAAAGCTGCCTTGTTTTGTTACTCAAATATTTTTCCATCATGGTGTTTTACTCTGATATCCTAAACAGGAAAATGTTTGAAAAATATTTGGATACCTGGTTGAGCAGTAAATCAGTTTATGATATCAAATGAGTTTTGATTATCAATTAAAACTGCTCATAAATCAAGCATTTAGCATCATAAAATATGCTAAATAACATTGTTACTTGAAGCTTGATTTAAATGTTACAGGTTAGTGCTTCCCTTGGTAAAATAAGCATACATCAAGGGGGAGCTCTGTGACATTTAGAAAGGGGGAGAAATTCAAATTCAAAGGGAGTACTCTTTACTCTATCTCTAAATTTCTTTCCATTTCAATTTTAATAATGTTTGTCATCAAGGGGGAGATTGATGAGTTTGGAAAACTCTTGTTTAATTTTGATGATGAACAAACATTATTAAAATATTTAATTACAAAATTATTAATTTGATCTTAATTCATATGTGCTTAATTGATAATTTTGTTGTACAGATTCTATGATGGGTCGAGAATTAATGAAATGCAGCAAGTCCAAAACTTGCAACCAGCCGTGTTTAATGTTTCTTGCATTTTGGCTGAATGGTTACAATAGATATTAGGCAGGAATAAATCTCATTACTTCAAAGCCCAAAGAAATGAAGAATGCTTTCATACTTGCTCATTGCTTGATCCAAATTTCATCAGGAAAGCAAATGTTATTATTGGGCCTGATTTAATTATTGTTGCAACTAAGCCCAATTCCATTTGAGATGAAAATTCCTCATGCTTTGACCGAATCCATGAGGCAAAGAAAAACAAAGCCTTATTTGCTTCCAACGGATTCCACTACAAGGATTTCAAAGTTAATTTAAGCATTGGGAACATAAGCAAGTGAGAGAAGATTGATTTGACTAAAGGCATCATTGCTACACGCCACTCTAAGGGAAGTAAAAGCAAGCTATTTTCAATTAATTAGTTTAACCACTTTGAAATTGCTTTTCTTCAGATTCTTTCTTCTCTCTCTCTCATCTCTTTCTTGTTTCTTCTTCGGTCCTTGTCCAGGAAGCTATGGACGCTATGCTCATCAACAAAGAAAAAGAAGAAGTTGCATGCATCAAGACCATCAAGTTAATGATGGCAAGAAAAAGTAAAGTATGTAGTGGCTGAGATTTTCACCAAATGTGGTTAGATTTGGTGAGGTAATCTCGAGCTCTTCATGCTCAGAAAAGGAAGATGAAGATTTGGCCAGCAAGGGAGATTCTTGAAGCATGGCTTGTCTTTGATTCTGCTCAACCACCACAGGGAGTAGCTAGAGTGGCGAAGTGATGGTTGAAGGCAGAGATTGAAGCAGATGAAGTCATCATCATCCTGAAGCATCAAGGGCCAGAAATCCATCTTGGAGAGCAAGCCAAGGATGGAGAGCTCGGATTGATGAAGGGTGATGATCAAGAAAGGACTAGAGGTAATTGCATGTTGGGTTTTACATGGTTATCTCTTCTCTCTCTAAGTGGCCGAACCGGTTTCTGTGTTGTTGAAGGAGGAAGAAGTTGGTTCGGTTTTGGCTTCAATAAGTGGAGGCTCCCCTCTTCTATAATAAGGGTGGACAACCACTATTTGAAGCAAGGAGAAAATTTGAGAGTGCAAGGCACAGAGTTCTCAGAGTTACCTGAGCTAACAGTTTTCTTTCTCCATCAATGTTCTCTGTTTTGTAATTTTTCTATTTAATTTTGTCATGTCTTGAGTCTCATGGAAAAAAGGCAAACAAGTGAGGTTTGTATGAAAAAGCCATAGAGCGGAAAAAGGCAGAGAGTGCAAAATTAAAAGAAAAAGCCATAGATGTCTTAGAGGTCCTTTGTTCATCTATGTTGTATATCATGATTCTGTGGGAATCCCCTTGTAAGTTGGGTTAGCACTTTACAAGTTGTAATCAGATTGATTATAGTGAAATTCCATCATGTTTGTGATGGAGACTGTATGTAGGCTGCACTGCACTTAGCAGCCGAACCAGGATATATCTGGGTGCAATCTTCTTCTCCTTTCTACTCCATTTCTGTTTTCAACTTCACAGGAGCAAAAACTAGAATTATCTCGTGCCAAGTGACGAGACAAAAAGAAAAGTCTCGTGGCTAGGGACGAGACAAAACAAAAAGTCTCGTGTGCAGTGAAGAGATAAAAAGGAGTAAAAGTTTCCAGAATTAGTCTGACAAGTCAGCAAGTGTTATCATGCAAAAAGGGGGCTAAGATTCAACCCCCCCTTCTCTTAGCCACTGAAATTATCACTGCAGGTACCAACTGATCAGCCTTTTCCTGCGGGGTAAAGTTCTTCTCCCGCCAGGAATCATCATGCAAGATGCCAAGAATGGTCATAGAGGATTTGCCTCTTTTCCTTTTGCCAGTGGTTACTTTGCCCTTTCCTTTGCTTTGAGGGTCAGACATCCTGAAAAGCAGAAATTCCAGAATATAATTGGAGAACAAAAGCAGGAAAATAAGTAGGCAAATAGAATAATAGCAATATAAGCACATAGTGGCAAAAGAGCAAGAGAAGCATGAAATGAGTTAAATATATGTGCATTTTGTATTGTATTCGAGTGAAAAAGTCTGAAAATAAAAATTATAATCCAAAATACATGATAAGTGGAATTCATGTTAATTAGGAAAAACAGTGATCAAGCCTTGAGTTAGAAAGTTAAAGTAGTTAGGTAAAAAGAGAAGTCAGAAAGTTAAAATGGTTAATAGGTAAAAAGGAAGTTAGAAAGTGAAGGCAGTGAGTTAGTAAAAAGAAAGTTAAAGTAAGTGGCATGATGATGGGTTTCCTAGTTAACAATAAATCCACAAATTTAAAGAACAATCAACTCATATTCAAGCAAAGATATCAGTTTATTGATGATAATTTAGATAGATAAAGGAATTGCAAAACTAAAATGAAATCATCAATAAAGCAGGTTATCAACCAGGGAACCAAAAGGAATAAGAATGCTAGCCCGTGCATTCATGAATTGGTTTGGTTGTAGCCAATTAGTGCAAAATTCTAAATCGCCAAAACCAATACATGAATGGGGTAAGAATGAAATAATTTGCAGAAAATTGGGCAGCGTTCCGGCTAAAATTGGGTGTTCCCGGGAAATAAACAGCAGAAAAAATTAGTTCATATAAAATTAAATAATGCTGCAAAGAGACACAAATAACATGAACATGAAAGAATAGTGTAACAGCAGCATGAAACATGGAGGAACAATATATGAACAATATGATCATCACAGCAAAATCAGAATTGCGAAATAAATAAAACAAGTAGCAGAAACGGCGCAATTATCAGGCCTAAATCCACTGACCACATCCTAGCTACCTAACCACCTAGAATCCACTACAATCATGCATCTCTAACAATCCTAATTTGAACAAAATCCGAAAAATATGCAACTAACTAACTAATGAACTGGTAAAGGAAATGGTATTCAGCGGAACCTGGTGTGGGTAAGATCAGAATTTAAGACAGAGAGGGGAGTAGTGGCACTGGTGACTGCACGGCGGTGGCACGGTGGTGGCACAGTGGTGGTTCGGATGGGGGCAGTGGCGGAAGGTTGTGTTTGTGGGGCTGGTGTATGGTGAAGGAGAAGAAGGGGGCGAGGGGTTGGGGCTGTGGTGGTGGTCGGAGGTGGGAGGCGGCGCTGTGGTGGTGGTTTAGGTAGGCGGCGCGGTGGTGGTGCTTGGGTAGGTGCAGAGAGGGAAGGAGAAGGGGGGAAATGGGGGCGCGACGGGTAGGGTTACGCGTGGGTTAGTTTAGTGGATTAAAATCCACGCAAATGCGTGGAGCACGCGATCGCGTGATAAGGGTGAAAGGGGTATGACGCGGTCCCGAGATTGACGCGATCGCGTAAGTTGGGTAAAAGATGAGTGACGCAGACGTGTAAGGCACACGAACGCGTCACTGTGAATCGTGCTAGAGGCACAGTTCCAGCGTCGTTTTGGCGTAACTCTCTGTTTCCATTTAAGGGGCCATAATATCCACGCGATACGGATGCGTCACTCACGCTTTCGCGTGGGATGAGTATTGTGCAAGTGACGCGTTCGCGTCAGGGACGCAAACGCGTGAGCCGTTTTGTGCTAAACGCACACCAGCCGCACGATTCCAGCCCAACTTTCTAGGCGTTGGATCTTTACGCCGATTTCCATTTCATGCCCACGCGTGGCCTGCGCGCTCGCGTGGGGTAAAATTTTTTTTATGCAGTATGCAGAATGCAATGAATGTTATGCACAATTCCAGGTTCAATCAAAATTTAAAAACAGACTAAAATGGAAAAGGAACGATCATACCATGGTGGGTTGTCTCCCACCTAGCACTTTTAGTTAAAGTCCTTAAGTTGGACATTCTAGTGGGCTTCTTGTTATGGTGGCTTGTGTTTGAATTCATCCAGAAATCTCCACTAATGTTTGGAATGCCAATAGCCTCCGGGGTCCCAAACAAAGCATAGAAAGCCCTTAGGTGAGTTCAAACAGGCTTCAAGACTCCCAGGGTGTTGAATGTCAGAATAGATTCCAGGATCCCAAACTTTACTTTTATACCCGTCTTTGTCTTTATCTGCATTTTTCCAGCTGGGTGATAAGTAATCTGAATTCTCACTGTAGTGACCAAACGGCTTCCAAGACCCATTCAATTGAGCTTGACACCAATCCTTGCACCTCAAATTGAAGTGCGAAACCTCATTAAATCTTGCATACCAACTCTGAGTGCGAGTCATTTCCCTTTTGCTCTTAAAGCCGCAAAGAGCTCTAAGCTGGCCATCTGTTTCAAGTAAACCATATCCAAGTGGAAAAGTAAAGATAAAAGCTAAGCATTTTACCCACTTGAAGTTTGTATTGGGTGGTAATGGCCTTGGGATAGGTGTTTCCAATGGTTTTGCAAGCTCTACTCCCTTATGGTCTTCTGTGAATTCCTCCACTTCTTTGCAAACTTCTTCAATTTCAACCATATCTTAATCAAAGTCTTCGATATCTTCCTCATCACTTGAGTCATAATTGGGAGGTTGAGAAAAATCTACCTCTGCATCATCTTCGTATTCACTCGAGGAAGATTCTCCTGTCTCAAAAAATTCACTTGCGGATGCAAGTTCATCACTAAGAGAACTTGACTTGTGATTATCATCATCAAGGAAACTTGCGTCCTGGGTTATTCCGTCCAGTCCTTGACGGAATTCTCCACAACTCTGGATTCCCATGGAGGTTCAGCATCTCCTAAATCTTCAATCAGTACTTCTTCTTCTTGGATAATTTGGGCTTCCTCCAATTGTTCCAGAACAAAGTCATGCTCCATACTGTCCACTGGAGCTTCTAGTGTCTCTTTCATGCTACGTTCTTCATTAGATTCTTCACATGAAGTCATGGGGATTCCTTGAGTGTCTGAATGTCTGGAAGATAATTGATTTATTGCTTGCTCCAGTTTATGAAGGGTTGCATGAAATTGATCTACTGATTCTTCGAAGCGAGCCTGTGATTCTTGAGGTGATGGATATGGACATGGTACATAGGAAAGTGGTGGTTCTTGGGAGTAATTGGGTTGGAATTGGGGTGAATAAGGATCATACGGTGGTGAATGGTGAAAAGGAGCTTGTGAGTGTGGTGGTTCGAAGCTAGTTTGAGAGGATGGTCTATAAGCACAGGGTGGGGCTTGTTGGTAACTACGAGGGGGTCCACCATATCTATCATCTTGATATGCATTGTAGAATGGTCTTCGTCCATGATGTCTTGGAAGTTGTTGTTGCCTAAAGGGTTGATCATATCCTCTTGGCTCCATCCATCTTTGATTGCTTAGACCTTGATGCATATTCCTGTTGTAGCTTCCATTCCTTTCAAAAAAATTAGAACCAAACTCAAGGCGAAAGGGGTGAGAACTCATAGTAGCTAATAGAAATAAAAAGGGAAAAACAAAAACAAATAAACAAGTAAAATAAAAATATTTACAATAACACATAATAAGGCACACGTTTGTAATTCCCCGGCAACGATGCCATTTTGATGATCAGATTTTCTATCAGTAAAGAAATTCACAAATACAATCGCGTTGTAAGTATAGCTTCTTAACCAACAGAAAATCCTTTCGTACAAATGTTTAGTTGTCACAAGTAACAAACCTAATAAAATTTATAAACCGAAGTATTCAAACCTCGGGTCATCTTCTCAAGGAATTGCAGGGAAGTATGATTTATTATTGGTTACGGAAAACAGTATTTTTGGGTTTTTGAAAGGTTGAATGAGAAAAATAGATTGCAGGGAATTAAATCAATAGCAAAGAAAATCTCTTGGCAAAGTATGAGAACTGGAATTTCTATCCTAGTTATCCTTATCAGGTGTGATGAGAATTGGGTCTTAATCCCACTTAGTTATCCCTTATTAAATAAAGGAAAGTCAGGTGAACTAATTAAATTGATCCTCAAGTCCTAGCCAACTTTCAGAGCGATTCAAATCAATTAGCAATTCCCAATTTCAACCACTTGCTGAGTTTGATAACTCAAGTCTTACCAATTAATTAACCAAAGCCAAAAGGGAAGAAAATCTACTCGAATGAAAATAATTTGGATAAAGAGAAAGCATCAATACATAAATTAAAGAAAGCAATCATAAGTCTGAAATACCTCAAATTGTATTAAATAGAAAATCAATCTAAACATAAAGAATCCATAAACTAAATTGAGAAAATAAATAAAAGGAACATTGAACTTGTGATTGAAGGAGATGAAATCCTAATTCTAATAAAAATCCTAATCCTAATCCTAAGAGAGAGGAGAGAACTTCTCTCTCTAAAAAACTACATCTAATCCTAAAACTATGTATGAATGTAAGTTGTATCTATCCCCCTTGATGAATGGATGGATTCCCCAATTTATAGCCTTTAATCTGTGTTCTCTGGGCTTGGATCTGGACCAAAAAATGTCCAGAATCATCTTCAGCGCATTTTGTAATTTCAGCAGATCGCGCAAGTCACGCGTCCGCGTGGGTTACGTGGGCGCGTCATCTGGAGTTTTGCTCTTCCACGCGGCCGCGTCAGTCACACGTCCGCGGCATCTGTGTTTCACAGGTTACGCGTTCGCGTCATGCACGCGTTCGCACAGATGCCACTTTTTGCAAAGCACGCGTTCGCGTCGTCCACGCGTATGCGTCGCTGCCAGTTTCTTCAAAAACTCCTTTTGGTGCTTTCCTTCCATTTTTGTATGTTTCCTTTCCATCCTTTAAGTCATTTCTGCCCTATAAAACCTGAAAGCACTCAACACACAAATCACAGTATCGAATGGTAATAAAGGATAATTAAATTTTAATATCTTTAAAGCATAGGAAACGTGTTTTCTCATATATCATAAAACAAGGAAGGAATAGTAAAACCATACAATTTACATGAATAAGTGGGTGAAGATTTGATAAAAACACTCAATTTAAGCATAAGATGAATCATAAAATAGGGGTTTATCAATAAGCAAGAGATAATGTGTGGGAAAGCTAGCTTGGCGTGAGTTGAGATCCTATTTGCAAACTTGTACAGCTCACAGGGGATTAGTTGGTGAACTTCTACCCCATTCCCAATCATGATGCAATGGATCATCACAACCCTTTTGATAGTCACTTCAGAACAGTTGCTAGTGGGGAGTATGGAATGTCGAATGAAGTCCAACCAACCTTTAGCAACTGGCTTGAGACTCATTCTTCTCAGTTGGTTTGGCTTGCCTTTCTTGTCATTGATCCACTGAGTTCCAGGCAGACATATGTCTTCCACGACTTAGTCAAGCTTCTGATTAGCTTGTACTCTCCTATTAAAGGAGTTAGGGTCATCCTTTTGTGGGGGTAATTTGAAAATTTCCCTTACTCTGTCCAGATTGAAATGCAGAGTTTTTCCGCAGACCATGGTGTGCCACGTATGGAATCCCTGTCCATCTTTCTTTTGTTTTCTGTCATCCATATATTCGCATGAAATTCATGGATCATTACTATACCAACATTGATTGTAGGGTTGGCCAGAGTTTCCCAACCCCTCATTCGAATCTGTTCTTGGATCTTCGGGTACTCATCTTCGTTCAATTTGTATTTGACTTCCGAGATCACTGTCCTTCTACAGATTACCTTATAGTAATGTTTCTCAAGAAGCTTGGTATAGAATCTATAAGGTGTATAGGTGGGTGTTGATGGGGCACTTTTATTCTTAGTTCTTGATGTGGATCTTCCACTTCTTGGAGCTATAGAATTTGAATGAATAGAAAAGAAAAGTGTTTTCCACACCAAACTTAAAAGGTTTGTGCGTCCTGAGTAAAAAGAGAAAGGAAGGAGACAGAGGAGTGTGAGGCCGTGGGATGTGGAGAGGAGCCGAAGGTGTATTTAAAGGGATGGGGGGTAGGGGTTCGAATTTGAATTTTTTGTTTTCTTTAAAATTAGACAAAATATGATAAATAAGGATTGAATGTAAAAGATAAGATTAGTGATAAAAAAAGGATATGAAAAAGAACACATGAAGTTAGGAAAGATAAAAACAGATTTAAAATATTTGAACAAGATATGGAAAAGATTTGAAAATAATTTGAAAAAGATTTGAAAAAGATATAAGAGAAGATTGGAAAGAGTTGAAAAGTTTTGAAAGAAATTAGAAAAAGATTTGAAAGATTTTAGAAAGATACGAAAGCCATAAAAAGGGTTTGGGAAAGTTTTGAGAAAAGATTTTGAAAGGGGAATTTGAAAAAATATGGTAACCAAGATATGGAAATGAATATATTTTGAAAAGTGAAAGTTGGAAAATAGGATTCGCTTAAGAAGGATTTAAATTAATTAGGTTGGTTTTAAGGTTAGGAATGTTGAAAGAAAGTATAATGATGAGGTATCTTGTAGGTTATAATGTGGTTTTGGAAAGATATGCTTTGAAAATGGTGAAAAAAAGAATGTGGCCTCCCTCCCCTTTATGGCATTGGCGTTGAACGCCCCATATGGGATCCCTCTAGGGCTTTGAACACCAAGATTGCTCCCTAGCTGGCATTCAACACTAATCATTGCCTCCTCAATGGGCGTTGAATGCCCAAAGTGACCCTCTTCTGGTGTTCAACGCCAAAAATACACTCTCTCATGGCGTTGAACACCCGATTCCATCCTATTCTGGCGTTGAACGCCTGCAATGCCCTTCTCATGGGCATTGAATGCCTAGCCTTCTCCTTGTCTGCGTTTAATGCCCGCAAGAGGCTTCTCTCAGGGAGCTCTATTTACAGTTCTGAATATCTCTGTCTCTATTCTAAGAGCTGTGCATAATCACAAATCTTAAAATCAAAGGGAAAACCAAGAAAATTTAATGAAAATTGAATTGACAATAATAACGGAGGTAATTAAAAGAACTATGATAGTAATACTCTATTAGTGCTTGGGTTGCCTCCTAACAAGTGCTTCTTTATGGTTATTAGCTTGACCTTACTGCTTTCATGTCAGCANNNNTATTATTAGAGTGTCTCTCCTGGAGCTCTATATGACCATAGGGTGATATATTGGTGACCAAAAAAGGTCCCGTCCATCTTTACTTGAGTTTTCCAAGGAAACGTTTGAGTCTAGAGTTGAAGAGCATAACTTTTTGACCTAGCTCGAAGACTCTGGAGGAGATCTTCTGATCATGCCATTTCTTGGCTTGTTCCTTGTAGATTTTGGCATTATTAAATGCTGATTATCGGAATTCATCCAACTCATTCAGCTGGAGCAATCTCTTGTCTCCTATAGCCCTGGTATAAAAGTTGAGGAACCTGGTTGCCAAATATGCTCTATGTTCCAGTTCCACTGGTAAATGACATGCCTTGCCATAAACCAACTGGTATGGTGACATGCCAATGGGGGTCTTGAAAGCTGTCCTGTAAGCCCAAAGGGCATCGTCAAGCTTTCTCGCCCTGTCTTTCCTAGAGGTACCTACTGTCCTTTCTTGGATTCTTTTGAGCTCCCTGTTGGAAACTTTGGCTTGTCCATTCGTCTGTGGGTGATATGGATTTGCCACTCTGTGGTGAATACCATAACGCTGCAGGATGGAGTCTAGTTGTTTGTTAGAAAAATGACTGCCTCCATCACTAATCAGGGTCCTTGGGACACCGAATCTACTGAAAATATGTTTCTGGAGGAATTTCATTACTACCCAGGTGTCATTAGTGGGTGATGCGATTGCCTCAACCCATTTAGACACATGATCCACGACTATAAGGATGTAAGTGTTTGAAAAAGAGGGCGAAAATGGCCCCATGAATTCTATGCCCTAGACATCAAACACCTTGATCTCTAAGATCTGTTGTTGAGGCATATCGTGGTTGTGAGGAAGATTCCCAGCTCTCTGGAAACTGTCACAGTTGCGGACAAAATCTCGTGTGTCCTTGAAAAGTGTTAGCTAATAGAAGCCGCTCTGTAGGACCTTGGTTGCTGTACGCTCACCTCCAAAATGTCCTCTATAATTCGAACCATGGCAATGCCATATGATTTGTTACATTTCTTCCTCAGAGACGCAACACTGGACTATACTGTCTAGACACCTTTTAAATAGGCATGGTTCATCCCATAAGTAGTATTTAGCATCATGAATAAGTTTTCGAATTTGCTATCTACTGTATTATCGGGGAATGAACCTTATTGCTTTGTAATTTGCAATGTCTGCAAACCATGGAGCCTCACATAGTGCAAAGAGTTGTTCGTAAGAAAAGGTTTCAGAGATCTCTGTAGTGGGATGAGGTGTCCTTACTACAGGTTCAATCCAGGACAAGTGGTCAGCCACTTGATTTTCGGATCCTTTCCTATCCATGATCTTAATATCAAATTCTTGTAGGAGTATTACCCATCTTATCAATCTGGGTTTAGAATCCTGCTTGGAAAGTGTAACACCCTAATTAGCCTAAGCTTTACCTCATGTCGTAAAGCAAAGGTTAATCAAAGGTTACGACAGTTCTAAGCTCATACATATAATATATAGAAAAAATCAATATAATCAAGAAGCTTGATGAAAGACATAACTCAAAAACAGGATTTGAAAAGTGCAAAATGTACTAATGAAGCTACTAACTTAAAGCATAAGATAAAGATATAATATAACAAAAGGTAATAGTATAATAATGTAGGAATCTAGCCACGGCTCGCGGACTTTGAGCCAGCTTGCCATATATACAGACAAAACAAAAACCAGACAGTTTAAAACAGCTTATACAAGTTTTTCTCTCTCAATACAAGCCTCTAAGCAAAAGCAAAGATACAAAAGTGAAAGATATATAAACAAAATAATCAAAAAGACTCCAAGAGTAACAGGATCCTCTGCTTCTGTCACCATCCAAGAAACTCATCGAGGTAGGTTGTAACCTGCATCTGAAAAATAACAACAGAAATATGGTATGAGAACCGGAGGTTCTCAGCATGGTAATAGTGCCTAATGATGTAGGATATAAGACCCCGGGATGCCAAAAGCAATCCTAGACTTCATATCCATCACAAGATTCAATCTTAAGGCATATTAAAACAGTAAATCATATATATATAAAACCATGATATAATAAGAGGGTAATCTATCTTAAGGGATTTTTTAGCCTAACAGTTCTCCGCTATCCCACAGCCTTCACCAACCTATCCTCCATGCGATCCCATCGCCACCGCCTTCCGAACATTCTCAATCCCAGTAGATAGCACAATTAATTTCAATGCAAGTAAAACACAAGTATTGGCATGTAAGGCAAGTAATTCAACTAGCAATTAGGCATGTTATGCAATTAGGCAAGCAATTACAAGTGGACAAAGCAAACAAACAGGTAGATGATGCACATGATGAATGCCTGTCCTACTGGCTGTGATATCACATTGTCGGTTCAACTGCCAACCCGACACACCTCCATCGAGATGTCACCCTTCGGAATCATCATTGGGAACCCCCGAGATATGGTGCTCGGATCACGGTCCAGGATTTTGTGCCTGCACACTCTATTGATCCAAAGGGATGCGAGCGGGATACTCTTGCCTCAGACCTCACATCTCAACATAAGCGGGATTAACCACCGTCCTTACACCGCCGCCGCTACCTCGACAGGCGGGATTAACCACCGTCCATGCCGGGCGCATAGCGTCTCATAATCTCAATATAAAATAGTAGTTTAGTGGTTTTTCAGAAAAAATTTTCAATACATCAATGGGTCATCATTGCACATTCGAGTCCTTGACTCATCTCAACCACTGTCACATCAACATTTCCATTCTGAGTCCTTGACTCGTCTCAACTACTGTCAATTCACATTTCAGTTCTGAAGTCAATAGTTCATCAGTTCTCATTTCATATACCAATCTACCTTCACACGCCATCAAACCATCCTCAGTACACCTGAAACCTAAACCTCCATTTTCTAATTTTTCATAATAATATCAAATAAAACTCTTAGGTTCCTTCCCATGTTCTCATACCCAAAATTAAGCCCAAGAGCCTTAAAATAGTGTCACTGATGAGCGGATAATTTATACGTTTTTTTGCATTGTTTATAGGTAGTTTTTAGTATGTTTTGGTTACTTTTTAGTATATTATTATTAGTTTTTATGCAAAAATCACATTTCTGGACTTTACTATGATTTTTTGTGTTTTTCTATGATTTCAGGTATTTTCTGGCTGAAATTGAGGGACTTGAGCAAAAATCTAATTCAAAGGCTGAGAAAGGAATGCAGATGCTGTTGGATTCTGACCTCCCTGCACTCTAAGTGGAATTTCTGGAGCTACAGAAGCCCAATTGGCGTGATCTCAATTGCGTTGGAAAGTAGACATCTTGAAATTTCTAGAAATGTATAATAGTTCATACTTTGTCTGAGATTTGATGGCCCAACGTGGCATTCAAACGCCACCCAGAGACTCTTTTCTGGCATAAAACGCCAGAACTGGCACCAGAACTGGAGTTAAACGCCCAAACTGGCACCAAAGCTGGTGTTTAACTCCAAGGATGGCCTATGCACATGAAAGCTTCAAGGCTCAGTCCAAAAACACACCATGTGGGCCCTAGAAGTGGATTTCTGCACTATCTACTCATCTTCTGTAAACCTAGTTACTAGTTTAGTATAAATAGCACTTTGTACTATTGTATTCACATCTTTGGACCACTTTTCGATCCTTTGATCAAGTCTTTTGACCTTTTGGGAGTTCGTCGAACCCTTTTTGGAGGCTGGCCATTCGGCCATGCCTAGACCTTTTGTTCTTATGTATTTTCAACGGTGGAGTTTCTACACCTCATAGACTAAGGTGAGGAGCTCTACTATTCCTCGAGTATTAATGCAAGTATTATTATTTTTCTATTCAATTCACGCCTACTTCTCCTCCAAGATATACTCTTGTACTTAATTCAGTTAAGTTAGTCTGTAGGGGTAACCAGTTACAATCACTTAATCTTTGTTACTCGCTTAGCCAAGATCCGCGTGCCTGACAATCACAAAGTGGTCTACATGATGTTCAACGAATCAATAGATGACAGCTGGAGTATATTCTCTTTGGTCTCTGACCCATGGATCTGAATCACCTCTCCTGACAACAGAGCATTCGAATCTGTGATGTTAGAACCTTCGTGGTATAAGCTAGAACCAATTGGCAGCATTCTTGAGATCCGAAAGTCTAAACCTTGTCTGTGGTATTCCGAGTAGGATCTGGGATGGGATCATTGTGACAAGCTTCAAACTCGTGACTGTTGGATGCAGTGACAGTGTGGAAAAGAATAAATGTATTCTATTCCGACACGATCGAGAACCGACAGCTGATTAGCCATACGGGAAACCGTAGAGGACATGATTTCACTGAGACGATGGATGGTAGCCATTGACAACGGTGATCCACTAACATATAGCTTGCCATGGAAGGGAGTACGCATGATTGGATGAGAACAGTAGGAAAGCAGAGGTTCAGAGGCAACAAAGCATCTCCAAACGCTTATATGAAATTCTCACCAAGGAACTACATAAGTGACTTTATTTTATTTTATGTTTTATTGTTCTTTTAATTATCAACACCTCATAACCATTTGAATCTGCCTGACTGAGATTTACAAGATGACCATAGCTTGCTTCAAGCCGTCAATCTCTATGGGATCGACCTTAATCACGTAAGGTATTACTTGGACGATCCAGTGCACTTGCTGGTCAGCTATGCGGAGTTGTGAAAAGTGTAAATCACGATTTTGCATACTAGTCACAGAAGCTTACAATCTTGTTGGGAAGGTGAAATCATTGAAGACAAAATTTAAATTTGAGAAATGGGGCGTGTGCCTACGCACAGGGGTGTGTGTGCGCACGCCCAAATGAAGTTTTAAAACGTGTGCGTACGCATAGAGGTGTGGGTACGCACATGTACCAATTTTTGCAATTCTGTTCGCTCGCACAAGGCATGCTAGCGCCCACTACAGATTGCCCTTCCAAACGTGTGTATGCGCACAGGTTGTAAACGTTCATTAGGTATGTTCGCGCACAATCTGTGCTAGCACTCTAAATAGATTCCCTGCCTCTGCGTGTGCGTGCGTATAGGTTGAAAATTTCGCAGGGATGTGCATGCGCACATACCAGAAATCACAAAGTTCTGCAACTTTGCAGAATTTCATATTTTGACACCAATCTTTGAATGATCATAACTTCCTTTACAAAAATCCAAATTTTACAAACTTTATATCAATTTGAAGAGTTTTCAATAAACTTTAATTCTAAACTAATTTCAAAAAATTTTGAAAACCAAGACAAAAGTTTTGATCATACAAAGTTCATCAAAATTCCCTTTTTACTAAATGTTCACAAGTTACCAATTTCTCAATTTTTACAACTTAAACCAACCAAAACCAAATAAAACCTTTCCAAACTCCATTTTTCATTAAAATATACCCTTTATAACATATTGCATGATTTAAAAAATCTTTCCATCACATTTCACTATTTCCCAACCATCAACATCAAATGTGTAATACCATAATCAATCCACATTCAACTTTTCCAACCACATTATTATCTCATCAACCTCAATACCACATATATCATACCAAACCACTTCTCAACTTCACACAATCATTCATCATCATCATATCATAATCAATCATCATAATCAAACTCAAAAATCATAAATTCATCACAAATCATCATACATCATCATTCAATAACCCAACAACCATTTTAATTCAAACCTATCCTATGGGTTACTAGCCTAAGTGTCCATGAATATTATATACTATATAGAGGAAATTGAAACCATACCTTAGCCGATTCTCAATATGCTAAAAACCCAAAATTGAGCACAATCTATGCTTTCAACCACAAGCAAGCCTCCAATTCCACTCCAACAAGCACCAACAAGTTCCAATAGCTTCCAAACTCACAATGATCAAGCTATATACACACAATTCATCACTAATCAAACTAGGGCTCAACATAATTGAAATTTTACAAGGGTTCAAGAGCAACTCACCTTACCCAACAGTTTTGCATGTCAAATCCAATGCTAAGCAAGGATTAGAGTGTACCTAAACATCCAAAATCACAAAATTCCACTTAATCAAAAGCCCTAAATTTTCAAAATTTTGAAGAGAAGAACTGAAGATTTCATGGTTAGCTCACCAGTTTCTTGGATGGGTTTTGTAGAGATATTTGCAAGGAATGTGTGGCCGCAAATGGTGTGGCGATCGGAGCTCCATAGCTCAAGATATGAGCTTGTGAAGGTGGTAATGAATAGTAACCATGGGGTTTCTCTTCTTCCCCTTTTTCTCAGCTGGTGTATGTGTTGTGTTTGGGTGTTGTTGCTAAAATGGGTCATTAATGAGGGTCTATATATGTTGGGCTTAGGCCCAACTTGGGTCCGGTCCGACCTGTTAGCGTTTTTAGCCTGTTTGGCCCAACTTCAGCCCAAACCTTTAAAATTAACGTCCAGTTTTTTACTTCTAATATTTTTTAAGGTTTTTTACTATTTTCACTTTTTCTCGCGTAGTACCGGGTAGACTTGAACCGGTTCAACTGCCGGTTTGTGGTTTTTCGCATAAAATACGTTTTCTAACTCAGAAAAACCTACTGAGTCCAGAAATCATATTTAAATCCTCAAATTCTCAGTCTAAAATTTTGGAACCTAATTTAGAAAATATTAAATAATTAATTAAATGATTAATTAAGCTTGGTTCTTACAGAAAGGATGTATTTAAGAGCAGCATAGTCAGTGTAGATAATGACTTTGGATCCTACCAAATAGGATCGGAACTTGTTAATGGCATAGATCACTGCAAGTAGCTCCTTTTTATGGTGGTGTAGTTTTTCTGTGCATCATTTAGGACACAACTAGCGTAATAAATGACATGCAAGAGCTTATCGTGTCTCTGTCCCAGAACTGCACCAATTGCATGATCACTAGCATCACACATCAGTTCGAAAGGTAGGTCCCAGTTGGGTGCAGGGATGACAACTCCAGAGATAAGCTTTTCTTTCAGAGTTTTGAAGGCATGCAGAGAATCCTCACCAAAAATAAAGGGGGTGTCAGTGGCTAAGAGGTTGCACAGGGGTTTTGCAATTTTGGAGAAGTCTTTAATGAATCTCTTGTAAATCCCTGCATGTCCTAAGAAACTTCTGATTGCCTTGACATTGGCTGGTGGTGGTAATCGTTCAATGACTTCCACCTTGGCCTGATCGACCTCTATTCCCTTGTTTGAAATTTGATGGCCAAGAACAATGCCCTTAGTTACCATGAAATGGCATTTTTCCCAGTTTAAAACTAAGGTAGTTTCTTGGCATCGTTTCAGAACTAGGGCCAGGTGATTGAGACAAGAGTCAAATGAATCCCAAAGACAGAGAAATCATCCATGAACACTTCAAGAAATTTTTCAACCATGTCTGAGAAAATAGAGATCATACACCTTTCAAAGGTGGCAGGTGCGTTACAGAAGCTGAATGGCATTCTCCTGTAAGTGAATTCCCTGTATGGGAATGTGAATGATGTTTTTCCTGATCTTGATGATATACAGTAATTTGTTTGTAACCTGAATATCCATCCAGGAAATAGTAAAACACATATCCAACTAGTCTCTCTCCCTGCCTCCCACAGTTTAGTGACTTCTTTCTGCACTACTTCTTTTATGGATGGATTCAGTCACCGTTGTGGTTGCACCACTGGTTTAGCATCATCCTCTAGCCTGATGTTGTGCATACATTGCGTTGGGCTAATTTTCTTTAAGTCACTTATGGTCTAGTCGAGAGCTATTTTGTGCGTCTTTAGCACCTGTAAATCAATGCTTCTTCCTCTTGTTGCTTCAGGGAAGAACTTATGACAAATGGTAAGTGTCTCCATCTCCTATAAATACGTATTTGAAAGATGATGGTAATGGTTTGAGCTCAAGTCTGGGAGGTCTATCCTCCACCTTTGGGGCTTCTAAAGCCATCTCTTACTCTTCTTACGCTTCTTGGTCAGGGCTGGCATTGTTGAGGATGTGAGTTAACTCCTCCTCTAGGCTCTAGACTGTATGGATTTCTTCCACCAAGGAATCAATGATATCAATTTTCATGCACTCTTCTGGTGCATCAGAGTATTGCATGGCCTTGGTGGTATCCAGTACAAACTCATCCTCATTCACTCTCAGGGTCACTCTCCCCTTTTCCATGTCAATGAGGGTCCTTCCTGTGGCCAGAAAAGGCCTCCCTAGAATAATAGACACGTTCTTGTGTTCTTCCATATTCAGGACTACAAAGTCTGTAGGGAATGCAAAGGGTCCAACCCTTACAATCAGGTCTTCAATCACTCCTAATGGAAACTTGGCGGAATCATCAGCCAGTTGAAGGCATATACTGGTAAGCTTGACTTCTTAGATCAGTCTGAGTTTCTTTATCAGTGAAGAACGTATCAAATTGATACTCACCCCAAGATCGCATAGAGCCTTCCTTGTGTAGGTGTCTCCCAGGCTGCATGGTATTACGAAGCTTCTAGGATCCTAGAGCTTTTCTAGTAGATCCCTCTGGATAACTGCACTGCACTCTTCGATGAGGAAGACTGTCTCCACTTTTCTCCAATCCTTCTTATGGCTTAATATGTCTTTCATGAACTTAGCATAAGAAAGTATTTGTTCAAGGGCTTTTGCAAATGGGATTTTGATCTCCAATGTCCTAAGGTAGTCTGAAACCTAGCAAACTACTTATCATTTTCTGCTTGGCTGAGTTTTTAAGGATAAGGCATTTTATTTCTGTATTCAGGTGTGCTAAGAGGTACAGAGGGGGTGTTCTTTGAATGGACACCTGCTTGTGGTTCCCCAACTGAGCGTTCAATGCCTAGGCAGCTCCCTTCCTGGCGTTGAACGCCGGTGTCACCCCTATTTGGGCGTTGGACGCCCTTGTTGACCCATGATGGGCGTTGAACGCCAGTGTTGCTCCCCATTGGGCATTCAACGCCATGGATTATACCCTAGGATGTTGTTTTTCTATTTTTTGGCATTCCCTCTTCACCTTGCTTCTCGCCGTCATGAGACTGACTGTTTAATATACTTCCACTCCTCAACTGGATGCCTTGGAACTCTTTTCTTATCTGGTTAGATAAGTGTTGTTTAGCTTGATTCAGTCGTGCCTCTATTTCTTTGTTGGAGGCACTGGTTTCTTGCAATATTTTTTGCAAACTCAGCAATTATTGTGTGAGAGAGCTTAGTTTCTGGGTTAATGATTCATCCTGTTTAGGAGGGTCTGGTTCAGTGCACACTGCCTTGATCTCTCCTTCTATTACTGTTTCACCAGATGAGTATAGATGCTGGTTACTGGCGACGGTCGCAATGAGTTTATATGCCTCTTCAACTATCTTTTTCATGTGGATAGAACCACATGCAGAATGATCTAGGGGCATCTTGGCTCTGTTGGTGAGTCCATAATAGAAAATCTCCAATTTCACCCATTTTGAAAATATTTTTGTGGGACATTTTCACAGCATCATTCTATATCTCCCCCAAGCATCATAGAGAGATTCACTCTCTTCTTGCTTGAAATTTTGAATATCCAGTCTTAGCTGGGTTAGCTTTTTGGGGAAAAGTATTGGCTCAGAAATTTGTGTACTAGCTTATTCCATGTTTTCAGGCTTGACTTGGGTTGGTTATCCAACCACCTTCTTGCTTGACCTTTCACAGCAAAGGAGAATAGTAGCAGCCTGTAGGCATCCTGGTCTATCTCTTCAGCTTGTACTATGTCAGAAATCCGAATGAAATCTGCGTGAAAATCTGTGGGCTCCTCTTATGGGAGTCCCTGGAACTGACAGTTCTGCTGCACTAGAGTGATGAGCTATGGGTTGAGCTCAAAGTTTGCTGCTTGAATAGGAGGTATACAAATGCTTCTTTTATAGAAGTCAAGAGTGGGAGCTATATAAGACCCTAGGGTTCTTCTGGGTGGTATATTCCCAGTTGGATCCATAGTGGACTTTTCCTGCTTCTACTTACACAGACGATAAGCAAGAAAAATTGGGAGTCTCTATGTCATAGTATAGATATTCTAGTGAAATGTCCAAATTGGAATTAAAATTTAAAAGATTTTGAAATTTGATTTTGAAGTTTGAAATTTAAAAGAGACGAGAGAATAAAATTTTGAAAAGGGAAAAATATGATAAAGATTTAAAATTCAAACAGAAATATAAAGACAACTACTAAGACACCAAACTTAAAAATTTTTTAGATTAAAATATTAATTTTCAAAAATAGATAGAAAAAACAGTAAGACACCAAACTTAAAATTTTTAGGATCAAACAAAGAAAAATAGCAAGAACAGTTCGAATACCAAGAAGAAAAACAGGACACCCCTTATTTGGATAATTTTCGAAATAAAGAAAATATAAAATAGAATTAAAAGAAGAACAATAAAAATAACTGATCTAATGAACAAGACAACCGTTAGTTTGTCAATCACAAACAATACTCGGCAATAGCGCCAAAAACTTGGTGCGCGAAATTGAACTCTGCACAACTTAACCGGAAAATGCATCGGGTCATCAAAGTAATACCTCAGGTGAGTGAGGGTCGATCCCACGAGGATTGTCAGGTTGAGCAATCTGTGGTTATCATGCATATCTCAGTCAGGTGAATAGAAAGCTGATTGTTGACTGTTGTAGGCGCATAAACAAGCAATAACAAAAGCAAGGATTAATTGATGTCAAGATAGTAGAGGAGAATCAGTTAAGGCTTTGGAGATGCTTCATCTTCTTGATTAACACGTAATACCCACTATTCCAATGATAAATGATTCATTCAATGGTAAGGCTAGAAGTGATTAGGCCAATGGTCATGGTCACTAATCTCCTTAGGTCAGACAAGATCAATCTGGGAGAGGGTGAGGCGCACGCAATTCAATCTCTTGGTGATCCTAATCAAAACGCCACAGACAAGGTCGGATCTTCCAGATCAGAGATTGATGCTCCTATGGTTCTAGCCCTTAGAGCCACAGGAACCTCAATTAGCCCAGACTAATGAGGTTTTATGTCACATACCCCTAATTAGTCCAGATAATTCTCTCGGAACCTGTGATGCATCCTCAAGTTGTAGTTCAGTACTATCCGGGTCAGGAATCGTAAGAACTCATGTAGAATCGTGATTCATAGGGATGAAGAGCAACAATGCATTATAGGTTAGAATCAAACATTTATTAGAATGGAAAAGTACTTGTATTAACTCATAGGAATCAACAGAGCTCCTAACCTTAACGTAGGAGGTTTAGTTGCTCATATTATACAGAAAGTAATGTGTAATTTGAAAGTGGTGGTAGAATATCCTAAACAAGGGTGATATTCTCCTATATATACTACTCTAATAACTAAGAAGTACAAAAGTATGATAGACTAGACTAGAGGTGCGAAAATCCACTCTTAGGCCCACTTTGGTTGAGTGCTTGGGCTGAGTTTGGCGTCCATCTTGAGGAATAGGTGTTGAACGCCCATTAGTGGGTTGTCCATGCTGCCTTGTACTCCTTGGGTGGCGTTGAATGTCAGGAAGAGGGTGAATTGGGCGTTCAACGCTGACTTGAGTCCTCTTGGGGCGTTGAACGCCATAAAGGGGGTGATTTAGGCGTACCCTACCCCCAATATAGGTAGTCTCCTTCGAAGAAAAGTATATACAATGATATATTGCTGGAAAGCCCTGGAAGTTTTCTTTTCAACGCCGTTAAGAACGCATCATTTGGACTTCTGTAGCTCCATAAATGCTCATTTGAATGCACGGAGGTCAGAATATCTGCTATGCTTTCCTTGCTTCTGAATCGGACTTTGCCAAAACTCCTTAATTTCAGTCAGAATTTACCTGAAATTATAAGAAAATACAACAACTCAAAGTAGAATCCAAAAATATGAATTTTGCATTAAAACCTACTAAAACATAATAAAACTCAACAAAACATAACTAAAACATTAGGAAAACAATGCCAAAAATCGTATAAAACATCCGCTCATCAGCACCTCCCTTTGTAGTTCTTGTTCTACTTTTCGTTGATGTTCATCTTCTTGTTCGAGCTTCTCTAGTCATCCACGGTGCTTGTGAACTAATCCTAGTATCTTTGTCGGATGGGGAGGTTCCTCATCCTCGGGCGGGTGGACCTCTGATTAGATCCGGCTTGGTTGGGGTATTCCTGAAGTTCCTTCTCTTTGGGAATGTGCGTGCTTTCTGGGGAGGAGGTATTGCAAGTGTGAGATTATCACAGTTGAGCTCTGGTTCTGATTCAGATGCCGTTTGACCATCTTCGTATCAAGGGTAGAATTCCAGGTCCCCAACAATGGCACTAATATTTCTAGGATTACCTGAAACATTGATTTGGGTCTGAACGAAAGGTCCAAACTCCCTATGAGGTAGCATCCGACTTGTTCTTGTGCTAAGGTGCCACCATCTGAGTTCCTCATGAGGAGGTGGGGGATGGTACCTGCAAGAGACTCCGATGCTTAAGTCAGCAAGGACTTTGAGCAGGGTTTAGTAGAATAGAACGTGAATATACCTGAGGGATATCAGTGTATTTATAGTAGAATTATTAACCACGTTTATTAAAGTAGTTTACCTTTATTTATGGATAAATGTTTCCTTTATCTTGGGAGTTTATTTGGATCTATCTTTTAGTGAAGATAGAGATAGTTGGAGAAATTCGGAAAGGTAGTTACTGTTGAGAATAAGTTTTTTTAAGTATGACCACAATCCAATCAATCATGTGTCAAATAATTTGTTATTGTTATTATATTAAAATGTTAATATAATAAAGTCCTTGATTAAATTTAGAAATTTATCATTGTGATAATGATCATAATATTGAGAGATAAATCTTTTATAATTTAATCTAAATTGTTCTTGGTCACAGCAATGCCAGGGCATCTTGGCCAGTTTCCTTTTCTTTACTGTTTTAGGGTAGTTTCATGCATTTTCTTAGTAAATAAGCAAGTTTTGGGTAAACATACACTTACATCTTGATTCAAGCAAACATTGTGAACTTTACATGATTTCATGAGAATTATGCATGAATTGAAAGATAAAATGGATGATGCATGATCTCATGACTTGGAACAGAGCTTTGATGCACCCTGTTTGTTTGATTTCAGGATAAAGGAAGCAAAGAAGAGCCACGTTAGCCACCATGTTAGTCTCACTAGTGTTACTACTAACGTGGAATGGGAGCAAGCTTGCAGTGTTAGTGGAAAAGTTATCATCAATAACGCCTTCGAAAGCCATCATAATCCACGTTAGTTGCCACGTTAGTTACATTAACGTGGGAACTAACGTGGAAGGAAAGGGAAGCTCCAACATTAGTGGTAAAAGTAAACACCATTAACATTCCAAAAGCCCATACATAGCCACGTTAAGAGTCACGTTAATCCAATTAACGTGAACTCTAACGTTGAATAAGAAGAGATAGGCCAACGTTAGTGGCACTTACCTTTGTCACTAACGCTAGGGAAGGCCAAGATTGCCTACGTTAGTGATCACATTAAGACCACTAACGTGAATGGTAACGTGGAGCAAGGGATGATAAGGCCAACGTTAATGACACTTACCTTTGTCACTAACATTAGAGATGGCAAGCACACCCACGTTAGTGGTCACGTTATTGCCATTAACGTGAAGCACTAACGTGGGAAGAAAGGGCATTTTGAAGCGTTACTGACAAAGGTAAGTGTTACTAATGCCCTCAAGCTTTGGTATGCCCACGTTAAAGGCCACGTTAGTTACACTAACGTGGATCATTAACATGGGAAAGAGGGACAAGGAGCAGCGTTATTGGTAAAAGTGAGTGCCAATAACGTTTGCGAAGGGCTAAGAGGCTACGTTAGTGGTCACGTTAGTACCACTAACGTTGAAGTTAACGTGTATCAATTGGTTTGAAACGTTAGTGACAAAGTTATCGTCACTAATGCTTTCGACCCCAAGTTTACACCTAACATTAACGCCATTAACGTCCTAACTAACGTCCTACCATGCCTGACTCACATTCTTTCTGCAAGCAAAGTTGAGCCCACTGAAGACTGAAGATTAAGGGCCCATATCCAAGGCTTGAATAGCTAACTAGAAGATCAGAAGCGTAGTATATATAAGAAGTAGTTTTGAACTAGAAAGAGGGCTTGGCATTATTGGGAACTACATTGTGTATATTCACTTTTCCTGTAAATTCTAGTTTTACTTTCAGAATGCACTCTTCTTTATCATCTTCCATTTTCAGAGTTATGAACAAGTAAACCCCTTTTCATTGAGTTAGGGAACTCTGTTGTAATTTGATGGATCAAATATAGTTTTCATTCCTCTTCCTCTTTCTTTTCTCTTGATTTAATAGAAAGCTTTCGATCTTAAATCAATTTGTTAGTTGTCTTGGAAAAGAAACTCTTCATAATTGGATCTCCTCTGAGCCTTGGAAAAGGGATGAGGAGATCATGCTAGAATTACTTTCTCATGTTGGACCAAATTGGGGTTTGGATGGATATAGTGACATATAATCCTCCCAACACTTTGATTTGGAAATACATGTGGTATAATCAGTGACCATACTTCATCTCTTCCCATGAGCAATTAAATCAAGGAATTGGGCAATTGTTCAAGCTTAGAGAGATTGGGTTGCCAAGGAATTGGGATCCAATCACTTAAGATTGCCAAGGAGATCAATGAATGCATTAATTGAGGAAGAGATGAGAATGAACTTGATCTAGAGAATGCAACATCTCCTAAGCCCAATGAATCCCCCATTCTGATCTTATCCATTCTCTTTACTTTCTGCCATTTACTTTTATGTTCATCTCCCCAAATCCCCATTTAAGATTCTGCAATTTACTTTCTGTAATTTACATTCTGCCATTTAATTTTCTGCAATTATCAACTCAATTTTTGCTTAGCTCAACTAGAACATTCCTCCAATTAAAGTTGCTTAACCAATCAATCCCTGTGGGATTCGACCTCAGTCTATTGTGAGTTTTACTTGACGACAATTCGGTATACTTGCCGAAGGGAAATTTGTTGAGAGACAAGTTTTCGTGCATCAAGTTTATGGCGCCGTTGCCGGGGATTGATTTTGTATCGACAATGATTAAGTTGGAGGATAACTATATTGAGCAATTTTCTTTGTTTTGATTATTCCATCTTAGTCATTTACTTCCAGTTTAGCTATCTCGTTTCCTTTTTCTTTCTTCTTCATCTGTTTTCCTTGCAATCTACAATTTAGTTCACTAACCCACTAACTGTTTGATACATTGCACCACTCACACTAACAGCCATTCTAACAAGAGTAATTTCTGCATTTATTCTCTTTCTTGCTTTTTGCTTTGTTGGTTGTATGACAGGTAGAAGAAGCGGAGCTTCAACTTCCTTTGATTCTGAACCTGAGAGGACCTTCCTTAGATTAAGGAGGGAAGCAAGATGGAAGAGAGTCAATGGTGATGAGGAAGAGGAGGAGTATTTTAAAACAGACATGGAGGAGAATTGATGCTGCGATTTTAGGAAATTGCACGATCGGCAAAAATTCCTTCCGGCAAGTGCACCGGTTATCGTTAAGTAAAAACTCACAATAGAGTGAGGTCGAATCCCACAAGGATTGGTTGAGTGAGCAATTCGGATTAGAAGTGTGTTCTAGTTGAGCGGAATAAAGATTTCGATGAAATTGCGGAATCTTAAATTGCATGAATTAAAGAGCGAGAAGCTAAATTGCTGAAATTAAAAAGGGATCGGGGTGATTGCATGAATTTAATTGCAGAATGTAAGAGAAAGTGGTAGATCAGAAATGGGGAATTCATTGGGTTTCAGGAGATATTGAGATCTCCGAATCAAAACATTTTTATCCCTTCCTCAACCAATGTATTCATTGAATTTTGCTTTGCAATCTTATATGATTGGATCCCAATCCCTTGACTCACTAATTCTCTCTAAAAACAAACAAATTCCCAATCCCTTGGTTTAAATGTTCATAAGAAGAGATGATGCTCGATCACTGATTATACCACACAGTTTCATGAACCACAATTTGGTAGGATTACATGTCACAATATCCATCCAAACCCCAATCCAATTCACTGTGAGAAAGCTTCTCTAGCATGAATCCTCCATTCCTTTCCCAAGGTTCCGAAGGATTCCAATTATGGATAGTTTCTTTCCCAAGACAACTAACCAATGGAATTAGATCGAGAAGCTTTCTAACAAAATTCAGGAGAAAAGATTGAAGAAGAAGATAAAAACTATTATTGATTCATTGAATTACAATAGAGCTCCCTAACCCAATGAAAGGGGGTTTAGTGAGTCATAGCTCTGAATTCAATTACAAATAGTATCAAAACTAGAAAAAAATGATCCAAAAGTCCTCCGTTAACTTAAATTCTATCCTATTTATACACTTTCTAAATTGAGCTTCTGTTGTGTTTCTTGGGCTTTGAGGCATTTCCCTGATTTCCTTTTGCCTTGGGTTTATGGTCCATAATCCTGATGAGGCTGTGA